>NC_053394.1:415746859-416054359 GCF_905171765.1 Bufo bufo
CCTCCTGTCTGTAAGTGTGATTACCCCCCCCCCCCCCCCCCCCCCATTATCTGTTCTGTGAGCTTCAGAGCTGAAAACAAACATAGTGGGAAGTAAGGGAAAGGGTGTCACAGCAGTACAGTGCCAGCAGATTCCACAGAAGGGAGATGCCTCCTGCTTCTGAGAGAGATGGATCTAGATGTGCAGTTGAAAAGGGGAATAATTAGGCTGAAGAAGACATTACGAAAACTCAAAACAGATATTCCTTCATCATTATGGTTGTACAAAGAAAAACAGCCATTTTTAAAATCAGTGATTTCTACTGATATCAACAGAAAAGGCAACCAGGGCAGGTTTCTAAGAACTATTTACTAAGGTCCACCCATTTCCTGGTACTATGACTTTGAATTTAGAATTTTCCTGATGTTAAGAGACAAAGAATAACAGGACTGGTAGAGGAATAAGCCTGTCCTGATTTTTTTTTTTTTTTTTTAAATCAAGCCAAAAAAATAAAAATGGTTTGAAATCAGCTGAACTCACGCAAATGCCCCAAAATCATTAAAAATAATCTGAAATGACATGAAAAAATCATAGATTTTTCAGTAAATATTATACATATTTAGCTTCATATATTGTAAAAAACAAATAAAAAAACACAAAGCAAAACACATTCATAAAAAGTGTACGTGCCATTCTCAGCATTTTTACATTCTTGGTGTTAAACTTTCTCTATAAACCACTTTAACACAGGTGAATCATGTTTTTGTAAATTAATTCAGCTTCTAAAAGTATATGAGAAATTTCCAGCCCTGAGCTCCTAGGTATTCTACATTTGGAGTATCCAGGATTAGAACCTGGGCCTCCAGCGCTATGCAGTGACCCACTGGCATATATTTTACCGTTGTGACCAGGGATCTATGGTATGTATTTTACCCAGGTGATGAGGGGTCTATACAGTACTCTAGTAGTTTCTGGCCAAATGGTATATATTCTATGTAGTGATGTAGTATTCAGTCCCTGGCTCATTATTATATGTTTTACCCAGTCCCCGCTGGTCATTGTTATATACCTTTTTTAGTCCCACGTGGTATATATTTCAGTGGTATATACACCAACCCTGATTTTTGCACTATACAATCATTTACCTTTCAATACCGTATTCTTCTTGCAAAAAAACACCTTCTTATGACTCGTGATCAATGGGCGTTTTCCTAGATCATGGGACAAAATTTCCTTCTCAATATGTAGGAGTCATATGCACATACGTCAGCTATACTGGAGGTACTTTTCAATGTGAATTGTACTTATTCAATACTTAGGTACTACTCAGGCGCGGGTTTTACGCCATATCGTCTATTTATAGTGTATGATCTGGCTCGAACAGACACCTTTGTGATGCTTTCTCAACTGTGTAAGTACAAGGTGTGTCTTATTGTGTAAACTTACCTGAGGTCATTACCTCTCCACATGGGGCACTCAGAATCAGGCAAAGAGGCAGGGAGCGGCTGGCATTCATCATCTAGCGTACTTTGCATCTGCCAAATCTACAGTGGGCATAAAGGTTCTTCTGGAGAACAATACATCCCAGTATCTGGGCATTGTGCTGTGTTCCACGTGCTTATCCACTATTGTTTGACAGAACTATAGACTAAGATGACAGGAGAGGGGCTATGACCTAGGGCTGGCAGTGTCACTAATTGTATATAATGGGATCTAATTACAAGTCAAATTCACCTCATCCTCTGTACTAACAGGGCATCTATAGGGCAGAATGAAGGAGGAACCATCTATAATCCATAAAGATCAGATTATGTGTTGTAATCCATAGACATCACATTGTTATCAGGAGACCCTGCCTTTTTTTCCCATATATACCAACAGAAGAGTCTGTCAGACGTAAAGGTGATTTGTATGCTGACCAGTGGCTGTGTAGTGCTGAGTGCTAAGCAGCTCAGCGTGGGTGGGACTATAGAATGATTGACATCAGTGCTCTCAATATACAAGCTTTCCACAGCCTGTGTGTCTTGGAGAATGGGATCGGATTTCCCTGCTTGGTAGGCCTCCATCAAAGGGTCTATGAGATATCTTGTGGATCTTGTGTTGGCCAGTGTCTTTTGTGTGCCCATTGTTTACATTGTTGAGCAGCTCTTTGTGGGCGGGTTATATAATTTATGGACAGCACAGCTCTACAAGTCTTGTTAGGTCACCATCCCTTGATGGTACAGGGTCATTTTTGCCGATTGTTGCATCCGTTTTTTTCAATCAGCCAGTGTAGCCTGTAAGGTTTGTGTTAGATTTTCAAATGGTGGTTGGCACCTATGGCCAAAATTGGCCAATTTGGCTGACTTCAGTTTCATGCGTATGGGCAGCTTCGGCCTATCAAAGGTAATTATTAGTGTTTGGCGAGCAGCCAATAAACGTGCGCGGAGGTACTGGCACTCACTGTAATGCCGTAGTCATGTTGGCTACTGGCATTACAGTGATTGGATTGCCGGAACGCGTCATCGGCTGCTATATAGCACCCGATGACAAGTCTTCGGCTCAGTCTTAGTCAGGGAGAGCTGTGCTGAAGAAGGGACAGATAGTGTAGGAAGTGAAATAGTAATATTTTAGTGAAAAAACTTGTTAGAGACCTAAAAGTCATTTTAAGGACTATAGTTGTATCTGGCAACCTGCGCTAAATTGCGTGCAATTGTTAGTGCCGCTTCTGATAGTGCCGCATCTTTTATTTTACATTTGCGCAGCCTAAATATCTGTGACATTCATCGCAATTGTTTGGCCGCTGGTTACAGCGACATTACCAGCACTACATCTCCTGTATAACGTTTGCGCATCCTAAATATCAGTAACATTAATTCAGTGTAATTTTTTATCAGCCGCTGGTGGCAGTGACATTACCTGCGCTATACCTCCTGTATAACGTTTGCACATCCTAAATATCAGTGACATTAATTCAGTGTAATTTTTTATTAGGCGGTGATGACAGTGACATTACTTGACCTATACCTCCTGTATAACGTTTGCGCATCCTAAAATTATCTGTGACATTCAGTGTACTTTTTTCATAGACGCTGCGGACAGCGACATTATCTGTGCTACATCTCCTGTTTAACGTGTGCGCATCCTAAAAATATCTGTGACATTCTGTGTACTTTATTTGCGCATACACTTACAAAACCTGCGCTACTGTACGTGTGACATACTTGCAAGCATATATACCATTTAATATGTGCAAGGCGAGCAGTAAGGGACGGGGAAGTGGCCGTGCTGTTGATGGTGCACGCAGAGGCCGTGGCCCTGAGCGAGGTGAAACTGTGCCTGCTGCCAGGGCACAAGAAACACTCTCATCCACGATACCTAGCTTCATGTCCCAGTTTGCAGGGCAGCGCAGGACACCACTCTCGAAGTCAGACCAGTGCGACCAGGTAGTCGGTTGGATTGCAGCAGATAATGCTTCCAGTCGGTTAAGCACCACCCTGTCTTCCACCAAGTCCAGTCTCAGTAGCCAAGAGTCTCGTCAACAGAATCCTCACCCTGATACTCCTTCCTCCCACCATTGAGAGTCTTGGCAAACAAGTGATCCCACACTTGGATATTCCGAGGAGCTATTTTCATCACCATTCCTTGATTTGGGCCTCTCGACAAGCCCGCTTGAAGGACATGAGGAGATCTTGTGCACTGATTCCCAAACTCTTGAGCATCCACAGTCAGAAGAAGATGACGGTGGGGAACGGCAATTAGTGTTTCACGAGGTGGATGATGATGATGAGACACAGCTGCCAATAAGTCAACCGCAATTAGTGTCTCAAGAGGTTCATGATGAGGATGAGACACAGTTGTCAATAACTGAGGTTGTTGTTAGGTCAACAAGTCAGGAGGGTAACCAGAGGGAGGAAGTGGAAGAGGAGGTAGTGGACGATTAAGTCACTGACCCAACCTGGGAAGGTGGCAAGCCGAGTGTGGACCGAAGTACATAGGGGGAGGGATCCGCAGCACCGCAACAGGCTGGAAGAGGCAGTGGGTGGCAAAATGGATAAGGCAGGCCACACCAAACAGGCCCGCAACTGTTCCCTGCACCCCCTTGGTAGGGTAGGTGTTCCGCAGTCTGGCGCTTTTTTGAGGAAAGTGCGGACAATAAGATGAGCAGGGGCGTGAACACTAGCAACCTCACCAGCACCAGCATGATCCGCCACATGGCATCAAAGCACCCTAATAGGTGGGCCGAATGCGGGTCAGTGTCTGCAGGTCACACCACTACCTCCTCTTCCCCTGTGTTATGTGCTGGCCAATCCCCTGTACAAGACGCATGGCCCGGATGCCTCCCGACATGCACCTGGACCTTCGCAAGCACCATCAGCTAGCACATCCACTTCTGTGTCCCAGCGCATCGTGCAGATGTCTATACCCCAGCATCCCGAGGTAGAGCACCCGAGCATCCCAAGGTGTTCTACTCGAGCACCCGAGCACTTTGGTGCTCGACCAACACTAGTAATTATTAAAACACTTTATAACCCATAAAAAATTTACTCCAAATTCACTTCCAAATGGACTTGTCCTTTCCCATACTGCTATTGTTTCAGACTCTAGGTCCACTGGAGTATCTCCTGGGACTGTGGTGGTGGACCAGTCCTACCCAGTCTACAGTGGTGACTTATACAGTACCCAATGCCTGTGTTAATCCAGTACCAAGGGTTATACCAGGCACTGGTGTCCGACACCCACTCCACTTGCCACACATGACTAATAGGTCCGTGTCAGGGGAATGTTTGTGTACAGTCATTCATCAGGCTGTTATGGGAACAGGCCACCACTCTCTGAGCGTTAAGATCCATACCAACGTCACCATCACACAAAACAAGCCTCAACATGTGAAGGAATGGTGGCTGTGAACCTTCAAAACCACAGCAATGTGCTCCAAAAATAATAATCATTGTATGACTGTTCCTGGAAATAAGACGTCAGAATGAGACAACCCAAGTTTGTAACTTTGAACTTGCAAAATGGACCTTAAAGGGGTTCTTCACGTTGTACAGTCTTTTTATTTGAAGAGTCTCTTGATGTTAAGCTGATCACAGGTTGTCGGGCTATTGGGATCCTTGACGATCACCTGTAATCTACTGGGGAATCTGGAAACAAGTGTTCAATTTCCCTTTAGCTCCACCACAGGTGATTTGGAGTATTACATGGGGCCAATCGAAATAAATGAACCGTTCATATAATGTATGGATATGCTGAGTCCTCCATAGCAAGAGGAGCTCTTTATAAGTATCGTCTGCTCTGACTAATAGAAAAACAACCCAAATGTGTACCTGCCAACTTGTATAATGGACCTAAAAAGGGTGAGGTTTACATAGAGACTTCCCAAAGAGGGCATTAATGAATTGATCGGACATGGCTTAAAATGGGAAGTAGGACTTTATGGACACCAACATTGGTGAGACGGTGGGAAGTAAGAAGTCTACTGTAGATGACAAATTTCATTGATGGGTTTACTCATTTCTCCATTCCTTGGACCACCAAACATGTGCCTTGGGTAGAGGTGGGCTGTGTAAGAACATGTCCTGGATTTTTTTCATGTATGTTCTCCTACGTTGCTGTTCTATAACATAGGTCCCACTGAAGACTTTATGGATGAGATGATGTTGATGATAAGGGTGTATGCAGCTCCCCTGCTCTCCCCGCTCAGTACTATCTCTTAGTCATACCTGAAGTTTTCCAGTATTGCTTCAGTTTCACGAAATGTCACCCATTACCTAATCAGAAGAAACAGGGATGACGACAAGCGAGTTCCTAAAATATTGCTGTCCTCACCTGAAGCCTCCAGGGCCTGGTACTGTAACTAGACTGTATTCTAGTATGTATCGAATTTCAGCTTTTGCTTTGGAGTAACCGTTACTTACGTAGATTTGACTGTTGAATGAGTAGACGGGAGAGTGCTCATTCACACCTGTTTCACCAGAAGGGTGCGGCCACTTCAAAAAAATCTGTGCTTTCCCTCAAGCCTAAAGGCTCCATGAGGAGTGTGGACTTGGATCACCACTATATTAGTACCCAGAGGCCCATCCCAGGAGAGGCTGCAGATGGAGACCAAAACCCATAATAAGTGGCTGTTGCCTTGGTGTTCATCAGGTGTTATTTCTGTACCTTGTAGGACATGTCGGCAGTTGCTTTAGGGCTCCTGATGTCCAGTAATGTATCTAAATACCCTTGGCATGTTGATACACTCCTCCTTGGACAAAGACCACCTGGGTCATATGCCTAGCTGGTCCCACCCTAGCTATGCCCAGGGGTGCCTTTGACTATGTCGACATGCAGCACCTACTGAAAATATCAAATCACATTTTTATTTCCATTTTCTCAAGCAATATAGGTGCAGTGACCCAGCTTTCCCTGACTTCTGAATGGCATATCTAGTTCAATGATGCATCCACACACCCACTGCTGTACAAGTAGGCAGATTTGCTGATCAGGAATCTGGGAAAGCTGGGTGATAGCAACTATTGGCAGAAAAGGGTGACTCTAAATCTTGAGTGATTTGTGGGGAAAGGCTTTTTTATTTGCATATGTAATCCTGCTATGATTTAGTACAACCATATATGTGTTTAGTGCTCCCTCTAGTGGTGATATTAAATTAAGGCAGGCTGAGATCCATTTTAGCTAAAATAAACGGGCGTAGCAAAAAGGAAAAAAAAATTTTTTGTACCAAGGTGGGCTCCCTTACCCTTTGAGCCCCATAGCAACTTGTTACGGCTGTAGTTCCAGCATAATTATATGTCTATAGTGCTAAATGACCCCAATGCTATAAAGGAGCAAATTTGGGAAGACAATGGACTATTTTTTTTTATCCAATAGATAATTTCCACCCATTAATACTTATCTTCCTCGCTCCTGGGCTCCTTTTCAGCTCCCCTCAAACTGTCCTAATGCTGCTAGAGCTCAGGAGGGAGGAAGGTAAGAATAGGTCTGGGGTATGAATAAATTTTAGGGTCTGGTCGGGGTTCTGAATAAATTTATGGGTCTGGCCTGGGGTCTAAATTAATTGAATGGTTTGGTCTGGGGTTTGTATTAATTTATAGGTCCTGGTCTGGGGTCTGAATTAATTTATGGGTTTGGTCTGGGGTCTGAATTCATTTACGGTTCTGGTTTTGGATCTGTAGAGGGTGGAAATGGCTGCAGAAGCTCCAGCGTCAAAGACATCTTGGCAGCAAACTCTACAGTCAGCTCCAGATGGAGAAGAAAAAGAAAGAGAGCGTCTACAATTAGAGAAGATTCCACCCATGAGTCACTTGGTTTAAATAAGTCGTGTCCTCTCTCCTGACATGTTTTTTAGGACTCATGCACACGATCATATGTATTTTGCGGTCCACAAAAACCGGATCTGCAAAAAATACGGATGACATCCATGTGCATTCCGTATTTTGCGGAACGGAACAGCTGGCCCTTCTTAGAACAGTACTATCCTTGTCCGTAATACGGACAGTGATAGGACATGTTCTATTTTTTGCGGAACCAAAATACGGACATACGGAAACGGAATGCACACGGAGTAACTTCCGGTTTTTTTTTGCGGAACCCTCGAAGTGAATGGTTCCGCATACGGTCCGCAAAAAAAACCAGAACGGACACGGAAAGAAGATACGTTTGTGTGCATGAGCCCTTATACATGTGTTAAATCCTTGTAATAGCCATGGTAGCAACTCTGAAGCATCTTCACATAGAATGTGTTGTGACACCTCTCTGTTATTCCTCTCGGAAATGTGAGAAAAAGGGTTGGCTTACATGGAGACTTTTTGCAATGCAACTAATTAGTTTGAGCTATGGAGCATTTTTAATACTCAGCGATGTTGCATACAATCTTGTGGAGTCTCTGTATAGGTTAGGCCTAAAAAACTACTGAGATTTACCATTCTCCTTGTCACAATGTGTGTCCCTAATACTCGGACAGTCTAATACTATCAGTAATGGTTTGAAAGGGACCCAGCCTTTTGACAAGGTGAGTGGTAACAGCCAGTTCGCAGTTTATTAATACATTAGCTGTGCAGCAAGCATGGGAGGGGAGAGCGAAGAGGGGCGCGAGTGGTGGTAGTGGGGCAGTATCCCAGACCTGAGGGTATCTGCAAATACATTGTAGTTGTGTATTATGATGTTATATATTTTTTGTTTTGGCCGTACCTTCCAGTAGGAAATATGGATGGCAAACTTTGGCAGGGCCGAGGCTTACCACCCTGCCAGGAGGGGGAGTTCGAGAGCAAGTAATGGAAGGAGAGGAAGCTCACTGCTGAGCTCCATCTCCTTGCAGAGATTCTCCAGAGGGATCAACTTACCTGCCTTAAGAAAATCCTGGACTGATCAGCAAAATCCTGGATTTCAGACACAGCTGAAAGGTGAGGGACTATGGCTCAGACACCCTTTGCCCAAAACTACCACAAGGCATGATAAAGTACAAGACTGAACCTTACAGTGGACACCTGTTCCCACAATTGCTAAATTGCAGCCATCCAACTGTCACGCCCTGCCCTGTGGGTGTTCTGAGGAGATCTGTCAGAGTTGCTGCACGTGACTCGATCTGACAGTTTGTTTTGTTCGAATTGTGGACAATATACAGCTCACCTGCTGCCTCTATCCCTTGGATCGACTTCCCTGATGCACGGAAACCTTGGTAAGACCGTGAACTTGTAGTAATGAAAAGATGAATCCAGCATCGAAGTTGAAAATATTGTGGGTTCCTTTATTCAATATAGTACAGATCCATACAGTGACAGCATCACCTCAGTGTTCCAAGTGATCGTCTACGCGTTTCGGACAAACGTGTTCTTAATCATGACTGATTAAGAACACGTTTGTGCGAAACGCGTAGACGATCACTTGGAACACTGAGGCGATGCTGTCACTGTATGGATCTGTACTATATTGAATAAAGGAACCCACAATATTTTCAACTTCGATGCTGGAGTCATCTTTTCATTCCTACAAGTTTGTTTTGTTGTGGGTTTGAACTGAATCCAACCTCCTCCCAGGTGTTGTTCTTTACGTAATTGGTGAGGCTATTTATTCCTCCCTCTCCCTATAGCCTTTGCGGGTTATGGTTCTGCCTTGTGTGAGCTCTGGAAGTTTGGTGGATCGTCTGCTCAAACACATCTCTAGATAAGTCCTTTTCCCCTTTTCCTTCTGTGTCTGTTTTTACTAGGCCTCTAGGGTGACGCTAGCTCCTTCGGTTGTTGAAGGAGCTGGGTGTCTCTTTCCCTCTTCCCTCTTCCCTACAGCTGAGGGTTTGGTTCAGTGTGTTATAGTCTCAGGTACGTGGGCATGTGCATATCTACCATCGAGATATGCACATGGGCATAGCAACTTAGGGAAAGTGTTTTAGGGATTGCTAGGAGGTGACCTTTTTGTTCCCTAGCATTTGGGGCCCCGTCAATTTAGTTTTCCTTTTCGTGTTCTGTTTCCTTCCCTTATCTTACCTACCGTGACATTATAACCCGTCATTTTTTCCCTTGTTGTTTGCAAAATGGAAACTATTGATGCTTTGGTTGATCGCATGCAGGGATTGTCTTTGGAGGTAGCTGACCTTCGCAATTCGGTTGCACGGTGTCAGAGTACTTTGGCGTCTGGCACCGCCGGGGGAAACCAGGTCTGCCTGGAACCTAAGGTCGCTTTCCCTGATAGGTTTTCCGGGGGAGGTGATAACTTTGTTCGGTTCAGGGAGTCCTGTAAATTGTATTTTCGTCTGCGTCCGATTTCATCTGGAGACGAAAAACCAAAGTGTAGGGATTATTATTTCTCTTCTAAAAGGTGATGCTCAGTCTTGGGCTTTTTCTCTGCCGACTGGTTCACAGTTCCTCCGGTTGGTGGATGAATTTTTCGGAGCCCATGGCCTGATTTATGATGACCCAGACCGGGTCTCTATGGCTGAATCTAAGTTGCGCAGCTTGTGTCAGGGAGAACATACTGCTGAGTCATATTGTGCTGAATTTAGAAGATGGGCGACTGACTCAGAGTGGAATGATCCGGCACTCCGTAGTCAGTTCTGTTCCAGGGGCTATCTGAGAGATTAAAAGATGCCCTTGCATTTCATGAAAAACCTGATTCTTTGGAGGCGGCCATGTCTTTGGCCGTACGGATTGATAGACGTCTTAGGGAGAGGTGCAAGGTTCCCCTCGGGCAGTGGGTGCTCTCTGGTGGAGAATCAGTCCCTCCTGTCCCTCGGGGTACTATGACACTTGAATTAGGGGCTGGAGAGGAGCCTATGCAATTGGGTCAGGTTACTTCTTGCTCTGGTAATAGGAATTTTAGGAAGCTGAATAGACTGTGTTACTTCTGTGGTCAAGAAGGTCATTTCGTTAATGTGTGCCCTTTTATTAAACCTTGAAGTGGTAATGAAAAACAAATAGGGGATTCCTTCAAAGAAAAAAAAAACTCCATTACTCTTGGTAGTGTGAATGGGGAGTCAGAGCAGGCACATTTGTATCCTACCTGCAGTACCTGATTTCTCCTGCCTGCCATGGTGGCGCTAGACTCTGGAAATTTTGAGTTAAAGGTATTTGTTGACAGTGGCGCAGGGGTTAATCTTATTGATTTTCAATTTCTCCAGAGTCATGGTTTTAAAACTAGTGCATTAAGCAAAGAGATACCAGTGTTTGCTATAGATTCGACCCCCCTCTCACAAAGATGTCTACCTCATATTGTTCAGAATATTCATTTGAGGGTGGGTGATTCTCATGTTGAGTTCCTTTCTTGCTTTGTTATGAAAGGATTGCCTGCTCCGATGGTTCTGGGTTTACCATGGTTGATAAAACATAACCCTATCATTGACTGGCAAACAAGACAAATCAGTAATTGGAGTGAATTTTGTATGAACAACTGTCTTAGGGCCTCTATTTCGGGTGTGTCCACTAAGGTGTTGCCTCAGTTTCTTTCAGATTTTTCAGACGTATTCTCAGAGGGTGGATCTCAGTAGTTGTCCCCTCACCGAGAGTATGATTGTCCGGTCAATCTTATCCCCGGAGCAAAATTGCCCAAATCTCGGTTATATAATCTTTCTCAACCCGAAAGAGTAACTATGCGGGAGTATATTACCGAGAGTTTGGCAAAGGGACATATTAGACCATCTAAGTCTCCTATGGCCGCTGGCTTCTTTTTCGTAAAGAAGAAGGATGGATCCCTTAGACCGTGCCTAGATTTCCGGGAACTGAATCGTGATCCTTATCCCCTTTCCCTTGGTTCCGGATTTATTTGATCAGATTGTTGGTGCCAAGGTGTTTTCTAAGTTGGATTTAAGAGGAGCTTATAATCTGATCAGAATAAGGGAAGGAGATGAATGGAAAACGGCCTTCAATACCCCCGAGGGTCACTTTGAGAACCTAGTCATGCCCTTTGGTTTAACTAATGCTCTAGCAGTCTTTCAGCGCTTTATCAATGACATTTTTCATCATTTGGTGGGGAGGTTTGTTGTTATTTACCTCAATGACATACTAATTTACTCACCCGATATGAAGACTCATCAGGATCATTTGAGACAAGTGTTATTGATCCTTCGGGAGAATAAATTGTATGCTAAGTTGGAAAAATGTGTGTTTGCGGTTCAGGAGCTGCCGTTTTTGGGGTACTTGCTTTCTACCTCCGGTTTTCGTATGGATCCCGAAAAGGTCCGTGCGGTACTGGAATGGAGAATCTGAAAGCCCTGATGCGGTTTTTAGGATTTACTAATTATTACAGAAAATTCATCCTGAATTATTCCACCATTGTCAAACCTTTGAAAGATATGACTAGGAAGGGTGCTGACTTCTCTGTCTGTTCGGATGAGGCATTGCAGGCTTTTTCTGCTATTAAGAAATGTTTTGCTTCTTCTCCCATTCTGATGCAACCTGATGTGTCTCAACCCTTCATTGTGGAGGTTGACGCGTCAGAAGTGGGAGTCGGAGCAGTCTTGTCGCAGGGTCCCTCTTCTAGCAAATGGCGCCCGTGTGCTTTTTTCTCCAAGAAACTCTCAGTCGCCGAGAGAAATTATGATGTAGGGAATAGAGAGTTGTTGGCCATCAAATTGGCCTTTGAAGAGTGGCGTCATTGGCTAGAAGGGGCTACCCATCCGATTACGGTATTTACTGACCACAAGAATCTGGCTTACCTGCAATCTGCAAAGCGTTTAAATCCTAGGCAGGCTAGATGGTCATTGTTTTTTGCCAGGTTCAATTTTGTGGTCACCTATCGCCCCGGGATTAAAAACGTCAAAGTGGATGCATTGTCACGTAGCTTTCCGGGGGGGGGATTTGGAGGATCCTGCTCCGATTTTGGCTGATGGGGTGGTGGTTTACACTCTTTACCCCGAGCAGGAGACTGAAGTGTTGGGGGATCAAGAGGAGGCACCTGATTCTTGACCTCCAGGCAAGTTGTTTGTTCCTTCTGAACTGCGATACAAGGTGTTCAAGGAACATCATGATACTGTCCTTGCGGGATATCCTGGAAATAGATCAAATAGATCCACTGTAGATCTTATTTCCCGGAGATTCCGGTGGCCAGGGTTGCGTAAAAGTGTTGAGGGTTATGTAGCAGCTTGTGAGACCTGTGCATGCACGAAAGTGGCTCACACTCGACCATCAGGATCTCTTCTTCCTTTGTCCATCCCATCTCGTCCTTGGACGCATTTGTCCATGGACTTCATTACTGATTTGCCGAGTTCCTCTGGGAAAACTTTGATTTTGGTGGTAGTGGACCGCTTCAGCAAGATGGCTCACTTTGTACCATTATCAGGTTTGCCCAATGCGAAAATTCTCGCTCAGGTTTTTATTGATAAGGCCTCTTTCACACTACCGTTTTTTTTTTCCGTTTTGCGGTCCGTTTTTTGCGGTCCGTATACGGTCCGTATACGGAACCATTCATTTCAATGGTTCCCGCCAAAAAAACGGAATGTGTTCCGTATGCATTCCGTTTCCGTATTTCCGTTTTTACGTTCCGTTGAAAGATAGAACATGTCCTATATTTGGCCGCAAATCACGTTCCGTGGCTCCATTCAATTCAATGGGTCCGCAAAAAAAACGGAACACATACGGAAATGCATCCGTATGTCTTCCGTTTCCGTTCCGTTTTTTTCTGAACCATCTATGGAAAATGTTATGCCCAGCCCAATTTTCTCTATGTAATTACTGTATACTGTAAATGCCATACGGAAAAACGGAACGGAAAAACGGAACCAAAACGGAAACACAACGGAAACAAAAAAACGGAACAACGGATCCGTTAAAAACGGAACGCAAAACACTGAAATTGACATACTGTAGTGTGAAAGAGGCCTAACATTGTGAAATTTCATGGCATTCCCTCAGATGTGGTGTCTGATAGGGGGACTCAATTTGTTTCCAGGTTTTGGAGGGCGTTTTGTTCTCGTCTGGGTATTCAGTTGTCATTCTCTTCGGCTTTTCATCCTCAGTTGAATGGTCAAACTGAGCGCAGTAACCAAAACCTGGAGACCTATTTGAGGTGTTTTGTCGCTGAGAATCAGGATGAGTGGTCCTCGTTCTTGTCTTTGGCTGAGTTTGCCTTCAATAACCGTAGGCAGGAGTCAACTGATAAGTCACCATTTTTTGGCGCATATGTGTCACGGCCAGGCCCATGACCGTGACTTCTTACCGCATGCTGTTGCCGGCGGTTTTGCATGGGTCTTCAACCACGGGTGAGGGCCGCTTGTCTGTGGCCTCACTTGTGGTTGCCGCGGGCAACCAGTGTTGGGGTTTAGCAGCAGAGCAGCCTGAGCGTTGCTAGGCAGCTTGCTGCCCTGGCATGCGGTCACACCTAGCAACCTTTTTGTTAGGTGTGTGTGTTGTGTGCACTGTGTTGTATGTTTTTGTGTGCACTTTCCCTTATGTATGTGTGTTTCCCTTCTGTGGCATTGGAAGGGTTAACTTCCTTCCCAGTGTGGGTGTGATGTCACTGGGTGTGTCTTACCTTTGGGTGTGGCCACTTTGGCATATATAAACCCTCTCTCTAGCAGGGCTCAGTAGGTTGCTTCAGTCTTGCTAGCTGAAGCAGTCTCCTGTGCTTTCCATTCCTCTGTGAGAGCCACCACTGTGGTCATAGGTTTAAGTTCAGGTTTTATGTCTTATTAAGTTTATGCTTACCTGTATGTGTCATGTCTGGGTGATGGTCTGTTGGGATTTTCCTATGTTGGTTTGTGCAGCTAATGGTTCTGGATTCTCTGTGTTAGGGATCCAGTCAGCAAGGCTGTGGCAGGTTGGTTGAGCTACTGAGTTCACCTGCCATTTCCATTAGTCTGTACGTTTCCCCTTTTTCCCAACAGCTTGGCCGTTGAGACTCCTGCTCCTCCGTGCCTAGGAGGAGTAGGTCGTCTTACCCTGACTCCTAGCGCAGGGACCGGACGGAGGGTGAGTTAGGGATCCGAGGTTCCTGCGCATGGGTCCTCCTACCTTTAAGGTCGGCCCATGCAGTTAGGAGTTAGGGTCAGGAGTTAGGGACGCTGTTAGGAGGTGACCTGCTCCCTATCCTGTTCTCCTGGGTCAAGCAGCCATACCATCACCTGGCTGCACACGGCTGAGGATTTCCCCCATCCTCAGCCGTGACAATATGGTTTTCACCCTCAGTTTGGTACTTTTTCTGGGACCGAATCTTCTGGGATACTGGAAGAGGAGAGATTCTCTTCCTCTGTGTCATCTATCTGGCGGAAGATTCAAGTTAATTTGAAAAAAAAAATGGGTGAAAGATATAAACGGATGGCTGACAAGAGACGTATGACTGGTCCGGACCTGTGTGTGGGTGATTTGGTGTGGTTGTCCACTAAAAACATTAAGCTGAAGGTGCCCTCTTGGAAATTGGGTCCAAGATTTATTGGCCCTTACAAAATCTCAGCCATTGTCAATCCGGTGGCGTTTCGTCTGGAACTTCCGCAGGCCTGGAAGATCCATAATGTGTTTCACAGGTCCTTGTTGAAGAAATATGTGGAACCTGCGGAACCATCTCCTTTACCTCCCCCTCCTGTTTTGGTTGATGGTAATCTGGAGTTTCAGATCTCTAGAATTCTCAACTCACGTGTTCTTCGGGGTTCCCTTCAGTACCTGGTGCATTGGAGGGGATACGGTCCAGAGGAAAGAATGTGGGTTCCGGCTACCGATGTTAATGCTAGCCACCTTGCAAATGCCTTTCACAGGGCACACCCGGATAAAGTTGGACCTGGGTGTCCGGAGGTCACCCGTAGAGGTGGGGGGGGGGGGGGGGTACTGTCACGCTATGCCCTGTGGGTGTTCTGAGGAGATCTGTCAGAGTTGCTGCACGTGACTCGATCTGACAGTTTGTTTTGTTGTGGGTTTGAACTGAATCCCACCTGTTGTTCTTTAGGTAATTGGTGAGGCTATTTATTCCTCCATATCTCTATAGCCTTTACGGGTTATAGTTCTGCCTTGTGTGAGCTCTGGAAGTTTGGTGGATCGTCTGCTCCAACACATCTCTAGATAAGTCCTTTTCCACTTTTCCTTCTGTGTCTGTTTTTACTAGGCCTCTAGGGTGACTCTAGCTCCTTCGGTTGTTGAAGGAGCTGGGTGTCTCTTTCCCTCTTCCCTACAGCTGAGGGTTTGTTTCAGTGTGTTATAGTCTTAGGTACGTGGGCATGTGCATATCTACCATCGAGATATGTACATGGGCATAGCAGCTTAGGGAAAGTGTTTTAGGGATTGCTAGGAGGTGACCCAGTTGTCCCTTGCATTTGGGGCCTCGTCAGTTGTTTTGTTTGCCTTGTCATGTTCCTTCCCTTATTCTACCTACTGTGACACCAACCTACCTCTATATCTCCTCAATTGGTGCCATAAACTGCACTTTGAATCTGCTGCTTAGTAAAAAGAGACTGTTACCTTTATTTCTGGCCTCCTTCTCCAGACTACATCATTGCCACTGCACTGATCCTCAGGGAGTAACGGCCTGAGGAAATACACTGGTACACTGTAACGCAACACACATCAGGACCACTACCACTTCCATCCTCAGGAGCTTACTGCAGTGGCAATGATAGGAGTGGCAGTAGAACTACTTCAGCCCTCACTCTGGCACTTCCTGGGCCATGCAGTGAAGGGAGGGGAGCAACATTTCTTTTCCTCGGGTCACTTTCTGGTTTAGGGCCTTCCGCCTGATGGTAGGTGTGGTGCCCTTGATGTCAGCGGGTTGTGAGGTGCTAGACAGAGTTCCACTGAAGTAATGGCACCACAATACTTAGATGTGGGGTTTAGTCTTATAACAGATAGTCTGTCTCAGTAGTATAGCAGGGCGCCAGAGGCTCGTGGAGGCTCCTCCCTAATCAAATCCAGTGAAGTCCACAGCCAAAAATACATGCGTTACCTTCACTGACGTTTTGGCCATGCACTGTAATGGTCCTCAAACTTCTGTAACGTTCAAAACACTTATCTCAGAGGCCGGCTGGTCTCAGGGTCACTTTTATAGCTGCTCTGGCCTCTCTAGGTTGGGGTTTCTTCCACAAGCATCAGCTAACAGTTTAGCTGCTCACACATCGGGTACTGGCTGCATACTACCACAGCTGTATATACAACAAGGCACTTGAGGGCACGTGCCTAGGGCAGATTAAACTCTAGATGCAGCCCTGCACACTACCACTGCTCCTAGTTCCTAAGGGGTTGGACCAGCTCACACCCAGAAACTGTATCTAAGGGGCCAGGAAATTAACTCTCTACTCCCTATACACAGCTCTGCATAAAGTACGATTTCACCTACTTAGCAGTGAACCTCTGGGTTACTGCACCAGGAGGAGTAACAGAGGAATAGCCCAATGTAGCTTCTGAAGAACAGAGGCTCCAGAATTGCTGTTCAATAGGAAATACAAGTATGTCCTAAACCAGACAAATCGGGAGAGGTGAGGAGTCCTCCTCATAGTTGCATATTCTGTCTGTGACTGTGTCTGATCAGTGCCTGCGTACATCTGCCTGTGTACTATATGGTCACTGTATGGCGGTGTTATTGGTTATATTGGTGCTTGTATAGTGTGTTATTGGTTATATTGGTGCTTGTATAGTGTGTTATTGGTTATATTGGTGCTTGTATAGTGTAGGGTAAACTGAAAAAATCAGCGTCCGGTTGTACTGGACTCTGTGATTAGGTGTTCCCATGATCCTCTCTTACTTTTCTTCTTGTGTTTATAATGTGGTTTACATTTTTACAGGAGTAACGACGTACATGACAAAATGAAGCAAATTTTGCCACAGCATCTTTATTTTTCCATCTAAACTCTTCTTCCCAGTTTTCCATCCTGGTTCCACTCTTCTGCCACAGATGCTGAAAGGCCCTCCATTTCTTCTTCATTCTCTTGTGTAGTTGCACATCATTAAAGGGGTATTCCAGCAAATAAAAAGTTTTACGATAGGCTGCATATGCTGGAAACGTACAACAAAGCCTCTGCCTCACTGATTCCCCTCCGCTGCCCTTCTGACAGTGCACTCCACTTTCTGCTCCAACATGGCAAGAAATGGCTGTGAATACTGTTTAGCCAATGATTGGCTGATGTGGGTCATCTGGTGGCATACCCTCAATGGAGTCAGACCACGCAACTGCTATGGGGCCCATGGAGTGAGGAAGGGGGGGGTCCGAAGCTGCACTTCCTTTCTTCCACATGCATGCACTGCATTTTCATGCAGCCACCACTAGTGGGAGCACAGTGCAAAGAGATTATTACAGTAACTTTATAAATTCCTATGCACTGGGCGCCCCTAGTGGTGACTTTAGGTAGACAATTTTGTAATGTATTATATGAAGTGAAGCAGTGATTTACAGCTGTATGGGGAGATTAATCAATGTATTTATGGCGGTTGTCTGGTGGAATCCATTGAGAAATATCCTGTTCAGAATAAGTGCCATATTTCTGAAGCACCTAAGAGGTGGTCATAACACACATATGTCATCTAAGAGGGTCTCTATTAATACCCCTCACATAGTATTCATGCCATCTATGTGCTCTATAGACAGTAATAATGACTCTTTTGTATCCTCTGGATAATGACCCACTATGAGTGGCCTAGAAAGTAATATTGCCCCTTTCCCCTCTATCACAATAATAATAGTCAATGTATGCCCTTTTCAAGGTAATAATGTCCCATGAGTACCCCCTAAAAATAATGCCCCATGAGTTCTCACTAAAGAATAATAAAGTTTCTGTGCCCCTAAACCTTGCACCCACCTTACCTTGATCGCCCAACAAGAGCATTGAGTTCTCTTTGCACAGCCAGCATCTAGATGCATGCAGGGCAATGCGCCTGCGCTGGGATGCTGACATCCTCTGGTTGACCTGGCACCCTCTAGGCAAGACAAAGAATCGGAGGGCAGGGAGAATGTGACTCCCTGCTAGGTACACCTCTGGTGTCTCTGAAATTTGAAGATTTGTTTGAAGGTGGCCTGCTGTGTGGATGTTGCAGATGCCCCCATATGATGGTGGCCCTGGGGCAATTGTCCCATTTGCTGCTCCTATGATCTGGTTCTGCATAGCTGTGTAGAGGTATCTCCATCCTGCAAAGGTAATTTGGACAGGACAATATTTTTCAGTGTTCTGACCTTCATTATGTGTATATGTATGTATACAATGCAATTCGGAAAGTCTCTAGACTCTCACTTTTTTTACATTTTGTTATATTGCGGCCTTGTGCTAACATAAAAAAAAATATTCCCCATAATGACAAAGTGAGAACAGAACGTTAGAAATCTTTGCTAATATATTGAAAAGGAAAAAACTAAAATCTTGCATTGACATAAGTATTCACATCCTTTACTCTGGACCTAGTCGAAGCCCCTTTGGCAGTGATTACAGTCTCCAGTATTCTTGGGGATTATCTGTCATTCTTCTTTGAAGATCCTCTCAAGCTCTAGAGCAGGGGCATTGCTAGGTCAAAACATTAATGTCCTGGGCCCCTGATATTTTGTCCCAGGCCCGAATGTCCTGCCTGCCAGCTAGATACAACTTTATTGCTGTCCTCAGGACGGCAATATAATTGAATCTAATGCAGTGGAAGATCTGAAGGACCTGTGGTGACATCACAGGTCATGTGACCAGTAAAACAGGCAATAGTTGAGAAGGACCTGCGATGATGTCACCATCATGTGACCAGTACAGGGGAGGACGGCAGTGAAGAGGAGAAGTCTTGGGGGAAGAAGCTGTGGTAATGTCTGCTACAGGAGGAGAGGTTAGTGAAGGGAGAGGCAGAGCAATTCCGGGAGTTATGGTTATTTAACTGGGACTGTATGTTAGGGCTGAAGGGAGGGATGTTATTTACATGGCACTGTATGTTGCAGGGGGCTGGGGGAGGGTGGGATGTTATTTACATGGGACTGTATGTTGATGGCAGCTGTGGGAGGGAGGGATGTTATTTACATGGGACTTTATGACGGAAGGAGCTGGGGGAGGGAGTGACGTTATTTACATGGGACTGTATGTTGATGTGGGCTGGTGGGGGGAATGACGTTATTTACATGGGACTGAATGTTACAGGGGTCTGAGGGAGGGAGGGATGTTATTTACATGGGACTGTATGTTGAAGGTGGCTGGTGGTGGGAATGATGTTTTTTTTTTACATGGGACTGAATGTTGAGGGGAGATGTTTACATGGAATTGCATGTTGGAGGTGGCTGGGGAGGAGGTGATGTTGTTTACATTGAACTGTATTTTAGAGGGGGCTGTAGATAGAGAGGGATGCTATTTACATGGGACTGTAAATTGGAGGGGGCTGGGGATATGGTGTGATGTTATTTACATGGGACTCTATGGCGGAGGGAGGGAAATAGTGTTATTTACATGGGACTGTATGTTGGAGGGGCTGAAGGGAGGGTAGTGATGTTCTTTACATAGGACTGTATTTTGGAGAGGGCAGGAGAGGTGGTGTGATGTTATTTACATGGGACTGTATGGTGGAGGCGGGAATATAACTACAGGAGGAACTGCAAATCCAGGGGACATTATAGGTGTTCTTATTACTACTGGGGGCTCTATAGAAGGGACTTATAGATCCTCCTTATTTCTACTAAGAGCACTATGGGGGTCTTATTACTACTGAGGGGTCTGTAGAGAACTTTATTACCGCTGGGGAACAATAGGGGGGCTTTTTTCTACTGGGGGCTCTATGAGAGTATTATTAATACTGGAGGGCTCTTCTACTAATGGGGGCACTCTTGAGGAGCATTATCATTGTTGGGGGCACTGTAGGGGGCAGTATTACTAATGGGGGCATGCTGGTAAGGAATTACTATTGGTGGGACTATGAGGAGCACTATTACTATGGGGGGCTCTCGTTTTCCTTCAGGATAGTAATTGGGGGGATTGGGGGGCACAGTGGGCAGCAGGATAACACTGTGGGGGCTCCAGGTTGGGGGATGATGATAGAAAAGTGAGGAAGCTAAGATGTCTGTGTGTCACACTCTGCAGAGACGAGGCGGCAGAGAGAAGTTGTCCGGACCAAATAGAGAAGATGATGACAGAGAAGATCTACATCGGAGGAGACGTCACCTGGGAGGCTCTAGATGTGACAGGTATGTGCTGCTGTATAGCAAGTACAGCAAAATGCGGTGTGTGGGGGGAGGGTGGGAGACTTAGAGAACTGGGCCATATTCATTGGGGCTTGGGCCCCGGATCTTTTGAGACCCTAGCGATGCCCCTGATCTAGAGCACTTTGGATCAGGTTTTCATTAAGAATATCTATGTACTTTGTTCCATCCAGCTTTCCCTAAACTTTGACCAGTCTTCCTGTCCCAGCCGGCGAAAAACACCCCCACAACATGATGCTGCCACCACCATACTAGGGATGGTATTGGGCAGGGGATGAGTAATGCCTGGCTTACTCCAGAAATTATGCTTAGAATTGAGGCCAAAAGGTTTAATTTTGGTTTCATCAGACCAGAGAATCTTGTTTCTCACTGGCCTTTAGGTGCTTTTTTTTTGCAAACTCCAAGTGGGCTTTCATGTGTCTTTGGGCTCATTCAAATGACCACATTTTTCTGTCCGCATCCATTTTGTAATTTTGCAGATTGGGATGTAGACCCATTCATTTCAATAGGGGTGCAAAAGATGCAGACAGCACACTGTGTACTCCCAGCATCCACACTTGTGTTCCACGGTCCTGCAAAAAATTTGAGCATGTCCTATTCTTGTCTATTTTGCTGATAAGAATAGCAATTTCTATCATAGGGCAGGATGTACCAATCCACAAAATGTGGAACGCATACGGCCGGTATCCATGTTTAGCCGTTCTGCAATTTGCAGTCCGCAAAAATATATACAGTCATGTGAATGAGCCCTTTTAGTGAGGAGAGGCTGCTTTCTGGCCACTCTGCCATAAAGCCCAGGTTGGTTGAATGCTGTAGTGATGGTTGACTTCCTGGCAAAATGACCACTGGGTTCTTGGTCACTAAAGCCCTTCTCCCCCAATTACTTAGTTTGGTGGGGTGGCCAGCTCTAGGAAGAGTCTTGGTTATTCCAATCTTCTTCCTTTTAAGAATTATGGAGGCCACTGTGCTCTTGGGAACTTTCAGTGCAGCAGAATTTTTTGCACCCATCTCCAGATTTCCACACAATCCTGTCTCTGAGCTCTACAGGAGGTTCTTTCCTCCTCATGGCTTGGTTTTTGCTGTGATATGCATTGTCAGCTGTGATACCTTATACAGACAGGGCTGTGCCTTTCTAAATCATGTCCAATCCACTGAATTTACCACAGATGACTCCAATCAAGGTGTAAAAGCATCTCAAAGGTGATCAAGAGAAATAGCTGAATGTCAAGTGTCATAGCAAAGGGTCTGAATACTTATGTTCATGCAAAATTTTAGTTTTTTTCTTTTCATTTTTTTATTTCAACTTTTTAGTTTTTCTTTTAATAAATTAACAAAGATTTCAGTCTGTTTTCACTTTCTTATTATGGGGTATTGAGTGCAGATTTATGGGGAAATACTTGAATTTATTTTTTATTTGAGCACAAAGCTGCAATTGTCATGGATGGTGTACAGGAAACAAGACAATGCAATATAATCAATGACTCACTGGATCCACAACTAAGGAACAAAAGGGAGACCCCTGCATGAGACCTGCCACTCTCCCTGACTGCTCAGCCTATGCGAACACCCCAAAGGTGGATGGGCGCATATCCACGTACCTCGGCCATCTAATACCTGAAGACCCTACAATAGTGAGGGGACACGACCACCGGCTCCCTACACTAGACACGGAGGGAGTCAGGGTCTCCTGAGATCCAGCAGACAGAAAATCACAAATAAAGGAACAGCACTTATCTTGCAGAGGACTGGGAAATAGAAACAGCATGCACACACACTCCAGGAAGTTGTATAAGCCGCACACTACTGCATTATGGGGAGGAACTTAAAGGGAAGCAATCAGTCCAACTGCATGACAGCTGAGATAAACTAACGAGATGAGGAACTGAAACCAAAACAAAGAAACTCAATGAGGAGGATCTGGAAGGCTCCTGTCAGAGCTTCTCAACTGTCTGGTTGTGACAGTACCCCTCCCTCTACGAGTGGACTCCGGACACTCAGAGCCCACCTTCTCAGGATGGGACCTATGGAAAGCCCTGATGAGACGAGTGGCCTTAATGTCCGTCACTGGGACCCACATCCTCTCCTCAGGACCATAACCCTCCCAATGAACGAGGTACTGGAGGGAACCGCGGACAAGACGAGAATCCACAATCCTAGAGACCTGAAATTCAAGATTTCCATCAACCATAATCGGAGGAGGAGGCAAAGGCGAGGGTACAATAGGTTGAACATAAGGTTTCAATAAGGACTTATGAAAAACATTATGGATCTTCCAAATCTGAGGAAGATCAAGACGGTAGGCAACAGGATTGATGACAGACACCATCTTGTAAGGCCCAATAAACCTAGGACCCAACTTCCAGGAGGGAACCTTCAATTTGATATTTTTGGTAGACAACCACACCAGATCACCAACATTCAGGTCCGGACCAGGCACACGTCTCTTATCTGCCACACGCTTATATCTCTCACTCATGCTCTTTAGATTATCCTGAATCTTTTGCCAAATAGATGACAAAGACGAGGAGAATCTGTCCTCATCAGGTAAACCAGAAGACCCCTCTCCCGAGAAAGTCCCAAACTGCGGATGAAACCCATATGCACCAAAAAATGGTGACTTATCAGAGGACTCCTGACGACGGTTATTTAAAGCAAACTCAGCAAGGGACAAAAAAGAATACCAATCCTCCTGATTCTCCGCCACAAAACAGCGCAGATATGTCTCCAGATTCTGATTGACGCGCTCTGTCTGGCCATTCGACTGCGGGTGGAAAGCAGAAGAGAATGACAACCGAACCCCCAAGCGAGAACAGAAAGCCTTCCAGAATCTGGAAACAAACTGCGTGCCCCTATCAGAGACTATGTCTGAAGGAATACCATGCAATTTGACAATGTGGTCAATAAATGCCTGCGCCAGCGTCTTAGCATTGGGCAAACCAGGAAAAGGGATGAAATGCACCATTTTGCTAAAACGGTCCACCACCACCAGAATCACAGTCTTCCCCGAGGAACGAGGCAAGTCCGTTATGAAGTCCATGGACAGATGTGTCCAAGGACGGGAAGGAATGGGTAAGGGAAGGAGAGGACCTGATGGCCGTGAATGAGGGACTTTGGCACGAGCGCAAGTCTCGCAAGCTGCCACAAAACCCTCAACCGACTTACGAAGCGCAGGCCACCAGAATCTCCGAGCGATGAGATCCAGTGTGGCTCTTGCCCCCGGGTGCCCAGCAAGGACCGTATCGTGGTGTTCCTTAAAGATCTTGTGTCTCAAAGCGAGAGGCACAAACAACCTCCCAGGAGGAAAAAGATCAGGAGCCTCTGACTGGGCTGCCTGCACCTCTGCCTCCAATTCAGGAAAAAGAGCAGAGACCACCACACCTTCAGCCAAAATGGGACCCGGGTCTTCAAAATTCCCACCTCCCGGAAAACAACGTGACAGGGCATCTGCCTTCACATTCTTAACCCCAGGGCGGAACGTGACAACAAAATTAAACCTTGAAAAGAACAAAGACCATCTGGCCTGTCTCGGGTTCAGACGCTTGGCTGACTCCAACTAGGCCAGATTTTTATGATCAGTAAACACGGTAATAGGGTGTCTGGCTCCCTCTAGCCAATGGCGCCATTCCTTAAAAGCCAACTTGATGGCCAACAATTCCCTATCTCCCACATCATAATTTCTCTCTGCGGAGGAGAGTTTCTTCGAGAAAAAGGCACACGGTTGCCACTTGGCAGGAGAGGAACCCTGAGACAAGACCGCACCCACCCCTACCTCAGAAGCATCAACCTCAACTATGAAGGGTAACGAAATATCAGGTTGTACCAGGATGGGAGCGGAAGCAAAACTCTCCTTGATATTAGAAAAGGCCTTACGCGCCTCTACCGACCAGGAAGAAAAATCTACCCCCTTTCTGGTCATATCAGTGAGTGGTTTAACAACAGAGGAATAATTAAAAATAAATTTCCTGTAATAATTGGCAAAGCCCAAAAAACGCATCAGCGCCTTCTGATTCTCAGGAAGCTCCCACTCAAGCACAGCGCGGACCTTCTCGGGGTCCATGCGAAAACCAGAAGCGGAGAGAAGAAACCCCAGAAATTGAATTTCTGGAACCGCAAACACACATTTTTCCAGTTTCGCGTATAATTTATTCTCCCGCAGGATGAGCAAGACCTGACGTAAGTGTTCCTTATGAGTCTTGAAATCAGGAGAAAAAATCAAAATGTCATCCAAATACACTAATACAAATTTTCCCATTAAATGATAAAAAATGCTGTTCACGAAATGCTGAAAAAACGGCTGGGGCATTCATCAAACCAAAAGGCATAACCAAATTCTCAAAATGGCCCTCAGGGGTATTGAAAGCCGTCTTCCATTCGTCTCCTTCTCTGACCCTGACCAGGTTGTATGCCCCTCTTAGGTCTAATTTGGAAAAGACTTTAGCCCCAACAACCTGGTTAAACAGGTCCGGGATCAGAGGAAGCGGATAAGGGTCACGAATAGTGATACTGTTCAGCTCCCTGAAATCCAGACAAGGTCTTAAAGAACCATCTTTTTTCTTAACAAAGAAAAAAACAGCGGCAACAGGTGACTTCGAGGGTCGTATGTGTCCTTTTCTCAGACTCTCAGAGATATAAGCACGCATAGCGACCCTCTCAGGTTGGGAAAGATTGTATAAACGAGATTTAGGCAGCTTGCGCCTGGGATGAGATTAATAGGGCAATCGTACTCCCTGTGCGGAGGCAAATCCTGAACTCCACTCTCAGAGAAGACATCTGAAAATTCAGAGAGGAAAGGTGGTACAGTCTTAGTAGAAACCTCAGAAACAGATGTTATGAGGCAATTCTCTCTGCAAAAGTCACTCCAACCATTTATTTGCCTCGCTTGCCAATCAATGGTGGGGTTATGTTTAGTGAGCCAGGGTAGCCCCAACACTAGAGGAGTAGGCAAACCGCTAAGGACGAAACATGACACATCCTCAACATGAGCATCACTCACAATTAAACTGATATTGTGAACTATGCCCTTTAATGATTTCTGAGAAAGTGGAGCGGAATCAATAGCAAAAACAGGAATATCCTTTTCCAAAGTGCATACCTGGAAACCATGAGTTATTGCAAATTGATTATCAATGAGATTGACAGCTGCTCCACTATCTACAAAAATCTCACAAAAAATGCTCTTGCTCTCTAGCGCCACCCTAGCAGGCAGGACAAAACGGGAACTACAAGCAAACGGAAAACCTTCAATTTCCGCCTCAACCCTGCCAATAGTAACAGACGGAACATTTTTAAAAGATTTTTTCCTTTTTGTTTCTTTATTACTCCCAGAAAACTGCCTGAATCTCCTAGAGGGACAAACATTTGCCAAATGATTAATACCTCCACAACAAAAATAAACCCTCCCATGCGGGCTGAATCTTCTATTGTCAGAGGCAATCAACCCCAGCTGCATGGGCTCCTGCTCAGAAGGGGCTGACAGCGACTGAGACCCCTGTGCACCGAATGAGACCGCTGCACTGTCCCGGGACTGAGTATGACAGGAAGGAGAGATCTCTCCTCTCTCTCTAAGACGCCTGTCAATATGAACGGCCTGAGACATAGCAGAGTCCAAGGAGATAGGCCTCTCATGAAAGGCAAATGCATCTTTCAATCCCTCTGAAAGACCATGGCAAAATTGACTTCGGAGTGCAGCATCATTCCAACCAGTATCAGCTGCCCATCTCCGAAATTCTGAGCAGTATATCTCTGCGGATTGTTTACCCTGGCATAACAGACGTAGTCTAGACTCAGCCAGAGCAATACGATCCGGATCATCATATATCTGACCCAGGGCTAAAAAGAATTCATCCACTGAACGGAGGGGCCGTGCCCCCTCCAGCAGCGAAAAAAGGCCCAGGACTGAGCGTTACCCCTGAGCAGCGATATAATGATCCCCACCCTCCGTTCCTCATTACCAGAGGAATGGGGAAGAAGGCGAAAATGGAGTTTGCAAGCCTCTCTAAAACGCACAAAATTATCACTACCCCCGAAGAACGTATCCGGGAGCAAGATCTTAGGCTCAGAACAAACTCCATGAACGCAAGCTGAACCGGTCACTTGAAACTGAGAAAAAGTCTTACGGAGATCAGCTACCTCCAATGAAAGACCCTGGAAGCGTTCAGCCAAAAGTGAAACCGGATCCATGCTTGAGACTGTTTTGGCGGCTTATAATGTCACGGATGGTGTACAGGAAACAAGACAATGCAATATAATCAATGACTCACTGGATCCACAACTAAGGAACAAAAGGGAGACCCCTGCATGAGACCTGCCACTCTCCCTGACTGCTCAGCCTATGCGAACACCCCAAAGGTGGATGGGCGCATATCCACGTACCTCGGCTATCTAATACCTTAAGACCCTACAATAGTGAGGGGACACGACCACCGGCTCCCTACACTAGACACGGAGGGAGTCAGGGTCTCCTGAGATCCAGCAGACAGAAAATCACAAATAAAGGAACAGCACTTATCTTGCAGAGGACTGGGAAATAGAAACAGCATGCACACACACTCCAGGAAGTTGTATAAGCCGCACACTACTGCATTATGGGGAGGAACTTAAAGGGAAGCAATCAGTCCAACTGCATGACAGCTGAGATAAACTAACGAGATGAGGAACTGAAACCAAAACAAAGAAACTCAAGGAGGAGGATCTGGAAGGCTCCTGTCAGAGCTTCTCAACTGTCTGGTTGTGACAGCAATATAGCAAAATGTGAAAAGGTGAAAGGGTCTGAAGACTTTCCAAATGCATTGTATATGTGTGCATGTGTATACCTGTGTTATCTGCTGCATATGGGTGGAAGAAGAGCCTGATGTATCCTTGTCCTTCATGAAGAATCTCATACAGTCTTCCAAGATGTTCAGAGAAGCACCAGTAGGCCCCCTTTAGTCACCTATTTCCAATGTAGATACTAATGCACTGCATCCATTGATATGATCAATATTGGCACACTATGCCATTAGTTCTTTCTAGGAAGCAGAATCTTAATATGAAGGAGATGCATTTACATAATCTATATAGGAAGGTTGGTCAAACGTCATGATGCCCATAAAACCTACAGAAGCTCAGAGGAGGAGACAAGATCAAGCTGGAACATGGAGGACATCTTTGGCAGACACTCAATGGGTCATCTACACTATTCCTATAGCTGAGGTAGGTAAACTGAGGAGCATCTAAGACTGAGGCAGGATGTGGGGTCATCTGTGGGTGACACTATGGGGACATTTAAAGTTAATAATCTGGGTTTCAATCTATTGCGTTTATGGTTTATATGTGGCTTGAACATGTTCCATTTTGGGGTGGGGTGAGGGGGGCACAAATGACGTACTTGCATTGGGCCGACCAGTCACTGCACGCATGCCCAGTGGTATAACTTAAAGCTAATGGGCCAATGTGCAAAATCAGCAACAGGGCTCACATTGACCATATGCACACTGAAACCAAACCTTACGGTCCTATGGTCGGCACAAACCTTTAACCTATGGATTTCTATAGGTCTACAAAAACATGCTTCTACTTGTTATACTCCTCCATACTTCCAAGACAATTTATTTCTGTCTCATAGATTACTTTATTTGTTCTTACATTTAATATATTCTATCTGTGGTCACTTCTCCAGTTTTCTTCTTCTTGTGCATACACAGCTATCAGAATACATTTGGTGTCATATTTGTCTTAAACATAGAAAGCATATGGAGATACTACACTTTTATATGGTGATGACCTTGAAGATCTTCAATTCATGCATGTTTTCATATCCTGGTTGACATGCAATCATCATGGGCAAGTGCTAGGTGGAAAACAGGCCATTCTTCTTGTTCTCATATTGTTGTTGCTTGTGGAATCTCCATGGGCTTCAAAGAGTCAGAAAAGTCACTTTGGCTTTTCTTTCCCTCGGTTGTGCGGCAGGGTTTCTGAATTCCAAGAATTTCCTTCACCATATCCCGAAATCTCTTACTTACAAAGCAATACAGGAAGAAATTGACTGCGGTGTTAAGTAAAGCCAACATGTTTCCAATGTCCATAGCTAAGTGAACCCTCCAGTCCTTGTGGACTGAGGATAAATACATGTGAATGATTATGACAATGGTCCGGGGAGCCCATAGCACAGCAAATACAGTTGTGATGCCTATGAGTATGGCTGTGGTCTTTTCTATTCGAAGCTTGTACTTCTTTGTCACAGAATTCTTTCTAAGCCTAAGAATGATGATGGAGTTGATGACAAAGAAGAAGGTGCAAGGAATAAAATAAATTATAAAGCAATGGACCCATTTGAGTACACGGTCCAGCAAACCTGGTGTTCGAGGGTCCCTCCAAACATCACTCCACCAGTAGAAAGGGATGCCAGTCACAAACGATGCCAGAAACACACACATGATAATCCTACGTGTACGTTCTGGGTAGGAAAGAGAGCGGTATTGTAAAGGTAGACACAAGGCTACATATCGGTCCATTGTTAGGATGACGGTGATCCAGATGGAGGCATGGTTGGATGAGAACTCTAGGACACTGACCATATGGATGAAAGCATTCGGCACCTTGCGATGGAGGATGGCGTTCTGAAGAATGAAGCCTACAAAGATGATAAAAATCTCAGTCAAGATGTCAGAAGTGGTAAGGGCCAGGAGGTAGAAGTAGGAGGATTTCTTGGTCCTGAATGCCAGCTTTGAGAGAGCCACGGCTGTTAAGATGTTCACTGTTGAAAGAGAAGAACATGGCAATCAGGAAAAAATTCTAATTTTTCTACATATACACTGCGTGCAGAATTATTAGGCAAATGAGTATTTTGACCACATCATCCTCTTTATGCATGTTGTCTTACTCCAAGCTGTATAGGCTCGAAAGCCTACTACCAATTAAGCATATTAGGTGATGTGCATCTCTGTAATGAGAAGGGGTGTGGTCTAATGACATCAACACCCTATATCAGGTGTGCATAATTATTAGGCAACTTCCTTTCCTTTGGCAAAATGGGTCAAAAGAAGGACTTGACAGGCTCAGAAAAGTCAAAAATAGTGAGATATCTTGCAGAGGGATGCAGCACTCTTAAAATTGCAAAGCTTCTGAAGCGTGATCATCGAACAATCAAGCGTTTCATTCAAAATAGTCAACAGGGTCGCAAGAAGCGTGTGGAAAAACCAAGGCGCAAAATAACTGCCCATGAACTGAGAAAAGTCAAGCTTGCAGCTGCCAAGATACCACTTGCCACCAGTTTGGCCATATTTCAGAGCTGCAACATCACTGGAGTGCCCAAAAGCACAAGGTGTGCAATACTCAGAGACATGGCCAAGGTAAGAAAGGCTGAAAGACGACCACCACTGAACAAGACACACAAGCTGAAACGTCAAGACTGGGCCAAGAAATATCTCAAGACTGATTTTTCTAAGGTTTTATGGACTGATGAAATGAGAGTGAGTCTTGATGGGCCAGATGGATGGGCCCGTGGCTGGATTGGTAAAGGGCAGAGAGCTCCAGTCCGACTCAGACGCCAGCAAGGTGGAGGTGGAGTACTGGTTTGGGCTGGTATCATCAAAGATGAGCTTGTGGGGCCTTTTCGGGTTGAGGATGGAGTCAAGCTCAACTCCCAGTCCTACTGCTAGTTTCTGGAAGACACCTTCTTCAAGCAGTGGTACAGGAAGAAGTCTGCATCCTTCAAGAAAAACATGATTTTCATGCAGGACAATGCTCCATCACACGCGTCCAAGTACTCCACAGCGTGGCTGGCAAGAAAGGGTATAAAAGAAGAAAATCTAATGACATGGCCTCCTTGTTCACCTGATCTGAACCCCATTGAGAACCTGTGGTCCATCATCAAATGTGAGATTTACAAGGAGGGAAAACAGTACACCTCTCTGAACAGTGTCTGGGAGGCTGTGGTTGCTGCTGCACGAAATGTTGATGGTGAACAGATCAAAACACTGACAGAATCCATGGATGGCAGGCTTTTGAGTGTCCTTGCAAAGAAAGGTGGCTATATTAGTCACTGATTTGTTTTTGTTTTGTTTTTGAATGTCAGAAATGTATATTTGTGAATGTTGAGATGTTATATTGGTTTCACTGGTAAAAATAAATAATTGAAATGGGTATATATTTGTTTTTTGTTAAGTTGCCTAATAATTATGCACAGTAATAGTCACCTGCACACACAGATATCCCCCTAAAATAGCTAAAACTAAAAACAAACTAAAAACTACTTCCAAAAATATTCAGCTTTGATATTAATGAGTTTTTTGGGTTCATTGAGAACATGGTTGTTGTTCAATAATAAAATTAATCCTCAAAAATACAACTTGCCTAATAATTCTGCACTCCCTGTAGTGTAAAGGTAACTTCTGTAGTTGTTCCTCAAACCTATGTAGGGGTCAACTCTCAGGAACAACTCTGTCCGAAGAAGCATCCTAAAGGAGCTTAAAGAGGATGTCCAGGATAGAAAAGCATGGTTTGTTTTATTCCAAAACCACCACCAGAGGCAGCCGGTGGACAGTTATGGTGCTGTTGTGTACCCTGTGGGCAATATAGGCCCTGGAATGAAAAATAGTGTGGATTGTCTTGGGGCTACACAGTGACATGTGGTAGTGGTAAAATCACAGGATTACTACAACATGATCTGATCGGTTCCTCGTGGGAAACCCCTTGATGATCTAACTTCAGTTCAGTGCAACCCTAAGATGATCAAAATGTGGATCACTGAGTCTCTATGGTGATCTAAGTTTGATTTAAGTGAAACCCTATGATGATCTAAATTCAGTGGAGCCTTGTAATGATTTAAGTTTGGTACACTAGAGTAGAATGGTTATCAAAGTTGTGTTAAGTAGATCCTTATGGTGATCTAAGCTTATGCTATGCTAAGTGGAATGCAATGGTGATGTAAAGTAATTTTTGTGGAACACTATGGCGATCTAAGTTTTAATAAGTGGACCTCTAGGATGATCTTAAATAATTTCCATGGAACTCTATGGCGATCTAACGTGAGGCATTATGGTAATCTAATTTCTGATCAGTGGAAGCCTATGGTGATCTAAGATGATTTCTGTGGAACCCTATGCTGATCTATGTTTGGTTTAAAGTTGAACCCTATGGTGATATACGTTGATTTCAATTGATTCCAATTGTGATCCATGTTTGGTTCCACAAAATGATCTTGGTCTTGTGGGCATAAAACATGGCCTAGGGTGTTCCCGTTATTTTGCCCCCATAGGCTAGGGATATACAGCAGCAAGTGTCACTCGACTTCTTGTCGCAAAAAAATGTTGAGCCAGACATTAGTGTGACATAAATGTTGTGCGACAAGTGGCAAAGTAGTTGTACCTTTCTTGTCGTGCGAAATATTGTCGCACGAAACATATTGCCGTGTAGCCCTAGCCTTACAGCAGCTCAAAAGAAACGTAATTCTGCCCCCTTAGAGGTCCGTTGCACCCTGGATAGGAATGATTCTTTAATGAAGATTATTCACCCCTCTAGGAAAATGGGTTGGAACTGAGATGGCAACTCTTTATCTAGTAGCTTCATATTTACTAAACTCTAGAATATGACCATCTCGTGGCTCAGTCATAGATTATAATTTATATTGTCCATGGAGAAAAATTCTACATTTTCTTCTGTTGGTACAGTCTCCTAGTCAGGCGATGTATTACTGTGTCCAAGCATTAACTCCTAGACTCATTCATTTCCTCCTGTCCACCATTGTCACTTTGGAACACTGAAGTAACACATGGCATCTGTCGGCACTGTGATCATTGTCACGTCTGCACCTATTCACTATGGAGATAAAGCTATGGGCCAGTTTGGACGTTTCGTAAAGTAAATACGCACAGTGATAACCAATGTCCAAGACCAGGTGCCTATGTAAAGATGGCAAACAGCTTCAGAACATTTGTACAGACTTGCTAAATCGTGCACACATTAGGGCCCTTTTGAAGGGCAACGCTTCCTACCGCTTATTGATGAAAAATTACATTTATAAGACCCGTGTCCACCTATTATGGAGGTCATGAGTAATCATGAATGCTGATGAAAACCAGTGGTGGAGCTCATGGCAGTTGCCATATTTCTACTCTTCACTAGCACAATTAGAGAAGGCATGGGCATTATTACTGCCATTATTAGTGGTAGTATTGAGCTAAGATTTACCATAGATGGGGTCTGACCACTGGGACCCCATCAACCTTTATATCAAAGAGGCTGCATCGTTAAGTAAGCAGCAGTGGCCATTTTGGCCACTGCTGTACATCAGTGATCATGGCCATCAGTGATCTTGGCCCTCTCCACCTTGATTGACAGGGTCAGGCAGGGAAAACGTCATAATGCCTGACAGTTGCAGAGAGAGCAGAGCCTCTAGGTGTAATGGTAACACCCTGGTTGCTCCTAGATGCTAATTTGCATGTATTAAAACATAATTTTTCTCAGTAATGTGGGCACATATAAACATGGGGCCAACACAGATGCCTTCAGCTGCCAAGCACACATGTAACAGGTCAGCCAGTGTCATAGGTACAAGATGCCCTTTAAATGGCTACTAAAATAGAGCTATTTATTTGGATGTGAAGTGTCTCCGACCATGCAAGAAATGACACTGTTTATCTGGGCACTGTAAGACATTATCTGGGCACTATATGTACAGTTAAAGGCTATGTACATGATTACATTTTACTCATTTTGGGGTAAAAATATTTTTTTTCAATTGGTCTTTATTAAAAATATTGAGTCGTTCTGTCACAAACAGTAACTGTTTTTCTAGGTTTGTGAATGGTAGTTTTTACTTTCACTTTGTGCCTGTCATCTAATAAACTTATCTCTAATTTACTAAGGTCACAAACACTTGTTTAAGGGCTGTATTGCAACAACAGATTATTTTACCAATTTCTGTCTGATCAGACCAATAGTTGGTATGTATAACAAAATATCTGTGTGTGTAAACGGTAATCTGACCTGGTAATCTGTTGGTGTAATACAGCTGTAAGCCACATTCTTATCAGCAAGGTAAGAATTGAGCTATAATGAGTGCTTATAATGTCAGAGAGCAAAGACAATGAGCCCGTTAGATTGGAACAGAGAGAAAATTCAGATCCCTCTATTAGAGCATCTCAACCCTGTACAGAAAAAAGTGCTCCATATTTGTAATAAAGATCCTTTTCTGGGAGGTCATTATCACCTACTGACTCCAATTAGGATAATGGAATCAACACCTTTGACCCCATGCTGGGTATAATTACCAGATGTTGATTCAGTTACATATTTATTCCCAGAGAATTCTTGTACAGTCACTCAGAATTGAGAAAGCTCGTTGGAAGAACGAGTGAAACGTTTTCAAGAAATCTACAGTAAGTCCAGTTGCCTTGATTTATTCTTTACAGATATAATTTCAAAATAGATTTTCAGCTCACAGTAGAATGCAATAATTAAAAAAATTGCCCCTAAAGTGGCACATAGCCTTAAAAGCTCTTCAAAAGTCCTACTCTCTAGAAGACCATTTTTCAATGCAGTTTTCAGTGACTGTCTCTGAGAGGTTTCCACGCCGTACTGTTCTGAGCGCTCTGTGCTGCTGAGCAACTTGCTGTAAGGCACTGTATCTGGGCATAGCTTGACACTATACAGGCACCGCTTGTTCTGTCTGTTTCTTTTCTCTACAGTGCATTTAATTGGTTAGCTCAGAACTTGGTTCTCCAGATCTGCATTTTATAGGGCTCCTTTACATGGGCCAATGCACAGGTTCGTTCTCCATCATTGCCCACTCCTTCAGCTGCATTCACATCCAGCACTCTATGTGGGGATAAACGATCCCCGGACAGGTTAATATTTCTCTAGTTTATTGGGTGACTGGTGGCACCTTTACATGAAGCAATTAGTGAGTATTTGTACAAACGTTCATCCCTGATAATTATTCTGATCCTAAAAGGGCCATTATCGTAACTAGGGATATGAAGTTGCAACTATAAAACCATTCAAGAGGCATATTGTCCATCACAAAATACTTCCGCCAGCAGCACAAAATACATCCCCAAAAATTTCCACTGATCGGCCGTGAGGAGGACTTAGGTGGCCCCCTGAGCATCGGCCCACCAGGAAATTTCTCTGTAAGGTCTATGGCCAATCCGCCCTGGGCAACAGCCACCTAACATCCAACATCAATCCTATTAGCTAGAAATGCAAACTCCTATGCACACTGGAAATTCTTTACCGACCCTTTAAAGTACCAGATTTAGTTTACGGTCTATTTTTCATAGCTCAGCCATCGCATGCTTGAAGAGTAATGGTATTCATGTGCAGAATGACTCATGCAAATAGATTATAGGAAATGCATAGAAAAACAATTCCAGTTATCAGTAGGTTATATGTTCCCTTTTACACTTGCTTGAGGGCAGAGATATGCACCCCATGTGTCACGGCCAATGTATGTAATTTATAGGACAGCTGTCGGTGCTGCATCAAGTAACTGCATTACAGGAATAAACTGAATTAGCAAGAAGCGCTTCGAGTGCTGGTTACGCATCGTAACAAGCCAATAAAGTCTGGTCTTGGATCACACCGCCAAAGGCTTGTGCTGTTCTTATACTTACTCTAAGCAGATTAGCGCTCTTGAGAACAGCTTCAAGATGCATGAAGATGTCTGCTAACATGATGGACAGAAGATACAGTTTGTGTATATGCTGCAGAACTGTAGTGGTCACAGGGACAGCAAATATCACTATGGACCTATAACAGCGTCATCACTGGCACTTCCAAAAATTTGTAAGGATTCCAACTGATTCATTTTGTGTTTTCGGGTTTTATTAGTAGCTCTATAAAGCAATGTACAACATATTCAATAAAACATCTGTAAAGACACTAAACCATTAAAGGGGTTGTCCGGGATTAAAATTATTTAAAAAAACATGTTATCTCACCATATAGTTGGAATTTTACTTACGTAATTATACTTTCTTCAAGTCCGAAGGCAGCACAGAAGGGATATTTCCCGTCCCCGTCACTCTATCATAGGACCGCCCACCTAGAAAAATCTAACAATTAAACAATTAACAGAATTGGCAATACCGTAGGCACTCTATATAAGACGTCAAGGCACTGCATCCATTGTGTAATAACGTAGACCAACTCATGCAAGTAAAATTTATTGGGAGGGTTAGTGTGCTGCCTTCGGACTCGAAGAAAGTATAATTACGTAAGTAAAATTCCAACTTTCTTCTTCGTCCTACAGCAGCACAGAAGGGATATAACATAGAAATTAAAGGGGGGAAAGCTTTCTTTTACTGCTGACAAAACTGCTGTGCTGAAGGCTGAGTTCTCGGGTCCATTGCTGAGCCTGTAGTGATGAACAAACGTAGAGGATGAAGTCCAGGAAGCTGCATTGCAGATGTCTAGGAGATCAACCTGCTGTCTTTCGGCCCAAGATGTAGAAGTTGCTCTCGTATAGTGAGCCCTCAACGGCCGAGGCGGTTCTTTACCATCCAAAATGTAGGCCTCCGAGATGGTTGTTTTAATCCAACGACCCAGAGTGTCTTTTGAGGCTTTCATACCCTTCCTCGGACCAGAGAATAAAATGAATAAATTTTCTTCCTTCCGGAAATCTCTCAGCCTTTCAAGATAGCAAATTAATGCTCTACGAATGTCCAGAGTATGGAGTCTCATTTCCTCATCTGACTTAGGATCAGGGTAGAATACTGGAAGAACAGATTCTCTATTGATGTTAGTTGAAGACACAATCTTTGGTCTAAATGAAGGCATGGTTCTTAGTCTGACACCATTTGGCAAAATTTTCAAATATGGCTCTCTGGAGGACAAAGCCTGCAACTCCCCTAGCCTCTTTGCGCAAGTAATGGCAATGAGAAAAAGGATTTTATAGGATAACCAGCTAAGATCCACTTCGGCAATAGGTTCAAAGGGAGGACCTGTAAGTCTATTTAGAACCAGTGATAATTCCCAGATGGGCATAGGTGGTCTCACAGAAGGCCTCAACTTTTTCAACGCTCTGAAATACCTGGCTATTAAAGCGTCACCTGCATATTGTCCATCTGTCCAAGCATTAATGGCTGTCATGTGGACTCTTAATGTATTAGGCTTTAGGCCCTTTTCGTGTCCCTCTTGCAGGAATTGCAAAATGGAGTTGGTAGAGACTAGTAACTCTTTTTCCTGCAACCAGGAAGAAAACTTTCTCTATAATCTGTTATAAACTGCAATAGTAGACTGCTTTCTGGAGGACAGTAAAGTAGAAATGACCTCATCTGAAAGGCCTTTCTCTTTTAATCTTTCCCTTTCAGGTGCCAAACGGTTAAATGCAACTTGTTCAGTTGAGGATGGTAAAGGTCTTCTTGTAGAAGAAGATCCGGGTACAGAGGCAAAGTCCAGTGATCGTTTTTCGAAAGTTGAGATACGACAGAAAACCAAGCCCTGCGGGGCCAATAGGGAGCTATTAGTATTGCTTCCGGTGCTTCTGAGAGGAGTTTCGGTATGATCTGAGGTAATATTGGTATGGGAGGAAACAGGTAGACAAACTTGTGGCTCCAATTCAGAGAGAAGGCATCCAGACAGTCGGGTCTGTCCGCTCTCCTGAGAGAACAAAACTTCAGGGCTTTCTTGTTCTTCCTCGTTGCAAACAGATCCCATTCTGGACGACCCCATTTCTCCACTACTTGGGCGAAATATTTCGGGTTCAATTCCCATTCTCCTGGGCACACCTTCTGTCGACTGAGTCGATCTGTTCTGATATTCTCGGAGCCCTTGATGTGAACTGCCACTAGGCTGTCGCAAATGGACTGTAGAGAGAGACAACGCGTTCCCCCCTGTTTGTTTACATAATATGCCGCTGTTGCGTTGTCTGTCTGCAGGAGAACTGCTCTGTGGTAGAGATAAGGTTCGAAATGCTGCAGGGCTAGCTGAATGGCTTTCAATTCCCTGAAGTTTGAGGATTGCCTCATTATGGTTGAGGGCCATTCCCCTTGAATCCACCGATCTCCCATGTGCGCACCCCAACCTATGCGGGAAGCATCTGTGGTTATCACTACTCTTTGAACGACTCGGAAATCTCTTCCTTTTTCCAGATTTTCTTCTCTTGTCCACCAAAGCAGCCCTCTGCGTGTTGCATATGATATCTTCATCATAGTGGTTAGGGATTTGGGATTCTTGTCCCAACAGTGGAGAATCTCTCTTTGCAGGTCTCTGATATGAGCCTTCGCCCATGGCACCGCCTCTATAGCAGCTGTCAATAACCCGAGGGTACTCATCGCCGAACGGATGGATATCTTCGTTGTAGAGATCAACAACTGAATTCTGTGAACGATCTGAGCCACTTTGAGAGGAGGAAGAAATACTTTCATTACTTCTGAGTCTAACAAAAGACCCAGGAACTGGATTCTCGTAGTGGGGACCAGCTGCGACTTCTTTTGGTTGACAATGAACCCGACTTGCTGAAGTAGATTCAGAGCAGTGTGAAGATCCGATCTCAGAGCCTCCTTGGAAGCTGCAATAAGCAACCAGTCGTCCAGATATGGCACTATCATTAGACCTTGAACCCTCCGAGCTGCAATAAGGACGACCACCACCTTCGTAAAGATATGAGGTGCCGGAGATAGCCCGAAGGGAAGAGCCCTGAACTGATAGTGCCAAATCTGACCTAGAGTCTTGACCGCCACCCTGAGAAATCTCCTCGATTCTTTGTGGATAGGTATATGAAGGTATGCATCTTTCAGATCTATGGATGCCATAACCTCCCCAGGTTGCAGGATGCTCAGGACAGATCTTATGTTGTCCATCTTGAATTTTACCTTCTTTAAATGGTTGTTTAGAAACCTTAAATCTATGATGAGGCGCCACCTGCCGTCTGGTTTCGGAACGGGAAACACTCTTGAATAGACCCCTGAATATACTTCCTCCTCTGGAACTCTCTCCAGAGCATTCATCTGTAGGAACTCCTGAAGAAGAGGCATGATTCTTGGATCCTCTGTGTTGTTTAACAGGAACCTTTCCCTTGGAAGATGAATGAACTCGAATGAATAACCGTTCTTGATGATATTCCGAACCCAATTGTCTGAAGTGACACTCTCCCATTTTAAATAAAAGCTTCTTAACCTTGCGCCTACAGTGAGGGCAGGCTTGACGTCAGAACTTTGAATTGGAGGCAGGGGCTTCAGAGGGTTTCTTCTTTCCCTTGTCCTGGTAGCGGGGGCGAAACTTCCTCCCTTGCTCCTGTCTATTACGACCCTGAAAGGAAGATCTTCCCCTCTGCGTACAAAATCTGGTAGACCTGGGCCTGAAAGTTTGCGGAAAAGCTAAAGTCTTCTCCTTTTTATTTTCTTCCAGGATCTTATCCAACTGGGATCCTATTAATTTTTCCCGGTTCAAATGGGAGAGCGCAAAAGTTGGATTTAGAGGAAGCGTCTCCCGTCCAAGGTTTTAACCAGATCGATCTTCTTGTGGAATTCGCTAAAGCCATGTTCTTGGCTGAGATCTTTATGACATCAAGCGGAAAATCACAAAGGAATTCCGCAGGCGTCTTAAGGGTCGATACTTGATCCAGCAGTTCATGCCTTGGTACCCCCTCTTGGATGTCTCTGGTTAGTTCGCTGAGCCAGACTCTTAACGCTCTTGCCACAGGCACTGAGGACATAGCTGCCTTCTGCAGAGAAGCCAGGTTGCAATGAGATCTCTTTAGGAAGGTGTCAGCTTTCCGATCCATAGGATCTTTTAACAGAGACGAATCGTCTGATGGAAAAAAAGATCTTTTGGACAGACGTGCAATGGCTGGGTCAACTTTAGATGGTAATTCCCATTCCTCTGATGCCGCCGGGTCTAACTTGTATAGAGACTTGAAGCGAGGTCCTAAGTCCAGGCGTTTATCGGGCCTTTTCCATTCCCTTTCCATGATGGTTTTTAAAACCGGATGCGCAGGGAGAACTCTGGATTTCTTCTTAGAGAAGTAATACAGGTTACCCTTATCCTGTACCAAATCTTCTTCCTCATTAGTTTCCAGACAACGCTTTACGCGTCTGACGAGCTTTTCTGCTGAATCCTTTTTCAATAGGAAAAATTCTTCACTACCTGTATCTGAATCCGAAGATAGGTCAGATTGAGAGACAATAGCTGATGATTGAGACATGTCATCTGAATGATGATGATGATGGCTTTTTTTGCTGCCAGAAGTAGAAGCCAAATTCTGCATATTTTCTCTGAACCAGGAAAAAAATTTTTTTTTGCTTCTTCTGCTAACGGGTCCTGTGGGGTACAATCCATACAGATATTGGATGTCGCTTCTGGTGATAAGGGCTGTAGACAAGTGATGCATAGCTTAGATCTTGCGGGCTGCGGAACAGGCGTGCGTAACTTCTCTGCACAGAGATCACAGATGTCATCATGTAAATCATCTGGAAGCGACAATCTACAACCTGCACAAACACGGTGCTTTATCTTTTTATGGCTCTTCCGGCTCGACATCTAAAAAAAAATGAATTTATTAGATGTACATCTATAATGCATAAGGGAGGCAGACAGGGCAGCAACACCCTTAATAATACCTTTAGAGACTCAGAACTCAGCTGCCTCGCACAGCAGGAAAGTGCACACAGCTTCTGAGTCTCTAAATAGGAACCAAGTTTGAATTTGCCGCCCTAGACACGCCCCCAACGCCTAGACACGCCCCCAATGCCTAGACACGCCGCCAACGTGATGACGTCACAGGACCAGAGGAACGAGGGCTAGGCATAAGGGGAGGTGTGCGCGCGCGCGCGCCTATACCACAGAGACCGCAGCGCATAGAAGAGGTAATTAACCCTTCTTGAACTCACCCGGAGTGTTCATACATCAGACATGAGCCAGGCAACGCCGGCAGACAGCCTAATACTTACCCGGCTGTAACCGTCTGAAAACCGGGAACCAGGTCAGCCAGGCAAACGCACTGGACACAGACCGGCGACCTACTACAGGTATTACCAGGCAAACGCACTGGTAGGCAACAGCCACCATACACTATAGTAGGTCTGGGCTAGGAAACCACTAGCCAGACCGACGGAGCCTGAACAACGCAAGGCTCAAGTCCTTTCCAGGTGGGCAGCAAGGTGAGAGCAATCACCTGCTAGAGTAAGGACTAGAAAAAACACAATGGATGCAGTGCCTTGACGTCTTATATAGAGTGCCTACGGTATTGCCAATTCTGTTAATTGTTTAATTGTTAGATTTTTCTAGGTGGGCGGTCCTATGATAGAGTGACGGGGACGGGAAATATCCCTTCTGTGCTGCTGTAGGACGAAGAAGAAATAGCTGATTCAAGGTCCCCCATGATGTTTTTATGTATTTTTACCACTTCTCCAGGGCTCCGACGTTCCCCTAATGATTGTTTACATGTGCGGTAACTTCCTGCCGCACTGCCTTGTGGGTCCTAGCGCAGCTCAGCATCGCGTTGTTTGAGCTGTCCATCATATTGCTAACAACTCCTCCGTGCATCCGCCCCCCTCATTGACATTCCTCCTCCTGCTGCACATATCCCTCCCCCTTCTTAGTTACGCCCCTAAACCCGCCTGATCTTACGCCTGCACGCTCAGTCCCTCCCTTCTAACACGCACTCAATGTGCTCTGCATAATTAGCTTCTGTGCCGGTGACGTCACCGGACCAGAGGGGCGGGGCTTAGCGCTGTGTGTTGCCGCCTAGTTACCTCCCTCCGTGAGCTCTGTATAATGAGTGTGGCTGGCGGTGACATCATCGGGCTCCTTGCGAAGCGGAAGAAGAGGCTTCGTTCTCCACAAAGGGGCCCGGTGCGTCACTCACTTTGAGAAAATCTTCACTTCCTGCTCCGATTTTTCAGATGTGAAAAAGGGGCATCAGAAAATGCATATAAAGGTAGGGCATGCATGTATGGACTGTTTAGGTGTCTGGGGTCCACTTAAACCAAAGTCCCCGATCCCGGACAACCCCTTTAAGGACTGCAGGGAGATGGGAAGCCAGAGCTATGAAAACACTTCAGAATCCTTAACGGAGCTATGGATGAGAAGTACTGAACATGCACCCAACGTAGATATACTGTCTATCCCACCATGCAGCACCTGCCATAAACAATGAAGCATAATATGTACAGATAATCAACTTTTAGGGGCTGCAGAGACATGTGAGGCCGGAGCTAAGAAAAAAACCCTGCAGAATTCTGACTGCACTTATAGATGAGAACTGAATCTTCACTATTGCCCTGAAAGTAGATTTACTCATAGTGCAGTGCAGTAGAATATTCTACTGTATGTGGCACAGACACTGTACCTGTCAAGTCAACATAGCACAATCTGTAGAGACACTGAATCATCAGAGGATGCAGGGAGAAGTGAGATGGCAATTGCACGCGTACAGTTAACAGCCAAAACTAGTTGTATTATATGTGCATCACAGTCTATGACAAACATTACATCTCTTGAATCAGCAGAGCTCTATCTGTACAGATACTGAACCATCAGGGGCTGCAAACCCGAAAGGTCCAAGCTAAGAATTAGACTATAACATAAAAAGGTAGTAATACTAAATGTGGAGTACAATGCCTGGCATAAACACCACACCTGTCAAATCAACAGCGCACCATCTGTAGAGTAACTGAACCATCAGGGGCTGCAAAAAGAAAGCTCCAAGCTAAGGATGAAAATATAACCATCTGAGAAACTGAACCATTAGGGGCTGCAAATAGACAAGATGTCAGCACTCAGGATGAGAACTAAACCTACAATATAGATCCAAAAGTAGGTATACTATATACAGGGAGTGCTGAATTATTAGGCAAGTTGTATTTTTGAGGATTAATTTTATTATTGAACAACAACCATGTTCTCAATGAACCCAAAAAACTCATTAATATCAAAGCTGAATATTTTTGGAAGTAGTTTTTAGTTTGTTTTTAGTTTTAGCTATTTTAGGGGGATATCTGTGTGTGCAGGTGACTATTACTGTGCATAATTATTAGGCAACTTAACAAAAAACAAATATATACCCATTTCAATTATTTATTTTTACCAGTGAAACCAATATAACATCTCAACATTCACAAATATACATTTCTGACATTCAAAAACAATTCAGTGACCAATATAGCCACCTTTCTTTGCAAGGACACTCAAAAGCCTGCCATTCAGGGATTCTGTCAGTGTTTTGATCTGTTCACCATCAACATTGCGTGCAGCAGCAACCACAGCCTCCCAGACACTGTTCAGAGAGGTGTACTGTTTTCCCTCCTTGTAAATCTCACATTTGATGATGGACCACAGGTTCTCAATGGGGTTCAGATCAGGTGAACAAGGAGGCCATGTCATTAGATTTTCTTCTTTTATACCCTTTCTTGCCAGCCACGCTGTGGAGTACTTGGACGCGTGTGATGGAGCATTGTCCTGCATGAAAATCATGTTTTTCTTGAAGGATGCAGACTTCTTCCTGTACCACTGCTTGAAGAAGGTGTCTTCCAGAAACTGGCAGTAGGACTGGGAGTTGAGCTTGACTCCATCCTCAACCCGAAAAGGCCCCACAAGCTCATCTTTGATGATACCAGCCCAAACCAGTACTCCACCTCCACCTTGCTGGCGTCTGAGTCGGACTGGAGCTCTCTGCCCTTTACCAATCCAGCCACGGGCCCATCCATCTGGCCCATCAAGACTCACTCTCATTTCATCAGTCCATAAAACCTTAGAAAAATCAGTCTTGAGATATTTCTTGGCCCAGTCTTGACGTTTCAGCTTGTGTGTCTTGTTCAGTGGTGGTCGTCTTTCAGCCTTTCTTACCTTGGCCATGTCTCTGAGTATTGCACACCTTGTGCTTTTGGGCACTCCAGTGATGTTGCAGCTCTGAAATATGGCCAAACTGGTGGCAAGTGGCATCTTGGCAGCTGCACGCTTGACTTTTCTCAGTTCATGGGCAGTTATTTTGCGCCTTGGTTTTTCCACACGCTTCTTGCGACCCTGTTGACTATTTTGAATGAAACGCTTGATTGTTCGATGATCACGCTTCAGAAGCTTTGCAACTTTAAGAGTGCTGCATCCCTCTGCAAGATATCTCACTATTTTTGACTTTTCTGAGCCTGTCAAGTCCTTCTTTTGACCCATTTTGCCAAAGGAAAGGAAGTTGCCTAATAATTATGCACACTTGATATAGGGTGTTGATGTCATTAGACCACACCCCTTCTCATTACAGAGATGCACATCACCTAATATGCTTAATTGGTAGTAGGCTTTCGAGCCTATACAGCTTGGAGTAAGACAACATGCATAAAGAGGATGATGTGGTCAAAATACTCATTTGCCTAATAATTCTGCACTCCCTGTATTATACAGTGTTTGGGGTAAACACTACATTTTAGGAATTAACAAAGTATTGTCTGTACAGACACTGAACCATCATGGGCTGCAGGGAGATGTAAAGTCAGACTTACAATTAGGAGCCAATGGTAATTATTCTATTTGTACATTATAGATCTGGCATAAACACTACACCTGTATGATTGACAGTACACCATCTGTACTAACATTGAATCATCAGGGGGCTGCAGGAGAAACTGAGAACAGGGTAAACTATAGGAATCCTTCCAGTGGTTCACACATTTCTAAAATTCCTGAATTCTGTAGACCTGGACTAATGGAATGTTATTGTAGCTGCCTCTCTTTTAATCCTGTATACCTATTTCAGCAGAGTTGTGTACTTAGGCGTACATTTATCAAATCAGATATGCCAGTTGTGTGGTTTAAAAAAGTCACAAGTCAAGGTGATTGCACCGTTTTCTGTCAATCATTTGGTCAAATTTTGCAACATTTGGTGTTACATAGAAACATAGAATGTGTCGGCAGATAAGAACCATTTGGCCCATCTAGTCTGCCCAATATACTGAGTACTATGGATAGCCCCCGGCCCTATCTTATATGAAGGATAGCCTTATGCCTATCCCATGCATGCTTAAACTCATTCACTGTATTTGCAGCTGCCACTTCTGCAGGAAGGCTATTCCATGCATCCACTACTCTCTCAGTAAAGTAATACTTCCTGATATTACTTTTAAACCTTGTAGCAGTTTTTCTTCTTTTAAATATTCGCTCCTCTTTTACCTTGTTGATTCCCTTTATGTATTTAGCAGTTTCTATCATATCCCCTCTGTCTCGTCTTTCTTCCAAGCTATACATGTTAAAGGGAGTCTGTCACCAACCTGACCGGTTTTAAACCGATCACATAGTTCAGTGGGACACAAAGACATGACACAGATGTTACCTTTGTTTAATTTTTCAGATCATTCAAATCGCCCCAAAAGTCGTTTTTATGATATGCTAATGAGCCGTCGCAAGTGTCCGGGGGCGGAGAGTTTGCAGAAAGTGCCCAAGTTCCCCCGCCTCACTGGAGCCTAACTCCGCCCCTCAGTAAGCTCAGGCCAACCGTGTGGCTCTGTGACATCATATTTCCCTATAGGCCGTTCGTGCATCGCAGAGGCACAGAGATATGCAGTGCGCATGCGCAGATTTTACGCCAGTAACTGGCACATGCGCACTGCATATCTCTGTGCCTCTTCCCACTGTGGGCAGATCACTGCGCATGCACGGGCCCGGCAGCGATGCGCGAACGGCCTATAGGGATATATGAAGTCACAGAGCCACAGGGCTGGCCGGAGTTTACTAAGGGGCGGAGTTAGGCGCGCGTGAGGTGGGGGAACTTGGGCACTTTCAGCAAACTCTCCGCCCCTGGGCACTTGCGAAGGCTCATTAGCATATCATAAAAAATGACTTTTTGGGCGATTTGGATGATCTGAAAAATTAAACAAAGGTAACATCTGTGTCATGTCTTTGTGTCCCACTGAACTATGTGATCGGTTTAAAACCAGTCAGGTTGGTGACAGACTCCCTTTAAGGTCCTTTACTCTTTCCTGGTAAGTTTTATCCTGCAATCCATGTACTAGTTTAGAAGCTCTTCTCTGAACTCTCTCCAAAGTATCAATATCCTTCTGGAGATATGGCCTCTAGTACTGAGCACAATACTCCAAATGAGGTCTCACTAGTGCTCTGTAGAGCGGCATGAGCGCCTCCCTCTGTCTACTGGTAATGCCTCTCCCTATACACCCAAGCATTCTGCTAGCATTTCCTGCTGCTCTATGACATGGTCTGCCTACCTTTAAGTCTTCTGAAATAATGACCCCTAAATCCCTTTCCTCAGATACTGAGGTTAGGACTGTATCAGTGATTTTATATTCTGCTCTTGGGTTTTTATGCCCCAGGTGCATTATCTTGCACTTATCAACATTAAATTTTAGTTGCCAGATTTTTGACCATTCCTCTAGTTTTCGTAAATCCTTTTCCATTTGGTGTATCCCTCCAGGAACATCAACCCTGTTACAAATCTTTGTGTCATCAGCAAAAAGACACACCTTACCATCGAGGCCTTCTGCAATTTCGCTGATAAAGATATTAAACAATATGGGTCCCAGAACAGATCCCTCAGGTACCCCACTGGTAACAAGACCTTGGTCTAAATATACTCCATTGACTACAACCCTCTGTTGTCTGTCCCTCAGCCACTGCCTAATCCATTCAACAATATGGGAGTCCAAGCCCAAAGACTGCAATTTATTGATAAGCCTTCTATGTGGGACAGTATCAAAAGCCTTACTAAAGTCTCGATAAGCGATGTCTACTGCACCTCCTCCATCTATTATTTTTGTCACCCAATCAAAAAAATCAATAAGATTAGTTTGAGATGATCTCCCTGAAGTAAACCCATGCTGTTTTTCATCTTTCAATCCATGGGATTTTAGATGTTCCACAATCCTCTCCTTAAGTATGGTTTCCATTAATTTCCCCACTATTGATGTCAGGCTTACTGGCCTATAGTTTCCCGATTCCTCCCTACTACCTTTCTTGTGAATGGGCACAACATTTGCTCATTTCCAATCTTCTGGGACGACTCCTGTTACCAGTGATTGGTTAAATAAATCTGTTAATGGTTTTGCTAGTTCACCACTAGGCTCTTTTAATAGCTTTGGGTGTATCCCATTAGGCCCCTGTGACTTATTTGTATTAATTTTAGACAGCTGACTTAGAACCTCTTCCTCTGTAAAGACACATGCATCAAAAGATTCATTAGTCTTCTTTCCTAACTGAGGTCCTTTTCCTTCATTTTCCTTTGTAAAAACTGAACAGAAGTATTCATTGAGGCAGTCAGCTAGTTCTTTATCTTCTTCCATATACCTTCCTTCTTTTGTTTTTAATTTGGTAATTCCTTGTTTTAGTTTCCTTTTTTCATTTATGTATCTGAAGAATGTCTTATCGCCTTTTTTCACTGACTGAGCTAATTTCTCTTCTGTCTGTGCTTTAGAAGCTCTCAGGTTACTTCAAAGTGGTCTATGTTTAAGAGCTAAAAGTGAGATTAGACCTGGATTATGGCACAATTACTATGTGCGACTTTTGCAAAAGTCGCAATTTATGCCAGGCAACCCCCTGGTGTACTTTTACACATATAGGTGTAAACCACATTGCACTCCTGCCAAATTATTAAGGGGCCCCATTTCAGAAATGTGGTGCAAGCACACAACGCAATGATAAATGTCCCCATTAGACTCTAATGTGTTATAATGTTATCTGTTGCATAAAATATATCTGACCTTTATACACCTGATGTGTTGGGTATGTTCAAGGCATTGTACAGAGTGCTTACTGCAGCTTTGTATGAACCTTACACTCATTGTGCGCTCAGATGGAAAGTTAAGTGCCCCTTATTGCCACTCTTAAAGGGGTTAACAAAGCTGCAGCATTTGGTCCATGCTTCCTGTATAAATGGACAAATAATGTGTCACTTATATTCTGTCCCTTACTCTGAAACATTTTACAGGCATTCATTAAAGAAATTAGGAATAATGTGCTAATTAGTGGGTGTTCTCACGTAATCAGCCACTTGTTACCGGGGCAATGTAGCTGAATGTAATTAATCGTCAATTATACCTTTACCGTGTACACAGGAGGATGTGGTTTCAGTTTCACAAAAATCTGTAAAACTATCAATGCAAAATAATGGCAGGCTGATTTATAAAGTAAGATAGAAAATGAAAGATGAAGAAGAAAAAGGTAAAAAGAAATTGCAATTAAAAAATATAAAGACTGAGAAAAAGAAGAGAAGTATGAAAGAAGGAAAAAGGCAGAGAGTGAAGAAAAAAAAAAGATGAATAAGATGAGGGTAAGAAAAAAATAGAATAAAATAGAGGAAAAAAGAATAATAAAAAGAAAGAAGAAAATATTTAGATGAAGGAGGAGGTTGTAAAAGAAAAGGGAAGACAAGAAAAGAAGAAGGTGAAAAAGAAGAAGATGAATAAGGAAAAAAGACAATGAAGGAAAGGGAAGAAAAGGGAAAAGGAAGGAATTAGGAAGAAGAAAGAAAAAGATGAAAATCAAAAGGTGAAAAAGAAAGATACGAAAGGAAAAGGAAGATAAGATACACAAAAGTAAAAGAAAATACGGTAAGGAAAGACATTAAAAAAGGGAAAAGAAGAAATACATATATAAGAAAAAGGAAGAAGATGGAAAAGTAAGAAGGCTAAAAAAAAGAACATAAGAAAGAAAAAGGAAGAAGATTAAAGCTGAAGAAGACAAGGGTAGATAAGAAATAAAAATAAAGATGAAAAAGCAAGAAGGCAGGGGCGTAGCGAGGGGGGGGGGACACAACCGGGGCACGTGCAGATTTAAAAACATTTTGATTCGCTCAACCCTAGTGGGCATAACTACTGTGAGGGGCACAAAGTTGTTCATAACTAGGGTTGTCACGATACCAACATTTTGATTTGATTCGATACCATAAAAAAGTATTGCGATACTCGATACCATTCGATACCACGCAAAAAAAATAAAACACCAAAAAAGCCCTGTACATTCCATATTTTATGGAACGTCCAGCCCATAATAGAACAGTCCTATCGTATTTTTTGGGGGGACAAGGTGACTAAAAATGGCAAATCAAGCGGTTTAGATATTTTTTCCTGTTACGGCGTTCACCGCACAGGAAATATTTTTTTTCAATATTTTAATAGTTCACATTTTTTCAAGCGTGGCAATATGTAATATGTTTATTTTTAATTGTTTGTAAATTTTATATGTAAAATTGGGAAAGGGGGCGATTTAAACTTTTTGTATTTTTATTTTTTTTAACATTTTTTTAACTTTTTATTTACTAACTATTAGCCCCCTTAAGTGCTAGAACCCTTGTCCTATTCACCCTAATAGAGATCTATTGGGGTGAATAGGACTTTACACTTTCCATAGTACACACAGCATAGTACACACAGCAGCAGGGAGATTACCATGGCAGCCAGGGCTTAAGTAGCATCCTGGCTGCCATGGTAACCGATCGGAGCCCCGCGATTTCACTGCTGGGGCTCCTATCGGAACTGCCACTGCCACCAATGAAGAGGAGGTAAGGGGATCCTGTGGCCACTGCCGCCAAGGAAGAGGAGGTGAGGGCACCCTGTGGCCACTGCCACCAATGAATATAGCAATGGGGGGTGCGCCTGTGGCCACTGCGCCACCAATGATACTAATAATGGGGAGGGAGGGCGCACTGCGCCATCAATGGTTATAATTTATAATACTGCGTGGGGTGCACTGCGTCACCAATGAATGTAAATAACACATTAATTCAAGTATACGAGGCAGCGGGTGCCGGCGGCGTTATCACATACCCGGCACCCGCCCCTGAGGGGTTAATTGGCGCGGTTCGGCGGATCGCATGCCCTATTATTGAGGATGCCTCCTATACTTGAATTCATGTGTTAATTATTGGTGACGCAGTGCGCAAAATTCATTGGTGACGCAGTGCGCCCCATCCAGTATTATAAATTATAACCATTGGTGGCGCAGTGTGCCCTCCCTCCCCCCCAGTATTAGTATCATTGGTGGAGCAGTGGGCACAGTCCCTCCCCTCATCCTCCCTGCTATCTCCCCATTGGTGGCAATGGTGGCCGCGTCACAGTGGGGAGGGAGGGACTCCCTCATTCTCCACTGTGCTAGTGAAGATAACATGGCGCGCGCTGAGAGCGGCGCATGCCATGCTCTCTAACTGATACTAGGCAGCGCAGCCTAGTATCATTAATTAGTAAGACTCAGTATCGTATCGATCCGGGTCTAAAAGTATTGATTGGGTATCGATACTTCGATACCCGGTGCAACCCTATTCATAACTACTGTGAAGGGACACAAAGGTCGGCACAGCTACTGTGAAGGAACTTAACGAGGGCAAAACTGTAGTGAGGGGGCACAATGTGGGCATTTCTGATGTAAAGGAGGCACAATGTGGGCATTAGTTCTGTGAGGGGACACGATGTGGGCATAACTACTGTGAGGGGGCTCAATGTGGGCATAACTACTGTGAGGGGGCACAATGTAGGCATTAGTGCTGTGTGTTAGCAAGTAAGGGCAAAGCAATGCTCAAGATTACCCTGTTATACATTGGGATGGCTCTGTCTTCCAGGGCAGCACAGAGCCCCCTGCTGGGGATTTCACAGGGGCAGTTACCATCCCTTCCTTATGTGATTGATTATTCTTTTTGTTCTATCCCCACAGGGACCTTGTTCAGGTTCCAGCAGACATCACGCCAACACGCCAGCGACACCCTGGATTAGGTAGGACCAGTTGATTCTTTAATTTATTGTAAGGTGTACTGGTATCTCCATGTATCCTTTGATAGATTTTATTAGCTAAGCGGGACTGGGTAGGTATAGTTATGCATCGAGCGGAGTTAGAGGAGTGGCTTAGTGTAAAAATAATTTGGCGCAACGTGCTACGTCCACCACTGAACTTATCTGTCTTTATGTAAATTTGAGTTGTAAGTGAGTGTGTTTAGAGTTGAGGGGGGGAAGTGTAGGGGGGCGGGATGCTGAATCCTTGCCCCGGGTGCTGGAAAGCCTAGCTACAACTCTGGAAAAGTATAAGAAAGAAAAAGGAAGAAGAAGGAAAAGATGGAAAAGGAAGAAGAAAGTAAAGAAAGCAGTTTATAAAAAGGAAGACCTAGAAAAGAAGAAGAAAAATATGAAAAAAGAAGGAATAAAGAAAGGGGAATGAAAGAAGAGAGGGAAAAGAAGAACCAAAAGAGACAGAAGATATAGAAGAAAAAGCTGAAAAAAAGAAAGTGAAAACAAAGAAAATTAAAAATAAAGAATAATAAAGAAATAAAAAAAGAAAGAAGAAAAGGAAAGAAACGACAAGAAAAAGGAAGTAGAACAAGGAAGAAAAATGGGATGACAAATTAACTAGACTATACTAAAGGGAATCTCCATCTTATTTTCTACATGACAGAAGATAATGCTTGATTTGAGTCTAGAAGATACAACCAGTGCTCCATGTGATTGCACTCAAAACCTCAATGTCTTTAATAGACTGCAGAAGTCTCATGTTGAATTCAATGAGTGGACAAGATTACATCACTGTTTGGGGATGTTGGCTGTGACCACCTTCATGTCTTTTGCTCTGGGTGATCAAGACCTTTCTACAAGGCTGGTTAGGCTGCGGCATCGGCTGTTAGAAAGTTTAGGTAAGTAGGTTTCCTCTAGTTTACTCAGTTTGCAACAACCACCAGCAGAACTCTCTTCGACCCAGAAATGACATCAATGAGTTGATGTCCATGGAGTAAAAGGTGTTAGCGTATAGGTATCTTAGTGCTTCACTCACCTGGTAAGCCAAGGCCAAGTAGTATGCTGTAGTATACAATTGGTATATAACCAAGAACACATGGGGAAGGGTCTGATGTTTGGCCTTCCTCTTCAACTGCCAACAAGGATGTTTTGTTTCCACTGGTATTTTGTAAAGGAATCATCATGAGACGTCATAAGTGCAGCTCTGGAGAGAGAAAGATGATGATGTTGGGGTCATTGTCTATAAAATGTATAACTAGAATTATATCTTAGCCTCAAGATGACACATGGAGGAGAAAGTCTACCTCCTCCTTCTAGTATCAGGGTTATAATACCCATATATCTGGTTGGTTATCAAATACACTATTTATGGAATGACAAAGAATTTAACTTTCCAATTGGTCCCAAATTAGTTCTATAGGAAGAAAATGACCACATACAATGTTTGGGGTCAGAACCAAACCCACTGACCTTGGCAGAACCACTCAACCGTCTTATGTATATGGGGATGTGTGTTGAATTGCCATGCAAGATTCTTTTCTTCCAAGGAAAAGAAATCAGTGGTACAGTTGCAGCTTACTCCAGTAGGTAGTGGCCTAGTGGTTCCCCTGCAGTGGAGTTCAGATGCCTGTAGAAGGGTTAAAGAGTGAAGACCAGGAAAACAACCTTAGTTAAGCCCAAAGTGAAATCTGTTGGTTGAAACAGTGGTGCCATAGCCACTCCCATAACAATCTGTCAGTGGTTTACTCCCTTCCCATTTAGAACACATGTATTCTCGATCCCCAGAGATAATAGCAAGTGACAAAGGCAAAGTCTGCAGAAGAACTTGGACGTGTTTTCCAAGACCAACCTTCAAGATGACTTTACTAGATTTCTTACCATGTGAACTATTGTAGATCTGCAGTCACATCTTGAAGTATTTTTTTTCTTATGCTGTAAATAGGAAACAAAAAACTCAGTTAGATTCATATAGCACATCAGTCATGGGCAGTTAGTCTAATAGGAGGGAGCTCCATCCCTAGGACCCTCAACGGGGAAGCCCTGACATCCAACTCAGCAGGCCAAGGCGGCACAGATGGAGAGGTGGCTGTGCAGCTTTCTTCATTAAAGTCTATGACAGCTTTGTCAACCAAGCCATGGATAGATTGAGTCCACCAGAACAAGAGCTTCTAGAGGGGTCCTCCACCCTGTGATGTCATTATACCCTTCATGCGACAACCCCTTTAATTTCATAAAACCTCTTTGTAAGAATCTAAACTATGTTTTTCTGATACAGAACTCCATATTTCCTTCATAGTCAGAATTTTAAAGGTGGGACATTCATGTTAAGACCCAATATATTTTGCTTCAATGGAGAGTGACTGCACATAAGCAACCACCCCTAGACCAAGACCGGGACCCAGCTTCCCACCAGCTGTATTTCCAGCTGTATTTCCACATCTCAGATTACCAGGAAACCCCTTTTAGGTTGCTGCAGTAGGTATCTTATCATTTATCAGACTCATAGAGAGCAAAATCCCATTTGTTGCCCTAACAGTGTTTGCATTTCATCCACCACCCGTCTGTTTCACGGTATCTTCACACTACGGGAAGTGATTACACCATTGGCTTGTGTCCATTAAACCCTGGAATTAAATGTAAAAATAATTTTTTTGAGTAAAAGTAGTACTAAAGATAGCGCTATAAAGATTACCGCCAAATTACACCTGTAAATGCACGGATAAAGGCAACACAAATCCAATAGTGAGCCTGTATGAGCTGCATGGAGTTCCCTTCCAACCAACCTATAGCAGGGCTATAATGAAAGTGGAGGAGTGCACAACCTTTTCTGGTTAGAGGGTAAGAGAGGTGCCATAAGAGTACCAGTCACACAGTGCCACCCATCCCCAAGGAAGACACACAGTAATACTCATAATAGAGCCAGCAACACAGCTCCCCCCCAGCAGTGAATACCATACGGTGCCCACATAACAGCGCTAGCCACATTACCAGCCACACAGTGCCCCCATATTTGTGCTAGCCATACATTACCCCCAGTAGTGCTAACCACAGACCTATTAGTGCCAGCCATAGAGTGCCCCAAAACAGTGCCAGCTGCACAATGCTCCCCAATGCTAGCCATTTATTGTTCCACCAACAGAATCAGCCACACAGTACCCCCATAATAGTTCTAGCCACACATTAACCCCGATAGTGCCAACCACAAACACCTATTATTGCCAGCCATAGGAGTGCCAAAAATCTGTGCCAGCCATACAGTGATCCCCATTGCTAGCCATTTATTGCTCCACCAGTAGTGTCAGCCACACAGTGCCCCCATAATAGTGCTAGCCACACATTAACCCCAATAGTGCCAACCACAAACACCTATTAGTGCCAGCCATAGGAGTGCCACAAAACAGCACCAGCCACACAGTGCTCCCCAGTGCCAGACATTTATTGCTCCAGCCATAGTGTCAGCCATACACTGCCCCCCTAATAGGGCTAGCTACACAATACCCTCAGCAGTGCCAACCACACACTCCTTCTAGTGTTAGTCATGGAGTGCCCCCATAACAGTATTAGCCACACATTGCCCTCACAGTAGTGCCAGCCTCACAGTTCCCTATTTGTGCCCACTTTTAGTGCCAGGCACACAGCAGCCACCCATAATAATCAGGAAACCAAATCTAGCACCCCAGTGACTTCAAGTAAAACGTCTTCTTTATTGTAGAAAAATTAAAACCAGTCTGAAAACCTATCCAATAGTAGCATAACTTAGCTTACGTGTTTCAGATATACAAATCCTTAGTCATAGCATGTTACAGAATGACTGTACCCCTAAAATACCATTAGGAGTGTTAAAGCATGCCCACCACACAACTGGTGTGTGAAACACGTGTCGATTTAACGATATATACACCAAACTAAAAAGAACACTCTCATAGTACAAATATTGTAGCACAAGCTTTGTATAAAATATGAATAAAAATGGATTGTTTCAATAGTGATAAACCAATTCTTGACAGAGAAAAGGTAGTTAATACGGTTGAAAAAAAGACATGTCAATCAAGTTAAACCAAGGAAAAGGTGGGTATACGAATTTCAGAAAAGGGCGAGTGAGACCTAGATTTCTACACAATTTCATAAGCATTAGGCCTATTGCACACGACCGTATGGCTTTTTCAGTGTTTTGCTGTCCGCAACAAAACAGATCCGCAAAAAATACAGATGACATCCGTGTGCATTCCGTTTTTTACGGAACATCTGGCCCCTAATAGAACATTACTATCCTTGTCCGTTATGCAGACAATAATAGGACATGTTCCATCTCTGAACGGAACGGAAAAATGAAAACGGAATGAATACGGAGTACATTCCGTTTTTTTTGCGGACCCATTGAAATGAATGGGTCCGTATACGTAACGCAAAAAACTGAACGTAAACGAGGCCTTAATGTTATGTACTGTTCCTGCTGTGACCACATCCTGAGGTAGACTCTTCCACAGATTCACAGTTCTTACAGTAAAGAAGCTTTGACGCTCCTGGAGACTGAACTTTTTCTTCTCCAGTCGAAGGCAGTGCCCCCTTGTCTTTTGAAGGTGTTTTTACATGGAACAGCTTTAAACCATATCTTTTGTATGGCCCTGACATCTCTTCTCAAGACTAATCTTTCCTGATAACTAAGACCCCTCCCATGTCCCATGTCAGTTTAGTAGCTCTCCTTTGTACTTTTTCCAGCTCCACTGCATATTTTGTAGGGTCTGGTGCCCAGAACTGAACTACATATTCTATATGAGGCCGCACCAAAGCTTTGTAAAGTGGTAGTATTACATCCCTTATTTAGCAGAAAAATACAAATAAATTCCCTGATTAACAATTTTCTTCTGTGGTTACCCACATATATATCTTGTTTATTTGCACTTTATTTTTGAGGCTCTGTGGAAAAGGTTAATGAATACTGAGAGACTTTTGGGACTTTTAATAAGAAGCTGATAATTTTCCACAGCTACCATAAGGTTTAAAGAAGAACATGTTTTGGAGGGAAAAAGCCAGACTTTTTTACCACCAAAACCAGACAGACTGACCTTTTGAATGTCTGGTTTAGCTATGTTCTTATGCCTGGAGACGCCTTAATGTCCCAACAGTCACTGTGACCCTGAAGGACCCCAAGGTCCTGCCATACAAAGCCCAACAGGATGCTATTACACTCCAAGTGCAGGCCCTCCTGCAGAATGGGGCAATCAAAATCACTACCTCTCCCTGTAACTCGCCCCTTTACCCTGTCCGGAAGAAGAGGGAGAAGGGACAACCTCCTTTTTACTGCATGGTTCAAGATCTCCGAGCTGTCAACGAGGCCACTGTCCCCGAGACACCTATTGTCCCCAACCTGCACACACTCCTCGCTGGCATCCCACCCACCGCCACTACTTTCACCGTCATTGATCTGGCCAATGCATTATTTTCTGTTCCCTTACATGAGGACTGTTAATTCCTTTTTGCTTTCACTCATGCTGGCAAACAGTACACCTGGACTGTTATGCCTCAAAGGGCCCAAAACAGCCCTTCCTACTTCAGCAAGGCTATGTCCTCTGTTCTGCAACCCTGGCAGTCCAACCACCCGGAAGTGGAACTCCTGCAATATGTGGATGACCTACTCCTCTGTCCCGTTTCTCCGCAAGTCTGCCTATCCATGTCTGTTTCACTTCTCCAGTTCCTGGCTTATGCTGGCTGTCGAGTCTCACAAGCCAAATTGCAGCTGTGTCTCCCCAAAGTTGTCTTCCTAGGTCATTGTATATCTCAAGGTAGCAAGCACCTCACTGATGCCAGGAAAAAGGCCATCTCTGACATCCAACTCCCGGACACCCCTCATCAGCTGCAAACCTTTCTGTGACTCATCTCCTACTGCAGACCCACGATCCCTGATGCTTAAGTCCTAATGCAGCCCCTATATGACTGTATACCCTGCAATGCTACTACTTCTTTCCAGATGACAATGGAGGCCGGAGAAGCCTTTCAGTCATTAAAGGCCGCCATTGCATCTGCCCCTGCTCTTGGCATCCCCAACTACAACCTTCCTTTCCGACTGTATATCATGGAACGTCAGAGCCACGCGACTGGAGTCCTTACTCAAACTCATGGTGGCCGCAATAGACCCCTGGGTTACTATTCTAAGTGCCTTGACCTTGTAGCCAAAGCCACCCCTTCCTGTGTCAGAGCCGTCCATGCTGCCAGCTCTCTTCTGGACGTCACATCTGACGTTGTACTTGGTCACCCCCTCACTATTCTGGCTCCCCATGACATTTCTGCCATCCTCCAGCAGACTCAACCTAAACACCTCACTGCACAGCGCCACCTCCAGCTCCAGTGTAGTCTGCTCCTGCCAGATAATGTCACCATTCAGAGATGCCATATCTTTAACCGTGCTGCACTCCTTCCTCTTCCAAGAGGGGAGTATACTGGAGATTTTGAACATTTTATTGATCTACATGCTATAGAGCAGGGATCAGCAACCTCCGGCACTCCAGCTGTTGTGAAACTACGACTCCCAGCATGCTCCATTCACTCTTTTGGGAGTTCTGAAAACAGCCAAGGAGGTGTGCATGCTGGGAGTCGTAGTTTCACCACAGCTGGAGTGCCGAAGGTTGCTGATCCCTGCTATAGAGGATCTTCAGGAAGAAAAACTATGGGCCTCAACTGACTCTCTTTACAAGAAACAAGATCATGATTGCATCACAATGATGGAAGTGGAAGTAGGGACACCACCATCAGTCCAAGACACTCCTCTGACAAACCCACATTGGACTCTCTTTGTAGACGGCTAAAGGTATGTCAAAGGGAAGTTCCATACAGGCATGGCCGTCACTAGTGTGCATGAGGTGCTGTGTGCAAGACAACTGCGCCCAGACCAGTCAGCAAAGGAGGCTGAACTCATTGCCCTTACTGAAGCCTGCCTCATGGCAAAAGACTCTACTGCCAATATCTACACAGACTCTAGATATGCCTTTGGAGTGGTTCATGACTTTGGAATAATATGGAAAGCCCGGGATTACATCACAGCCGCAGGAACCCCAATCAAGAATGTTTCAGCAGTAGCGGCTCTAATGGCAGCAGTACCTCTGCCCACCCAAGTGGCAGTGATCAAGGTAAAGGCCCATACTCGAGCTAACACCTCTGAGGCCAGAGGAAACGCCCTAGCTGACCAAGCAGCCAAGAAAGCAGCAGTGGAAGAGAAAAGAGTCCAGTCAGACCAGATTATGGTAGCACAGGAAGACCTGGAACAAAAAGAAGTCACATGGGACCTACCGAAACAAATGCAGAAACAGACCACTCCCATGGGAAAGGAAACCTGGTTGAAAGAGTCAGCCCTCGAAGAAGAATCTGGACTCTGGACACAAGGAAATAGAGTGTGCCTACCCAGAACCCTCTATCCCTTGATAGCCTCAGTGGCCCATGGGCCCACCCACCAATCCTAAACCGTCATGAAAGAACTAATTGACAAAATATGGGTGGCCCCAGGAATTACCCCAGTTCTGATAAGACATACCCAGTCTTGCCTCATTTGTGCCAAGTGCAACCCAGGCAGGACTGAACCCACGCCCACCAAGTGCCTTTCCAGAGCTCTGTACCCATTCCAAAGGATCCAAATCGACCACATCCAGACGCCAATGTGCCAAGGGTTTTTAATATGTTTGAATAAAGAATACTGGGCACTCTCAATATATAGGGACCATACAATTTATTAATGCCTAAAAAACACTAGTGAGTAACACAAGATAAAAGCTGAGAAGTTAATATCCTAAAATCAATTCTAAACCTCATATAAAAATCTACCTTGGTACAGATTAGTAAATATAAGATACGTGATGTAGGATGGTACAATATTGTGACTCCGTTATAGATTACACAGCAATAGTCTTGGAATATGAAACTGTGTTTCTGTTAGTGTCTTATACAGACTCTCTGTTCAGTAACAATGTTTGCATATCCTCCCAATGCGATAGTGACACAATATCCTCTATAATATGGAATTTTATTTTATTTTACAATATTTTATTCTATACTTTTTAAAAAAATAAAAAAAATATTTAAAAATATAAGGAATCGCACTGAAACCGCAGCAATATCGCAATGGGGATGTAGCGTTTTTTAGTGCAACATTAAATAGAGACTATTTATATGGAAGTCTATATGAAATAACGGACATGAAAGACTGCTTTGTAGTATTGATATAGTATTATGTGTTTTTAAATTGTGTTTTTAAATAGTGTCTCAATATTGTAAGAACCATTAATGGGATGGTACACAGGAAGAAAGAAACGACAGCAATTATTCTAATGAATTTATATATTTTGAAAATCCGTACCAGATTCTGGGGGGGAAAAAACGCACCAGATTTTAGAGAAAACAGCAATCCCTATATAAAGGGAGAGTTCATGGGGGACTGAGTACCACTGAGGAAGGGGTGACTTTAAACCCCGAAACGTGTTTGGTTCAAGACCACCCCCCTCCCCCCCCGATGAATCGGAACATCATCTGCTGAATAACTCGATGCCAAACCAATCTTAAGAATCAAACCCGACGCGCTATCAATAGAAATCACTGCATGGTCACCAAACAAACACGTGCAAACAAACACCAGCGCTCGCAAGACACCGGCTCCTCGTTATACCGGAGCGGCATCTAGAGCTATTGAGGGATATGGAGAAGGCACATAAGAAGTTTCCGAGCAGTATACTAACCGGAGTAGTAATATTGCAAATCCAACTATTGAAACAGCTCAGCGGGACGCCGCTGATCAGTGAGTATAGCGGACGCCGCTAGACAATTACTGATATTTAACACATAGCTATTGTGTCACTATCACATTGGGAGGATATGCAAATATTGTTACTGAACAGAGAGTCTGTATAAGACACTAACAGAAACGCAGTTTCATATTCCAAGACTATTGCTGTGTAATCTATAACAGAGTCATAATATTGTACCATCCTACATCACGTATCTTATATTTACTAATCTGTACCAAGGTAGATTTTTATATGAGGTTTAGAATTATGTATGCATTGATTTTAGGATATTAACTTCTCAGCTTTCATCTATTGTTACTCACTAGTGTTCTTTAGGCATTAATAAATTGTATGGTTCCTTTACACTCACCTAAAGAATTATTAGGAACACCTGTTCTATTTCTCATTAATGCAATTTGGCTGTGCGGGCATGCTGGGAGGTGTAGTTTTGGCTGTGCGGGCATGCTGGGAGGTGTAGTTTTGGCTGTGCGGGCATGCTGGGAGGTGTAGTTTTGCAACAGCTGGAGGCACACTGGTTGGGAAACACTGGTCTAACATACATGCACAAGTTCTCTCTTCCATTCCCGATTCAGACTCCCTAGAAGGAAGCCACACTCTGAAACCTGGAGAGTGGGTGGTAGTCAAGAAACACGTCAGAAGCACCCTCGAACCACGATACGAGGGACCCTACCAAGTGCTGTTGACTACCTGTCACGACTGTGACTGATCCAGACAGGTCTGGGAGGAGAAGGTCGCAGTGACTTGCTACTCGCAATAGCTTGTGAGTTTGCTCCGTGGTTCAGGGTATGTCATCCGGGTTTTGCCTTGTGAACCTTTTTGTCCTGACTGGGAGTTTGTAGGCATCCTTCTCAGGTGAGTCCTGTCTGCCACTCCCAGCTACTATATTAGTTTCAGTTTCACTTGCAGTCATTGCCAGATATAGTCCTTACTTCCAGTGCTATTCTGACCTTTGAAGGAGATCGTTTGACGGTGTTACTGTGGAGCTCTTGTCCGGCGTGGACTGTGGTGTTTGGGATCGCCTTCTCTGCTCGTGACTGGATAACTCTATCTCTGCTATAGATTGTTTGTTTGTTTGTTGCTGTCTTCCCCTGTTGTTCTCCTAGACGTGAGTGATGGTGACTAGTGCTCCCATCGGCCTTTCCCAGTCTAGTCTTGTTAGGGTGACTGAGGGTTTAGGCATCCTGCTCGCCGCACGGGTTCACACCCCGTCTAGGGTATCAGGGCAGACAGGTGCCAGCTTAGGGTTAGTCAGAGGTGGCCATTCTATTTCCCATCCGTAGATAAGGGTCCCCCTTCCCCTCCGTCTGGTGCGACACGACTGCTGCTGGTATAGCGGTTGTGACAGTATATCTGGCCTTTTAAAAAAAAATAAAAATAATATGACATTTCATTTTTATTTTTTTTGCTTGCTGTTTTGCTTTGTATTTTTTCTGTTCCACTATGGATCCGGTTACGGTTTTGGTGAAACAATTACAGGGGTTATCCCTTGAAGTGGCAGGATTAAAAGCAACAGTGCTGCAGCAGCAATCCTTGGGTTCCACCGTTGCTACGGGAAACCAAGGTACTCCTGAGCCAAAAGTGGCTTTACCTGATAGGTTCTCAGGAGGGAGAGACCAATTTGTAACCTTCAGAGAAGCTTGCAAATTGTTCTTCAGATTACGCCCTAGATCCTCCGGCGGTGAGGAACAACGGGTGGGCATTGTAATTTCTCTCCTGCAAGGAGATCCGCAGGCTTAGGCTTTCTCCCTACCATCAGACTCTCCGGCCTTACGATTAGTGGAGGAGTTTTTTGAAGCCCTGGGTCTCGTATATGATGACCCGGACAGGGTCTCAATGGCTGAGTCTAAACTACGTAGACTTCGGCAAGAGAACCGGTCTGCTGAACTATATTGTTCCGAATTCCGTAGGTGGGCTACGGATACATTATGGAACGACTCGGCTCTTAGGAGTCAGTTCTGCCAGGGGTTGTCTAAAAAATTAAAAGACGCGCTGGCGGTATACGAGGTCCCTGGGTCTCTTGAGGCTGCTATGTCTCTGTCCATAAGAATAGACAGACGACTCAGGGAGAGACTATTACATTTTACGGAGGCCTCTATAGGGCAGGGATCGGTTTGTGATGATCCAGTCGAACCAATGCAAATAGGGGGCGCCACTAGACGGGTGAATCCTCCTAAGTTCCACCATAGGTCAGAGGTTTGTTTTCGTTGTGGGGGGAGGGGTCATTTTGTGAAGGTTTGTCCCTCAGAACCCAAGAGACCACAAACAAAGGAGCCGCCGGAAAACTAGAGTCCCCAGATTGTGCGGAGATAACAGTCTGGGCGTATTCGTTTCCTCCATACGCATGTCTCAATTTTTGTTGTCAGCTACCGTTGAGGCGGGCAATAAGACTGAGATCTGTTCCGTCTTTTTAGACAGTGGGGCGGGGGTCAACTTGGTGGATTCACGGTTTGCTCAGGCTCTAGGGTTTTGCTCCGGAACTGGTACACAGAACTATTCCTGTTTTTGCCATCGACTCCTCCCCTCTTACTCGGAGAGAGTTAACTCAGATCATCCATAATATCCATCTGCAGGTAGGGGATCTCCATAAAGAGCATATCTCTTGTTATGTCCTGGACAGTCTTCCGGCTCCTATGGGCTTCCCTGACTGGTGAATCACAATCCAGTGGTGGATTGGCAGGCCGGGGATATTGTGGAGTGGAGTGAACATTGTAAGGACAACTGCTTGAGTAGTAGGTGCTCTACACTCTCTGTAACATCTTTACCTGCCTTTCTGTCATATTTTATGGATGTGTTCTCTGAGAAGGGTTGTCAGGGGTTACCACCTCATCGTCCATATGATTGCCCGATTAATCTATTACCTGGGGCAAAACTACCTAAAACCCGGTTATACAATCTTTCCGGCCCAGAGAGGAAGGCTATGCAGGATTATATTTCGGAGAGTTTGGCTAAAGGACACATCAGACCCTCTTCTTCACCCGTGGCTGCAGGGTTCTTTTTCGTTAAAAAGAAAGATGGGGGCCTGCGTCTTTGCCTGGATTTCCGGGAATTAAACCGGATAACTATCCGAGATCCCTATCCTCTTCCTCTCATTCCCGACCTCTTTAATCAGGTTGCTGGTGCTAAATGGTTCTCCAAAATGGATCTCAGAGGAGCCTATAACCTGGTTCGCATCAAAGAGGGGGATGAGTGGAAAACGGCTTTTAATACTCCGGAAGGGCATTATGAAAATCTGGTCATGCCATTTGGTCTTACTAATGCTCATGCGGTGTTCCAACATTTTGTCAACAATATTTTTAGTCACCTTATCGGGAGATTTGTTGTGATATATCTTGATGACATCCTGGTCTATTCCCCGGATCTGGATACACATAAGATCCATGTGAGACAAGTGCTGCAGATATTAAGGGCCAACAAATTGTTTGCTAAATTAGAGAAATGTGTGTTCGCCGTAAAAGACATGCCATTTCTGGGGTATGTGATGTCAGATTCAGGTTTCGCATGGATCCAGAGAAAGTCCAGGCGATTATGGACTGGGATCTGCCTGAGAACCTGAAGGCATTGCAACGCTTCCTGGGGTTTGCCAATTTTTATAGAAAGTTTATAAAGAACTATTCCTTGGGGGTCAAACCACTGACGGACATGACCCGAAAGGGATCCGATTTTTCCAAATGGTCACATGCAGCCAAAACTGCCTTTACATCTCTGAAGGAGAGATTCATCTCGGCCCCTATCCTCGTACAGCCAGATGTCTCGCTTCCTTTTATTGTAGAGGTTGACGCATCAGAGGTGGGGGTGGGAGCGGTACTATCTCAGGGCCCGTCCCCTGGTGAATGGCGTCCGTGTGCTTTCTTTTCGAAGAAATTGTCTACTGCAGAAAGGAACTATGATATTGGCAACAGGGAACTTTTGGCTATTAAGTTGGCCTTTGAGGAGTGGCGTCATTTTTTGGAGGGGGCGGTTCATCCCGTCACAGTGATTACTGATCACAAAAACTTATTATATCTGGAGTCTGCTAAACGTCTCACCCCTAGACAGGCTCGGTGGTCGTTATTTTTTACTAGGTTTAATTTTGTAATAACCTATTGCCCGGGGGCAAAAAATACTAAGGCGGATGCATTGTCCCGAAGTTTTCCTGGAGGGGGTGATGTTGATGTACCAGAGCCCATTTTGCAAAAGGGGGTGGTGGTCTCTGCATTACACTCAGGTTTGGAGGGGAGGGTGTTGGAAGCTCAGGGGGACGCCCCGGCCTCCTGCCCCTCGGGTAAACTGTTTGTGCCAGAAAATTTACGCCTGGAGATACTAAAAGAACACCATAACTCCACACTGGCAGGACACCCAGGTAGTAGGGCAACCTCTGAGTTAGTGTCTCGTCGGTTCTGGTGGCCTAAGTGGCGCCAGGAGGTGTTGAATTTTGTGTCTGCATGTGCTACCTGTGCTTGTTCTAAGGTAGATCATACTCGTCCGGCAGGGCGTCTTTTACCTCTGGCCAGCCCCAACAGGCCTTGGACGCACCTATCAATGGATTTCATTTCCGGATCTACCAGTATCAGCGGGGAAGACAGATATCAGGGTTATTCTGGTAGTTGTTGACAGATTCAGTAAAATGGTGCACTTTATTGCTCTTGCCGCATTGCCTAATGCTAACACACTGGCTCAGGTTTTTATTGACCACATCGTGAAGCTTCACGGGGTCCCTTCCGATATTGTTTCGGATCGTGGTACCCAATTTGTTTCTAAATTTTGGAAAGCTTTTTGTTCTCGTTTAGGGGTTCATCTGTCGTTTTCTTGATCTTTCCATCCACAGTCCAACGGTCAGACTGAACGTACCAATCAAAACCTAGAGACATATTTGAGATGCTTTGTTTCCGAAAATCAGGAGGAATGGTCATCTTATTTACCGTTAGCCGAGTTTGCCATTAATAATCGTCGTCAAGAGTCCACCGATAAGTCACCATTTTTTGGTGCGTATGGTTTCCATCCTCAGTTTTGTACGTTTAGTGAGGGGGGGCCGTCTGGGATTCCCGAGGAGGAACGATTTGCGTCTTCACTTTCTTCAGTGTGGCAGAGTGTGCAAGAAAGTTTGAAGAGAATTGGTGGTAGATACAAACGTGCGGCTGATAGGAAGCGCTCTGAAGGTCCGGACCTTGGGGTGAATGACTTGGTGTGGTTGTCTACCAGAAATATCAAGTTGAAGGTTCCCTCGTGGAAATTAGGTCCGAGATTTATTGGTCCTTATAGGGTAATTAAGATCATTAACCCGGTGGCTTTTCGCCTGGAGCTACCTCAGACTCTAAGGATCCATAATGTCTTCCATAGATCTCTGCTTAAGAGATATGTAGAACCTCCTGAACCATTGCCACTACCGCCTCCACCGGTGGTTGTTGATGGCAGTCTTGAGTTTCAGGTAGAAAAGATTGTTGATTCACGATATGTTCGCCGCTCTCTTCAGTACCTGGTGCACTGGAGAGGTTATGGTTCCGAAGAGAGAATGTGGGTTCCAGCATCAGAGATAAAAGCGGACAGACTCATTCGGGCTTTTCATAGCTCCCATCCGGAGAGGCCTGGTCTTGAGGGTCCGGGGGCCCCTCGTAGAAAGGGGGGTACTGTCACGACTGTGACTGATCCAGACAGGTCTGGGAGGAGAAGGTCGCAGCGACTTGCTACTCGCGATAACTTGTGAGTTTTCTCCGTGGTTCAGGGTATGTCATCCGGGTTTTGCCTTGTGAACCTTTTTGTCCTGACTGGGAGTTTGTAGGCATCCTTCTCAGGTGAGTCCTGTCTGCCACTCCCAGCTACTATATTAGTTTCAGTTTCACTTGCAGTCATTGCCAGATATAGTCCTTACTTCCAGTGCTATTCTGACCCTTGAAGGAGATCGTTTGACGGTGTTGCTGTGGAGCTCTTGTCCGGCGTGGACTGTCGTGTTTGGGATCGCCTTCTCTGCTCGTGACTGAATAAGTCTATCTCTGCTATAGATTGTTTGTTGCTGTCTTCCCCTTTGTTCTCCTAGACGTGAGTGATGGTGACTAGTGCTCCATCGGCCTTTCCCCAGTCTAGTCTTGCTAGGGTGACTGAGGGTTTAGGCATCCTGCTCGCCGCACGGGTTCACACCCCGTCTAGGGTATCAGGGCAGACAGGTGCCAGCTTAGGGTTAGTCAGGGGTGGCCATTCTATTTCCCATCCGTAGATAAGGGTCCCCCTTCCCCTCCGTCTGGTGCGACACGACTGCTGCTGGGATAGCGGTCGTGACACTACCCCAACTTCCGTGAAACTCGAAGGAAGACCCACCTGGATCCACGCCTCACATTGCAAAAGAGTAAAGGCCGTCCTGATGACCCCAGAACAATAAGCCATGAGGAAGAACAAAAGGAAACGCTATTCAACACAGTTCCCCCCCCCATTATGATGCCATGCAGAGATAGGGTAAGATAAATCCTGGGATACAATCATAAGCCCTGAAATCAGGAGCTTAACTATTAGAGATAAGTTGTCGCCACTGCAGATGAAGATGATACGAAGGGTATGCCCAGTGGATTCGTTAGACTTTAGGGATAGCCAACAATCAAGTTTCCAAGGGGGGACTGTTATGGACTATTGAAACAGTATGGATACTTGCTTGTTCTATACACTTGCGCTACACTGCTCAGACACCGCTTAGTAGAAAAATCCTGCTTCCTGGATGTACCACCAGGCGCACACAGCTTTCCCACTATCTTGAAGATGGGAGGGGGGAAGGAGCACATTCCAAAGTCCAAGGTACATGTCAATGAGGGGGCTGCGGAGCTGCGCTGTTAGATGATTTCTTAAGTCAGCTTGATGAAAAAGAAGTGTAAGAGTAACCCATTGAATGCTTGCTATTGATTCCCAGTAACCAATAAAAATGCACCACATTTAGTCACCTCCCACCGGGAGGGTATATTCTGTGTGAACACTTGCAATTAAACTAGAGATTAACTTTGACTCCAATGGGTGTGTCAGAGTTTGATTTCTCCGTGCACATTAAGACAATTTTCTACTAATTTGGAGCAGTACATCAACCTACCTGGTACCTTGACCAGATCCAAAACAAATGTAAGTCTATGACAGATGGGAGTGGTAATTTTGTTACTGTTTGTGCTACGTTTCTCCACTCCATACCTCCCATTAGAAGGTTCCAGTCCAGCTAGAAATATATAAGAAGAGCAGTCAAAGCCCCTAGTGTTCTGCAGTTAGGGACCAGTGCTTGGAGGGGAGACTCATGCCAGTCTGCATGAGTGACCAGAAGAAGACGCTGAGCCACAGACCATGGGTCACCTGCCCTATGATCAAGGAGCCGCCCGGACTACTAAGCTACAGACAATGGGCCTCCAGCCTTTGACCAGGGTACCAGCCTTCTGAGAGAGAGGGACAGCTAGCTCAGGTCTTTCCTCAGCATCAAACCCTTCTTCTGCCAGGGAGGAGACTGGAGAAGCCAACCTATGCCTCACCTGTATTGTTTGCAATTGAGTGTCTCCAGTAAAGAAGCACACTGGTTAACTGCAGACCCTGACACTCTGGACCTATTTCCCATTGGGGTGCACCATGCCTTACCAACCCTTCCGGAGAGCATCAACACGTCCAGGGACCCAGTGTAGCGTTGGGGCCACCCCAAACCCAGCCACTGCAAGTACAGCAACCTGTCATAAAGGTTCAGAGCATAGTCTGACATTGGAATCCTCCCTATCTTTGCATCTTACAAGAGAAAGTGTTGTACCCCTATTTCTGGATGATTGTGCTGGAGACAGCTGGAGGTATACAGTGTGAGGAGAATTGCTTTGAAGAGACATCTTTGCCTATTGACTGTTACTGCAGCTGTGAAGCCTGTAGGAACTGTGAAAATTGCCTATTGTGTGGGAACTAACAGTTCATGCCTGCTGAGAACTGTGAATGATTTTTTATTTATTTTTAAAGTTTTTATTTGTCATTTTAAGAAATAAACATTTAGAACAGTTCAAAGAACCAGATTCACACAATTCAGTAAAACATGTTGGCAACGGTTGGGCACATTAAACAGATGTCATAAAAGTCGTGAATGATTTATTTGAACCTTACTGCAAGTAGAGAACTGTTCTACTGTTCAAACTGCCTCATCATTGCCTCCAATGCTGCAGGGAACCCTCACAATTCATCACTATCATGGGTACACCATTTGCATCACTACACAACCAAGAGAAGCATCAGAGTGAGTAACAACTACCAGTCTTGCTATCTCTCCTATCCTTTCCTCTTCTCCCCTGGGCTCGTTGCACTGGTCACCAATTAGACAGGTAAACCAATCATATACAGTAAAATGTCATTGTTTTCTTCAGGGAATTTTACAGTTACCTTGGTAGGTGTCCGGTAGGTTTCTGCTAACCCCAATGATATCCTTGAATAGGTGGGTGATTAAAAACAGTCATCTCTTCATTATAAAAGAAAATAGACCTGCATGTTCTCAACATCGACCATAGTGGCAAAAGATCTCCAAAGCCAGGTTCACAACAGATTGTCAGGGGCAGGGCTCCATTACCATCAGCCAAGTACCAGGAGTACATGCACAGACTTAAGAGGCTACCCTCAAAGGATGCTCAGGCAACTTCAGGTGATGCTCTTAGGGTCTTCACATTTTGAGGGACTTAGTGGTTTAAAGGAAATATGTCACCTGTCCACTTTTTAGGTTATGCAAATGAGTGTCCACGGTGCCCAGAGGGGCGTTATTATCCTAATCTGGAGTCCAGTAACTCTCCCCTACAGTGCCCAGCCCGTCTTCCTTTAGAGCCCAAGCACGCCTCTTCTAGCATAAGTAACTGGCCACACCCAAACTTTTTGCCACCGCCCCTCTCCGCTATGTGATTATTTGGATGTAACTACGCCCACAGATTCCTTGCGTCCGCTCGGTGAAATCTCACGCAGGCGCAGTACCGTGGACTGCCTGCGCGATGTAGAAGCTCCTGAGGGCAACAGCTTCAAATGTGTCACAGGGCATGCGCCGAGCCTAGTGACAGATTTTAAGCTATTGCCCTCAGGAGCTTCTACATTGCGCAAGCGCAGGCAGTCCGCGGTACTGCACCTGCGTGAGATTTCACCGAGCGGACGCAAGGAATCTGTGGGCGTAGTTACATCCAAATAAACACATAACGGAGAGGGGCGGCGGCAAAGAGTTCGGGTGTGTGCAGTTACTTATGCTGGAAGAGGCGTGCTTGGGCTCTAAAGGAAGGCAGGTTGGGCAATGTAGGGGGAGTTACTGGGCTCCAGAGAAGGATAATAACGCCCCTCTAGGCACCTTGGACACTCATTTGCATAACATAAAAAGTGGATTTTATCGCTAATGAAACCATGAAATAAAAAATGAAGACTGCAGCAAGAAATAAGGTATTTTATTGTACATGGCAGTAGTAACACTTTAATATGCTCAAACCAGGTGACAGATTCCCTTTAACCTGTTGGCGGTGATCGAACTGGGTGCCTGCTGAAATCAATCAGCAGGCACCCTGGGACAATGCGGGAGGGGGAGGGGGGGGTCCTGTGACTTCCCCTGTATCGGCGACCCTGGCAAACCGCAGGTCAATTCTGACCTGCGGTTTGCTGCGTTTCCGGGTTATTCGGGTCTCTGGTGACCCGATAACCCGGAACAGGATGGTGATCGGTGGTGTGATACACCGCCAATCACCATCCTGTGATCCTGAGAGGTGATGGTGACATCACCTCTCAGGATCGCTTCTGATTGGCTGCAGGGCGGGCGGGAGGTTTAACTTGCTGCAGCTCTACTCTCCTCCTCCTTATCTGTGCTCAGCATATCCCTTCTGACCCTCCACAGTGCCATCTGGCACTAAAAGGTACTTAGGGAAAGGTTAGGTTAGGCAGGGATATTCAGGGAAAGGTTAGGAGAAAAAAAAAAAAAAGTTTGATTGTTGCATCGGGTGTCTGGGGTCCACAGCACAGCTGTGTGGCCCTAGACCCCCCAGGGGTGCTGCAGCTTGCCCCCCTGCCCCCCCACACAATTTTTTTGGGGCGCAAGCAGTTTTTTTTTCTTTTTCTGCGTACGCTGACTGTGGCCGGCACTCTTAGTGTCCGACCACTGTTAGCGCATCGCACACCCCAACGCTGATCAGCTTCGGACGGCTGATAAGCGTGTTTGAATCTTTTTTTTTTTTTTAACATTTTTGGGGCTTTTTTTTTTTTTCTGTTAGTTTTAGGGATAAGTACACGAACACCCGTGCCCCCACACACACGCACACCAAATAAAGATTTACACGCACGCACACACACACTCCCCTATGGCCCGCCGGATGTTCTCGACCGAGGAGGCATACGCCCAGCTTGCCTCCAACTCTGAGAGCCCCAGTGAGGACGAGGATGACCCCACTTTCCTTTCGTCATCCGCGTCCTCCTCATCATCTAGCGATGATGATGAGCCCCCAAGGCGGCGGAGACGCCGCCAGGCGGAGCAAGGGGTCCACCATGCCAGGGACCCTGTGGCCCACACTAGTACGAGCAGCTCTGGGGCTCGTACTAGTTTTCCGGCCCACCAGCTAAGTCCACTGGAGACCCCTACCGGTGAACTTGCATGGTGCACCCCAGAGCATTTTGAGCCTGTGATTACTGATTTTGTTGGCCAACCAGGAATCCAGATTCCCAAAGTGGGCTTCACTGAATATGACTATTTTAGTCTTTTTTTCAGTGACCACTTTGTGAATTTGATGGTGGAGGAAACAAACGTGTTCGCCCAACAGCTCATTGCTCAACACCCGGGCTCCTTTTTGGCTCGGGCCGGTGGTTGGACTCCGGTCAGTGCAGCCAAAATGAGGACGTTTTGGGGCCTCGTGCTGCACATGGGCCTAGTCAAAAAAAACGGTGTCAGGCATTACTGGAGTGGGGACGTCCTCTACCAGACCCCACTTTACAGTACGGCCATGACACGTACCCGGTTTGAGGCCATCTGGAAATGCCTGCATTATGCAGATAATGCAGCATGTCCCCCCAAAGGTGATCCTGCCTATGACCACCTGTACAAAATCTGGCCGGTTATCGATCACTTTGGGGCCAAATTTTTGGAGGCCTATGTACCTGGAAGGGAAGTCGCGGTTGATGAGTCTCTCATTGCTTTCAAGGGGAGACTCATTTTCCGCCAGTATGTTCCCTCTAAGCGGTGAAGCTGTACAAACGTTGTGAGAGTACCTCAGGGTACACTTACAAGTTTTGTGTGTACGAGTGGCGAGATTCCCGTATTCAACCCCCAGAATGTCCCCCCACTCTGGGTGTTAGCGGGAAACTTGTGTGGGACCTTATGCACCCACTGCTAGATAAGGGTTACCACCTGTACGTGGATAACTTTTATACTAGTATCCCCTTGTTCCAGTCCCTCGCCGTCAGATCCACGTTCGCTTGTGGGAGCGTGCGGAAAAATCAACGCAGCCTCCCTACCCACCCCGTCCAGGTACCTATCCCCAGGGGTGAGACCCGTGCCCTTACCAGTGGAAACCTGTTGCTGGTCAGATATAAGGACAAGAGGGATGTCTTTATACTGTCCACAATTCATAGTAACGGCATCACCCCTGTCCCTGTGCAAGGTATCGCGGCAATGGTCCTCAAGCCCGATTGTATCGTCGACTACAATCGGTATATGGGAGAAGTTGATCTCTCTGATCAAGTCCTCAAGCCATATAATGCCATGCGCAAAATCCAGGCATGGTACAAAAAAGTTGCGGTCTACTTGGTACAGGTTGCCTTGTACAACTCTTTTGTGCTGTCCCGGAGCGCTGCCAACACAGGGAAATTCCTCCAGTTCTATGAGGCAGTCCTCAAGGCCCTGATCTTTTCTGACCGGCAAAGAGCAGGCCGGAGTACCTCGGGAACTGGAGGCGCCCGGATCGTCCCTGGCCAACACTTTCCAAGTGTGGTCTCCCATACTGGAAAGAAGGGATGGACTAAAAAAAGGTGCAGAGTGTGTCACAGGAGGGGGATACAAAAGGACACCACCACTCAGTGTGACACGTGCCCCAGTCATCCAGGCCTCTGCATTATTAGTTGCTTCAGGGAGTACCACACTTCCATGGAGTACTAAATTTATAATCCCCTTCCCCAATTTTAATTCCATTTAGCCACTGACAATCGAAAAGAAAATATGGTTCTCAGACTTGAGACACTAAAACAAAAACTTTTTTTTCCAAAAATATTATTTTGTAAAACTAAAATAAATAAAAAAAAGTAGACATATTAGGTATCGCCGCGTCTGTAAGAATCTTCTCTATAAAAATACCCCATGACCTAACCCCTCAGATGAACACGGTCAAAAAAATAAAATACAAACGGTGCCAAAAGAGCTATTTTTGGGCAAATTTTCCATTTTAATCTGTTTTTTTTCCAGTAACAAAGCAAGGGTTAACAACCAAAAAACCTTAATATTTATTACCCTGATTCTAGCAGTTTACAGAAACACCCCATATGTGGTCGTAAACTGCTGTATGACCAAATGGCAGGGCGCAGAAGGAAAGGAACACTGTATGGTTTCCCGAAGGCAGATTTTGATGGCTTTTTTTTTTGGCACGATGTCCCATTTGAAGAATCCCTGATGCACCCCTAGAGTAGAAACTCCATAAAAGTGACCCCATCTAAGAAACTACCCCTCTAAAGGTATTCAAAACTGATTTGACAAACTTTATTAACCCTTTAGGTGTTCCTCAACAGTTTATGGCAAATGGAGATAAAATTTCAGAATTTTTTTTTTTGGTATCCTTGCCTCACAAAAATGTTATATAGAGCAACCAAAAATCTTATGTACCCTAAAAATAGTCCCAACAAAACTGCCACCTTATCCTGTAGTTTCCAAAATGGGGTCACTTTTATGGAGTTTCTACTCTAGGGATGCATCAGGGGGGCTTCAAATGGGACATGGTGTAAATAAACCAGTCCAGCAAAATCTGCCTTCCAAAAACCACAAGGAACTCCTTTCCCTCTATGCCCTACCGTGTGCCCGTACAGTAGTTTACGACCACATATGGGGTGTTTCTGCAAACTACAGAATCAGGGCAATAAATATTGAGTTTTGTTTGGCTGTTAACCCTTGCTTTGTTACGGGAAAAAATGGATTAAAATAGAAAATGTGCCCAAAAAATGAAATTCTTAAATTTCATCTCCATTTGCCAATAACTCTTGTGGAACACCTAAAGAGTTAACAAAGTTTGTAAAATCAGTTTTGAATACCTTGAGGGGTGTAGTTTCTTAGATGGGGTCACTTTTATGGAGTTTCTACTCTAGGGGTGCATCAGTACAGTAGTTTACGGCCACATATAGGGTGTTTCTGCAAACTACAGAATCAGGGCAATAAATATTGAGTTTTGTTTGGCTGTTAACCCTTGCTTTGTTACTGGAAAAAAAAGATTAAAATGGAAAATTTGCAAAAAAAATTAAATTCTAAGATTTTATCTCCATTTGCCAATAACTCTTGTGGAACACCTAAAGGGTTAACAAAGTTTGTAAAATCAGTTTTGAATACCTTGAAGGGTGTAGTTTCTTAGATGGGGTCACTTTTATGGAGTTTTTACTCTAGGGGTGCATCAGGGGGGCTTCAAATGGGACATGGTGTAAATAAACCAGTCCAGCAAAATCTGCCTTCCAAAAACCACACAGCGCTCCTTTCCCTCTACGCCGTACCGTGTGCCCGTACAGTAGTTTACGACCACATATGGGGTGTTTCTGCAAACTACAGAATCAGGGCAATAAATATTGAGTTTTGTTTGGCTGTTAACCCCTGCTTTGTTATTGGAAAAAAAAGATTAAAATGGAAAATTTGCAAAAAAATTGAAATTCTAAAATTTTATCTCCATTTGCCAATAACTCTTGTGGAACACCTAAAGGGTTAACAAAGTTTGTAAAATCAGTTTTGAATACCTTGAGGGGTGTGGTTTCTTAGATGGGGTCACTTTTATGGAGTTTCTACTCCAGGGGTGCATCAGGGGGGCTTCAAACGGGACATGGTGTAAATAAACCAGTCCAGCAAAATCTGCCTTCCAAAAAACACACAGCGCTCCTTTCCCTCTATGCGCTACCGTGTGCCCGTACAGTAGTTTACGACCACATATGGGGTGTTTCTGCAAACTACAGAATCAGGGCAATAAATATTGAGTTTTGTTTGGCTTTTAACCCTTGCTTTGTTACTGGAAAAAATTGATTAAAATGGAAAATTTGCCAACAAATCGAAATTCTGAAATTTTATCTCCATTTGCCATTAACTCTTGTGGAACACCTAAAGGGTTAACGACGTTTGTAAAATCAGTTTTAAATACCTTGAGGGGTGTAGTTTCAGGAATGGGGTCATGTAAGCCTCACAAAGTGACTTCAGACCTGAACTGGTCCTTAAAAAGTGGGTTTTTGAAGATTTGTGAAAAATTTCAAGATTTGCTTCTACACTTCTAAGCCTTGTAACGTCCATAAAAAATAAAATGTAATTCCCAAAATGATCCAAACATAAAGTAGACATATGGGGAATGTAAAGTAATAACTATTTTTGGAAGTATTACTATGTATTATAAAAGTAGAGAAATTGAAACTTGGAAATTTTCTAATTTTTCAAACTTTTTGGTAAATTTGGGATTTTTTTTATAAATAAAAATAATTAATTTTTTTTTACTCCATTTTACCAGTTTCATGAAGTACAATATGTGACGAAAAAACAATCTCAGAAGGGCCTGGATAAGTAAAAGCATTTTAAAGTTATTCACACATAAAGTAACACTGGTCAGATTTGCAAAAAATGGCCTGGTCCTTAAGGTGAAATATGGCGGTGCCCTTAACGGGTTAAAGGAACACAAGTTAAGGCTATTTGAGGAAGATCCTATCTTTTTCCTCAAGGTCAAGGACACTACATTCTAAATATTTACTTAATCCTTTTAGACTGAATTGCCTTAATTTTTCTTTCTTTGGTGTGTCAATGTCCTTAAAATATCTACCACCAGGTCAAAGGGCTACCACCATGGCACCATTTCTCAACATTGATGGTTTGAGAAAGGCCATCTTCACATCTGTATGAAATAGTAGGTGTTTTATGATAGGTTCTTCCATATTTATGAAACTTAGTAGGCCTCGAAGCACCACAACCCATCAGTGTAGGATGACTATATGTACTTATCCATGAAAAACACTGAATCATAACTATGGTAATAACATATACAAGACTAAAAGACATGAAATGGGGAGGAAAGAGAGAGTATCTGTAGGTATTTTTTATACAGGGGTGAGATGGAATGAATAGAAGACTCCTCTATATCTCCAAAATGGCAAAGGATAGTTGCCACTTTAAAATTGGAAGAACTACTCTGGAGAACATTCCTCAGTAGGCATTCACACAGCTCAATTTCCATATCTACAACCTCAAATGTTGTAAGGACAAAGAAAGATTTAAAGATGCGGACAGAAGACACATTTTAAGTTCTTAAAGATTCAGCAGAATATTTCTGTAATTAGAGAACCCCTTCCCTATTGTACAACCTGCCCCCTGCGGCTTTAAATTCCTTTCCTCCATGTAGGAATTGCTCATTATGTGGAAGAGTAGGTCATAGAAAAAGTTTTAAGATGATTGTTAATTTCCTTGAACTTTCTAATTAAGCCTAATTTGTCTATAGTTCTACATTATGTTCTCCAGCAGTGGGTGCTACCTTAAGACTCTATGGGGAGTAAACGAATGGAAAGCTTATTATCCTCATTAAAGTGATGTTCTCATGACTGACCAGATAGCATGACTCTGCTATAACGAGCTTAGGAAGATCAGTCTTGCAAAGTGTGTATAGATATGAGCTGCGGTGGTGGAAAATGATATATCACACTGCAGGAAAAAGTTAAAAGAATTTTGGATCATGAAAGTTCTATATGTTTCAGGTTCCTCTTAAAGGGGATGTACCATACTGTAGATATCGCCCTATCTGATTGCACATTGTCTTGTAGAGCAGCAGGAACTGAGCGAAATTATATATATATAGTTTCATGGGAAAAGATTCAGTAGAACCTATTTAGTGATGAAAATCCTGGCTTACTTCGAGTCTGGAGGGCGGTCCTACATGATGATTGACAGCTATTCTGATTGACTCCTCCCATCAGACTTATAAGCAGAGAATTAAATGTAGGAATTTCATATTATACTGAATATTTTTTTCTATAAAATTATATATCAATTTACTCAGCTCTTCCTGCTCTCCTGCTCTATCATCAGCTATTGGGGAAGCCGGTCCTTTGATCTAATACACTGAGTCTCTTTGAAGAGACCCAGCATATTAGAGCTGCAGTTCCTATGTTGGCCTGCAGATGACAGGCCAACATAGGATAACACCAAACTCAGCTTATACTGTAATTCGATGGAACTAGTCACTATTATAGCCTCCTAGAGGGGCTAAAAAAAAGTTTTAAAAAAAAGTTTGTTTTTTAAAAAAAAATATGAAAATACATCCCTCTTTCCCTAGAATAAAAAATAAATACATAAACAATAAAAAATATAAACATCATGGGCACGTCGGTAAACTCCTGTACTATTAAAATTTAAAAATATTTTACCATACGGTGAATGGCGTATTGGAAAAAAAAGCAGATTTGCCACAATGTGGTATAGTTGTAATCGTACTGACCCAGAGAATGAAGGGCACAGGTCAGTTTTGCTGCATACCGTAGGGACAAAACCCATAAAACTGGTGGAATTGCATTTTTTTTTAGTTTCACCTGATTTGGATTTTTTTTCCCGCTTCCCACGACATTGTATGCCATATTAAATGGTGGCATTAGAAAGTACAACTTGTCCTGCAAAAAACCAACCCCTATACGGCTATGTGTACAGAAAAATAAAAAAAGTTATGGCTGAGTGAAGTCAGGGAAGAAAAATGAAAACGAAAAAATGAAAAAAACCTCCAGTATCCAAGGGCCGTGCCCTGGGCCTGCCACAAATTTGTCCTAGAACACCCATTTCTGGACAAGGTTTGGTGAGATTTTCTCTGAAAAATCCTGACAATCCCTTTAAAAGCAGGACTGTTGACCACTGTCTACAGTACCCCAGAAAAGGGTACTTGCAAACTGTTATGTAATGTTATTTAATGTGCCTTGTAATACAACAGAATAGTTTTGTGTGGATCAGCCATGGTTAATAATCCTGACTCTGCCCCTGTAGGAAGTTAGGTGTTGGACTTAGGTCCGACCCTAGCTTATTGTGTAGTGTGCTAGTGCAGGAAGTGAGAGCAAGCTACATGTGCTCCCTCCTGAGAGGACTAGGCCTTCATCTCAGAGAACCACTATCTCTGAGAAATCTACTGAGAGAAAACCATCTCCACGTTACAGTACTCCAGAAATAAAGAGAAAAGAAAGAACTACAAGGTCCAGAATCTGCACGGCTGAGCACTGGAGTCAGTCAGTAAGGTATTTGCTGTTTAAGGCAGATGGAGACTTTACTGCAGTGAGATGGACATTGCTAACACACGCTTCACACATGGAAACGATTCTGGCCAGCCGTATCTTAATTCTGTATCTGAGAATTACAGCCATCATTACAGAATAATATTGCCAGCCTTAGAGCCTTAGATTCTGCAGAGAGAGACTTTGGAGAGACAGAGGGAAGTAGTACTACAACCCCCATCCTGGCCTATATTCATACATTGCTATCTGGTAAACTGTTAATTGTTTGCAACTGTGATGCTATCGGATGTGATACAACTTCTATTCTGCACTTTAGTGAGGAGAGACTTGTTTATTTTCTATAAAACTGGCCTGGGTACTGACTCCAGCACCATTCGCCGGCCACAGCATATATATCTTCTGCCTTGTACCCGCACCAAACCCACAACTACCCTCAGGCAGGGCCATAACATCAGGGTGTTACCAGAGGGAAGAAAGGGTGCGACCTCCTATGAATGCCCTGGCCCTAGTGGGCATCAGTGTGAGATTGCCACCGTGAACGATTATTGCAGCCAGAGCCACTACCACTCCTATCATCAGCTCCTTCAGGGCTTGCAGCATATACAGATGGTAGGTTGCGGGAAGTTGGCACTCTATGAATGTTGCTGTACAACTGGCACATTGTATAGAGGGGCACACTGTGGCTTACACTATATGAATAGGAGAACTATGGTTGACATTGGATGGGGAATGATATGCATGGCACTATATGGGGCATACTGTGGTTGAGACCATATGGAGGGCACACAATGGCTGACACTGTATAGGGGGCTGCACTGCAGCTGGACCTGTATGGAAAGGACACATGATGGCTGTAAAACTTCAGGGGGCACACTATAGCTGGCACTGTATGCAGGACACTGTATCTGGCAATATGTGGAGGGTACTCAATGCCTAGCACTGTACAGGGACATACAATGGCTGGCACTGTATGGGGGCACACTATAAGGGGTACACTATTCATGATACTTCATAGGAGCATACTATGGCTGGCACTGTACGGGGGCACACTATTCATGAAAATTCATAGGGGCATACTTGGGGGTACACTATAAATGGTACACTATTCATGATACTTTATAGGGGCACACTGTGGCTGGCACTATAAGGGGGCACACTATAAGGGGTACACTATTCATGATACTTCACAGGGACATACTGTGGCTGGCACTGTAAGAGGGCACACTATAAGGGGTACACTATTTATGATACTTCATAGGGGCATAGTGTGGCTGGCACTATAAGGGGTACACTATTCATGATATGTCATAGGGGCACACTGTGGCTGGCACTATAAGGGGTACACTATTCATGATACGTCATAGGGGCACACTGTGGCTGGCACTATAAGGGGTACACTATTCATGATACGTCATAGGGGCACACTGTGGCTGGCACTATAAGGGGTACACTATTCATGATACGTCATAGGGGCACACTGTGGCTAGCACTACAAGGGGGCACAGTATAAGGGGTACACTATTCATGATACTTCATAGGGGCATAGTGTGGCTGGCACTGTAAGAGGGCACACTATAAGGATACACTATTTATGATACTTCACAGGGGCATACTGTGGCTGGCACTATAAGGGGGCACACTATAAGGGGTACACTATTCATGATACTTCACAGGGACATACTGTGGCTGGCACTGTAAGAGGGCACACTATAAGGATACACTATTTATGATACTTCACAGGGGCATACTGTGGCTGGCACTATAAGGGGGCACACTATAAGGGGTACACTATTTATGATACTTCATAGGGGCATATTGTGGCTGGCACTATAAGGGGGCACACTATAAGGAGTACACTATTTATGATACTTCATAGGGGCATATTGTGGCTGGCACTCTAAGGGGTACACTATTCATGATACTTCACAGGGACATACTGTGGCTGGCACTGTAAGAGGGCACACTATAAGGATACACTATTTATGATACTTCATAGGGGCATAGTGTGGCTGGCACTATAAGGGGTACACTATTCATGATACGTCATAGGGGCACACTGTGGCTGGCACTATAAGGGGGCACACTATTCATGATACGTCATAGGGGCACACTGTGGCTGGCACTATAAGGGGTACACTATTCATGATACGTCATAGGGGCACACTGTGGCTGGCACTGCAAGGGGGCACACTATAAGGGGTACACTATTCATGATACTTCATAGGGGCATACTGTGGCTGGCACTGTAAGGGGTACACTATTTATGATACTTCATATGGGCACACTGCGGCTGGCACTAGGGGGGCATACTATAGTTGATATTGCATGGGGTAAGAAGCCCAGATCGCTAATGTGCTCTGAAACTTTGCTGCAGGCAACGAGGGGTTAACTCCGGCACGCAGCACGCCACTCGGCTGATCTCATTAAAGCAAAAACACAAATTATTATCGACCGCTCAGAGTAAATAAAGACATTAGCAATAATTGATGCTGTTAATCTGTGTGTTCTCCGCTCCAGAAGCAGCCCACATGGGGGCGAGGCGGTCCACATGTGTGATCGGGATCAAAGGGGGCGGTTAACCCTTTTCTGTTCATAATCTCAAAATGCACTTTTAATTGGTCTGGAAGCTGAGATATGGGGTGATGTTTGACAGGATCCACACCATGACAAAGTGCCGAGGTACTGCCATATGCAGCCTAAATAATACCACCATATAGTTCCCAGATAAGATGTTGCATTAGTTCCCATATAATATTGCCGTTTAGCCTCCGAAAATCCAAAAACATACAGCAGTATTATTATTTGACCTGTTAATGTGGCACTAACTAGACTGTGTGCTCTCTTTATGATGCTATTATATAGGCACTAGGTGGCAGTTTTGTGTGGGCGCTGCATGGCATTATATGGTGGTATTATTTGACGCTATTACATTCCATCACACTTGCCCAGATCTGGATCCAGCCCCGGCTCTGGGAACTTGAGCTCTGGACCCCAACTGCACTACTACAACTTTGTAATATACCTGCTGTCTCAATTCCTCTACAGTTGCAGGATCTCAGCTTGCTGCAAGTGAATGGAAATATTGTTTTCATCTTTAGGCTGGAAACCTGTTTTAATTAAGGATATGGCTACATGGCGACACTGGTCGCGCAACAGGATTGTAGGAGTAGCGGCGATCACATAGAAATGAATGGGATCGCAGCGTGAGTTCGGCTACATGTGACATTTCTTGTCATGTTTGTCAGTGGTGTCACAATGTAACCACTTGACATGCTGCAACTGTTACAAGACTGTTGCAAAAAAATCGGCCTCCATTGACTTTAATGTACAGTAAGTTGCAACCTATGATAATAGGCAGATTGGTGGTCAACCAGCTTTCCTAGAAACAGATAAAACCAAAAAGTCGAATACTGGGGCGTTTGTAAGCCACAATTATAAGATGTCCCCATATTCCCAACTGTGCAAAGGTTTAATGATCAGAGACAGTGCTGGGTATACCGTATCTCATGTGACGGCCGCTGTTATATACGCTGTCATGAAATGCTGAGTGTGCAGGAACAGATCCCGCTCACATATCTCTGAAAACTGATGTTCCGTGAAATTTTATATAGACACGTGACAACTTCATCATCGAATTCCTGGCCTCTCTGACAACCCGCAGCAATAAGTGACATTGATCTCACTGCAACTGTCCAGAAATGTGTATATAGTGTGCTGCTATACTGAGGACCTGAGCGAAACGTGGACTGCACAAAGAGAGACCTGGGAAATAATACACTGGTACCTAGACGTACAAGAAGGAGAAGGACATAGAGTCCAAAGATAGTGTGAACCTGGCCTAAATGCCTAACATGTATTCTTACACAGTGCTGGAGTCACATTGCCTAAATAATGCTGACATAGAGTGCTCAAGTAGCATTGCATAAATAATACTGACATAGAGTGCTCAAGTAGCATTGGCTAAATAATGCTGACATAGAGTGCTCATGCAGTAATGCCTAAATAATACTGAAATAGTGTGTTCTAACAATACCTAAATAATGCTGACATAGAGTGCTCAAGTAACATTGGCTAAATAATGCTGATATAGAGTGCTCAAGTAACATTGGCTAAATAATGCTGACATAGAGTGCTCAAGTAACATTGCCTAAATAATACTGACATAGAGTGCTCAAGTAGCATTGGCTAAATAATACTGACATAGAGTGCTCAAGTAACATTGCCTAAATAATACTGACATAGAGTGCTCATGCAGTAATGCCTAAATAATACTGAAATAGTGTGTTCTAACAATACCTAAATAATGCTGACATAGAGTGCTCAAGTAACATTGGCTAAATAATGCTGATATAGAGTGCTCAAGTAACATTGGCTAAATAATGCTGACATAGAGTGCTCAAGTAACATTGCCTAAATAATACTGACATAGAGTGCTCAAGTAGCATTGCCTAAATAATACTGACATAGAGTGCTCAAGTAACATTGCCTAAATAATGCTGACATAGAGTGCTCAAGTAACATTGCCTAAATAATACTGACATAGAGTGCTCAAGTAACATTGCCTAAATAATACTGACATAGAGTGCTCAAGTAGCATTGCCTAAATAATACTGACATAGAGTGCTCAAGTAACATTGCCTAAATAATGCTGACATAGAGTGCTCAAGTAGCATTGCCTAAATAATACTGACATAGAGTGCTCAAGTAGCATTGCCTAAATAATGCTGACATAGAGTGCTCAAGTAACATTGCCTAAATAATGCTGACATAGAGTGCTCAAGTAACATTGCCTAAATAATACTGACATAGAGTGCTCAAGTAACATTGCCTAAATAATACTGACATAGAGTGCTCAAGTAACATTGCCTAAATAATACTGACATAGAGTGCTCAAGTAACATTGCCTAAATAATACTGACATAGAGTGCTCAAGTAACATTGCCTAAATAATGCTGACATAGAGTGCTCAAGTAACATTGCCTAAATAATACTGACATAGAGTGCTCAAGTAACATTGCCTAAATAATGCTGACATAGAGTGCTCAAGTAACATTGCCTAAATAATACTGACATAGAGTGCTCAAGTAACATTGCCTAAATAATACTGACATAGAGTGCTCAAGTAGCATTGCCTAAATAATACTGACATAGAGTGCTCAAGTAACATTGCCTAAATAATGCTGACATAGAGTGCTCAAGTAGCATTGCCTAAATAATACTGACATAGAGTGCTCAAGTAGCATTGCCTAAATAATGCTGACATAGAGTGCTCAAGTAACATTGCCTAAATAATGCTGACATAGAGTGCTCAAGTAACATTGCCTAAATAATACTGACATAGAGTGCTCAAGTAACATTGCCTAAATAATACTGACATAGAGTGCTCAAGTAACATTGCCTAAATAATACTGACATAGAGTGCTCAAGTAACATTGCCTAAATAATACTGACATAGAGTGCTCAAGTAACATTGCCTAAATAATGCTGACATAGAGTGCTCAAGTAACATTGCCTAAATAATACTGACATAGAGTGCTCAAGTAGCATTGCCTAAATAATGCTGACATAGAGTGCTCAAGTAACATTGCATAAATAATACTGACATAGAGTGCTCAAGTAGCATTGCCTAAATAATGCTGATGTAGAGTGCTCAAGTAACATTGCCTAAATAATGCTGACGTAGAGTGCTCAAGTAGCATTGCCTAAATAATGCTGACATAGAGTGCTCAAGTAGCATTGCATAAATAATACTGACATAGAGTGCTCAAGTAGCATTGCCTAAATAATGCTGACATAGAGTGCTCAAGTAGCATTGCATAAATAATACTGACATAGAGTGCTCAAGTAACATTGGCTAAATAATGCTGACGTAGAGTGCTCAAGTAACATTGGCTAAATAATGCTGACATAGAGTGCTCAAGTAGCATTGCCTAAATAATACTGACATAGAGTGCTCAAGTAACATTGCCTAAATAATGCTGACATAGAGTGCTCAAGTAACATTGGCTAAATAATGCTGACGTAGAGTGCTCAAGTAACATTGCCTAAATAATGCTGACATAGAGTGCCCAAGTAGCATTGCATAAATAATACTGACATAGAGTGCTCAAGTAGCATTGCCTAAATAATACTGACATAGAGTGCTCAAGTAACATTGCCTAAATAATGCTGACATAGAGTGCTTAAGTAACATGCGCATGCGCCATGGTGACTTATTCCTGGCCAGTATAGTACAGAGCGCGCCGGCGTGCGCGTTCAGGACATTGCGCGGCCTGGCCGGGAGAGAATCTTCAGTCTTCTGCGCAAGCGCGGCCCGGCGGGATTCGACAGGGGAGGTGGCCATAACCAGGGGAGATGAAAGACAACATCAGGTGAGAGGGGACTTATTTTCTGAAAAAGGGTGGGAATTGGGTAATAAAATGTATTTAGAAAAATAATCACTGTCAAATCATTAACAGATTTAACAGTGATCATTAAGATGGGAATGCCCCTTTAAATAATACTGACATAGAGTGCTCAAGTAACAATGCTTAAATAATACTGACAGAGTGCTCAAGTAACAATGCTTAAATAATACTGACATGGAGTGCCCAAGTAACTTTTCTTAAAATATTGCTATACAGTGTTCAAGTAATAGTTCCTTAATGATACTAACAAAAAGTGCTAAAAGTACCCAAGCAGCAGTGTTGAAATAATACTTCCATACTGTATTCAAGTAACAGTTTCTAAATGAACTCAACTTAGTATGCCTATATAATCATGCTACGCAAGCCCCAGTAACAGTGCTTTAAGTGATTAAAATACCGGTTAACTGCTCTGTTGAGTGTCTTATTAATACTGCAATAAAGTGCCACAATAGTGAGTAAATAATATTAACATATAGTGCACCAGTAAAATTGTCTAAATACTGTTGTTGCATAGAGTTCAAGCAACAGTAACCAAAATATTCCGTCATGAAATCCCTAAGTATCAGTGCTTGAATAACCCTACCATACAATGCAGTAACAATTCTTAAATAACACCGCCATAAAGTGCACAAGTAAAGCCTGTATTACACCTGCCAATTTTTTGGCAGATGATCACTAACAAGCGTTCGCATAAATGCTCATTAGCGATCATCTGGCGGTATAATACTGCCGCTGATTGCCCGATGAAGGAGCAAATGCTTGCAGATGGCAGATTGTGCTGTCTAATCCCGATCTGCCGCTGGCAAACCACCATTCAGCATGTGGACGAGCGATGACATTGCGATCGCTCCTCGCGATGCTACGGAGAAGATCGCTGCATGTAATAGCAGCGGTCTCCTCCGCTAGCGAACAGGTGATTGTGGGAGAGGAACGCTTCCCTCCCGACAATCGCCTGCAGAATCGGGCTGTATAATACAGCCTTAACAGCCACAAAATAAAACTGATATACAGTGCTCATGTAACAGTCTCTAAATAATATTGCCATACAGTGTTTAAGTAACGGTCCCTATATACAGCATCTAAAATTACTAACATCAACTGCTCAAGTAACAGTACCTTAATAATACTGCCATAAGTTGCTCTAATAACAGTACCTACTGTAAGTAATCATGTCCTGCAGTGCACAAAAAAACAATGCCTAAAATACTGCCATAGAGTGATCAAATATCATTGCCTAAATAATACATTCATAAAGAGCTCAGGTACAAGTGCCTACATTCCAGGTGCTAAACCGTGGTACCTAATCCCCTGCGCAATAGGACTTTAGGGGGAACTCGCAGTGTGCCATTGAGCGTAAAGTACGTTACTAAATAATACTACCATACAGTGCTCAAGTAATCAGTGAACAACAAACACCGCTACATGGTGCTGAAATCATCCGAACGGCCCTGAACCTCCCAGGACAAGGGTGGAGAGGAGGTGACCACTGTATATGGAGCCCAGCATCCCTCTCACCTGACGGTTCAGATGAATCACCTTCCATAGCATCTTTTTTATGAAGGATCTGGTCTGGTATTTCCTTTTGTCAAATATTAATACTGAACCTTGACTTCTCAGCAAAGCAAATATGTATTCAATGTATCTATATAATGTATAGAATGTCAACATCATGTAGATTGTCTTAGAGTATCCAAACAAAAAGCCATAGATAATTCCAGGGATGACATTACTGAGCTAAAAGATAGGTGGATGGATAGATAGACAGATAGATAGATAGATAATAGATAGATAGATAGATAGATAGATAGATAGATAGATAGATAGATAGATAGAAGATGATATATAGATAGATAGATAATAGATAATAGATAGATAGATAGATAGATAGATAGATAGATAGATAGATAGGAGATACATAGATAGATATGAGATAGATTCATAGATTGATAGATAAGAAATAGATTCATAGATTGATATCTCCCCGTTATAACTCTTCGCTCATTTTGCATCCTCTCTTAGTGGTCCTACAGGTACATGATATCCAGGCGGCCGCCCTTCTTACCTTGCTGATGGTGTCACTCCATCCCCGCTGTTACATGGGCTTGTGTGTGGTTAGCAGAGGAGCACATTATTTCCAGGCATGCTGAGAGCAGAGAGGCTGCGGGATGTGACTGCTGGGGGTAGTGACAGGAGAGGTGTGTGACACTGAGGAGGTGTGTTCCTTCATCCCTATGTAGGGCTATAATCATCTGTGCTCCTATAAAACTTTCTACATACATCCCATGATCAGTCCTCCACATTGTAAATCCTGTCTGAAGTGTCCTGTTGTAAGAGTTTTATTCAGCTGTTATATCGGAGCATCAATTACTATGACTACCCAGGAGTTGTCACCCATCTCTTGCTCTGGAGGACCCAGCACGTCTATACATAACACTAACAGCCCACTGACTTTAGGGGAAATGGTGTAATACTGCATTTCTCCTGTGATGGCACTGTAGCTAAATCAAACACCTAGCAGCTATTTCCCCCACAGATCCCAACTCATCGGTGGTGGTCCTATCAGCAGGACACCTTCTGAATATAACACAAAGGGATTGCTCAAGTTGGAAAACTCCTTTGACGGGAACCAGTATTCCACATAAGAGACTGACTCATTGTGAATTTCCAGAATATTCTTCAGTTTGAACATGGAAATTGACTTGCATCGTAATTTTGTGTATAGATCAGAGGTGCAAGACCTGGGGCCCAGGGACATATATCCCTCAATGCTGATCAGTCCCAAAAGTATCAGGACACAGAAATGCTTGTCCACATCTCAAGAGTTCAAAAATGCATGCCTGCCAAAAGGCAGCAGCACCCTTCTGATACAGAGAATGAAGGGTCGTTATTAGAGTTGAGCGGACACCTGGATGTTCAGGTTTGAGGGGTTCGGCCGAACTTCACAAAAAAGTTCGCGTTCGGGACCCGAACTTGACCCAAACTTGACCCCGAACCTGAACCCCATTGAAGTCAATGGGGACCCGAACTTTGGGCTCTAAAAAAGTCATGGAAAGGGCTAGAGGGCTGCAAATGGCATCAAAATGTGGTTAAGAGCATGGCACGTGCTCTGCAAACAAAGTGGATAGGGATATGACTTAAAATAACATAAAATACGCAAAAATAAAAAATAATAATCTTGATCTAGGAGTACGAGGTCCATATGGAGTAGGAGGTTGAGGAGGCGGTGGATGTGGCGGTGTAGGTGAAAGCGGTGGAGGAGGAGGTAGCCTTCACTGGTTTTTGGTTTTAATTAATTTAAAAAAAAATTTGTTTAAATTAACATTGGGAAATATAACCTGTGATGGCCCCCTCCAGCCATGCTAAACAAACGTTCAGACAATACACTGGCTGCAGGGCAGGCCAGCACCTCCAAGGCAGGGTTCCACGCCGGAGAGGGAGCGTGAGAAAGGGATACCACATCCAAGGGAGGTCAATGACTGCAATGTGATCGAGCGGAAATGTGGGACAAGTTGTTAAAGCGGAAGGATCGAATGAAAGGGACAATGAAAGATGAATTTTACAAATTTAAGTCCCTGTCACCTGTGCAGAGCAGGGGTTTTTCATCTGCAAAAATGGGTGAATGTCACCCACCAATGGAACAGACGATTTTAAAAATTTCGGGCCCTGTCAACTATGTAGAGCAGGGGTTTATTCACGGCAAAACTATGTTCATGTCACCCACCAATTCAACAGACGATTTTACAAAAAATGTGGTCCCTGTCACCTGTGCAGGGGTTTGTATACGGCAAAAATGGTAAAATGTCACCTGAGAATGTAACAGACGATTTTTTGCAGTTTAGGTCCCTGGCACCTATGCAGAACAGGGGTTTATTCACGGCAAAAATGGTAAAATGTCACCCGACAAATGTAACAGACAAATTAGTGAAATGTATTTCCTTGTCCACTAGGTAGAGCAGGGGTATATCACAGCCAAAAATTGTCGAATGTCACCCAACTATGTAACAAAAAAAAATTGTGAAATGTATTAACCTGTCAACTAGGTAGAGCAGGGGTATATCTTCATAGCCAAAAATTGGTGAATGTCACCCAACTATGTAACAGAAAAATTAGTGAAATTTATTAACCTGTCTACTAGGTAGAGCAGGGAAATATCACAGCCAAAAATTGGTGAATGTCACCCAACTATGTAACAAAAAAATTTGTGAAATTTATTAACCTGTCCACTAGGTAGAGCAGGGGTATATCACAGCCAAAAATTGGTGAATGTCACCCAACTATGTAACAAAAAAAAATTGTGAAATGTATTAACCTGTCAACTAGGTAGAGCAGGGGTATATCTTCACAGCCAAAAATTGGTGAATGTCACCCAACTATGTAACAGAAAAATTAGTGAAATTTATTAACCTGTCTACTAGGTAGAGCAGGGGTATATCACAGCCAAAAATTGGTGAATGTCACCCAACTATGTAACAAAAAAATTTGTGAAATTTATTAACCTGTCCACTAGGTAGAGCAGGGGTATATCTTCACAGCCAAAAATTTGGTGAATGTCACCCAACTATGTAACAGAAAAATTAGTGAAATTTATTAACCTGTCTACTAGGTAGAGCAGGGGTATATCACAGCCAAAAATTGGTGAATGTCACCCAACTATGTAACAAAAAAATTTGTGAAATTTATTAACCTGTCCACTAGGTAGAGCAGGGGTATATCACAGCCAAAAATTGGTGAATGTCACCCAACTATGTAACAAAAAAAAATTGTGAAATGTATTAACCTGTCAACTAGGTAGAGCAGGGGTATATCTTCACAGCCAAAAATTGGTGAATGTCACCCAACTATGTAACAGAAAAATTAGTGAAATTTATTAACCTGTCTACTAGGTAGAGCAGGGGTATATCACAGCCAAAAATGTGTGAATTTCACCCAACTATGTAACAGACAAATTAGTGAAATTTATTAACCTGTCCACTAGGTAGAGCAGGGGTATATCACAGCCAAAAATTGGCGAATGTCACCCAACTATGTAACAAATTAGTGAAATGTATTAACCTGTCTACTAGGTAGAGCAGGGGTATATCACAGCCAAAAATTTGGTGAATGTCACCCAACTATGTTACAGAAAAATTAGTGAAATTTATTAACCTGTCCACTAGGTAGAGCAGGGGTATATCTTCACAGCCATAAATTGGTGAATGTCACCCAACTATGTAACAGGAAAATTTGTTAAATTAATAACATGTCTACTAGGTAGAGCAGGGGTATATCACAGCCAAAAATGTGTGAATTTCACCCAACTATGTAACAGACAAATTAGTGAAATGTATTAACCTGTCCACTAGGTAGAGCAGGGGTATATCTTCACAGACCAAAATTTGGGATATGTAACCCAACAATGTATCTTGATGTATGAGGTGGAGGTCCATATGGAGTAGGAGTTTGAGGAGGCAGTGGACGTAGCGGTGTAGGTGGAAGCGGCGGTGGAGGAGGACAAGGTAGCCAACACTGTTTTTTTGTTTTAATTTATTAATTAATTTATTTTTTTAAATTAGGGTACACCCCAAAAGAGTGGGAAATATCAAAAATGCAACAATGAGCAATTGCGCTGCAGTATAACAAAAGCTGGGTGAGGCCGGTATACATGTCTATTTTGCACAAGGTACGGACAAGTCCTGAGGGATCCATGCCTGGTTCATTTTAATGAACGTGAACTTGTACACATTGGCTGTGGACAGGCCGCTGCGCTTGTCTGTGATGACGCCACTTGTGAATGACTGGCCTGAAACCCTATGAAATGATCCCTCTTCCTCCTCCTGTGCCACATCCTCTTCCATCATCACCCGAAGTGTTTTTTCAAGGAGGCATAGAAGTGGGATAGTAACGCTGGTGGAGTTGTCGAAACAGTGCAACAAGGAACACAGGTCTCGCATGGAGGCCCAGTCATTGGTGGTGAAGTGGTGCTGTTCCGCTGAGCGACTCACAACCCCGTGCGTGCTGCAGCTGAAACTCCACTATCGCCTGCTGCTGCTCGCACAGTCTGGCCATCATGTGCAAGGTGGAGTTCCACCTTGTGGGCACGTTGCATATGAGGCGGTGAGCGGGAAGGCCGAAGTTACGCTGCAGCGCTGACAGGTGAGCAGCAGCAGGGTGAGAACGCCGAAAGAGCGCACAGACAGCCCGCACTTTCTGCAGCAGCTCTGACATATCGGGGTAAGTTTTAAGGAATCTCTGCACCACCAAATTCAGCACATGCGCCAGGCAAGGGATGTGCGTCAAACCAGCTAGTCCCAGAGCTGCTACGAGATTACGCCCATTTTCGCACACCACCAGGCCGGGCTTGAGGCTGACTGGCACCAACCACTCATCGGTCTGTTGTTCCAGGCCCGTCCACAGCTCCTGCGCGGTGTGGGGTTTGTCCCCCAAACAGATAAGTTTTAAAACTGCCTGCTGTCGTTTACCCCTGGCTGTGCTGAAGTTGGTGGTAAAGGTGTTACGCTGACCGGATGAGGAGCTGGTAGATGATGAGGAAGCGGAGTAGGAGGAGGAAGCAACAGGAGGCAAACTGAAGCGCCCTGCAATCCTTGGTGGTCGAAGGACATGCGCCAAACTGCTATCCGCCTCAGGCCCAGCCGCCACTGCATTTACCCAGTGTGCTGTTAGGGAGATATAACGTCCATGACCGTGCTTACTGGTCCACGTATCCGTAGTTAGGTGGACCTTGCCATAGATGGTATTACGCAGTGCACACCTGATTTTATCCCCCACTTGGTTGTGCAGGGAAGGGATGGCTCGCCTGGAAAAGTAGTGGCGGCTGGGCACAACGTACTGTGGGACAGCCACCGCCATAAGGCTTTTAAAACTCTCCGTCTCCACCAGATGGAATAACAGTATTTTACAGGCCATTTGGAAATGCTGGCATTCAGGGCCAGGAATCGCAGGTGGGTAGGGGGGTACTTCCTCTTCCGCTCCAGTGTTTGGGAGATGGAGAGCTGAACGTTTCCGTGAGACATTGTGGAGATGCTTGGTGACCCAGGTGGTGGTGTTGCTGGCAGATCCTCTGTTTGCGGGGTGGCAGGTGCCACTGTCACTCCAGAGGTGGATGAAGAGGCCGAGACTGCAGCAGAAGGGGAAGCAGGAGAAGCCACTGCAGCTCGTGCTTAGGCGAGCCATCCCTTCCCCGCACTGCGATGCCCATTGTGGGCACGGCATCGCAGTAGCTACTGCGCATGCGCTGGCCAACGGCGAGGAGGCGGACCAGAGACACCCACAATGGGCATCGCAGTGCGCATGCCCCGGCCAAGCAATGGATAACGCAGGCGCGGGATCTCGCTGCAGAGAAGGAGGACGCAAAGGAAGAGCGGGGCGGGCAGAGGAAGAGGCTGGGGCGGGGATATGACGAAAAGAGGCAGAACAGCCTGGGCACCAACGAGGTGAACGCCGCCCTGGGCACTTGCGAGCCCTAATTTACATATGAATAAAAGTCTGTTTTTGCCTTGGAGGAACTTCACAAGAAAACATCAAAGGTACCATTAGAATAATAGACTGCTATGCTAGAGCGCTATGTAAGCGGTCTATAAGGTCACAATCTGGTGACAGACTCCCTTTAAATGCCTGGTCATGCAGGTTGTGCTCAGGTTGAGAACGTTTATGCCTTGCTTCAGGCTCTGATTGCACAGCGTGCAGACCACTTGTGTCTTGTCTGAAGAACTGCCACGCCAGGGAACTCCTTGGAGCTGGCTTTGGTGTGCTCGGTCCCTTGCTGCGGTGGGCAGTAGCAGGCGTACTGTCTAGGGGACGGCCGCTGCGCTTTTGCACCCTGCTCTCTCTTCTGCTGTGCTTGTGGCTCTGTGCGACCACCGCCTCTTCCTCCGAACTACACAGGTCACTCGCATGACCTTGACTCCATGTGGGGTCGAGGACCTCATCGTCCTCCACATTATCTTCCACCCAGTCTTCACCCCTGCCCTCCTTGTCGATCTGCACACTGCAGAAATCCACAGCAGTTGGCACCTGTGTTTCGTCATCATCCGAGACGTGCTTCAGTGGTCCTCCCATGTACTCATCCTGAAACATAAGTGGTTGGGCATCTCTTCCACTTCTGGGGCAGGGCTATGTGGATGGCCCGCTATGTGGATGGCCCTGGGAAACCCTGCTAACAGAGTCATCAAAAAGCAGAAGAGTCGGCTGCATGACTTGGGGCTCAGACTGCTTGGCTGATTTGCAAGGGGGTGAGGTGAAAGACTGATGGACATCGGCTGCAGGTGCCAACTGTGATCTTTCAGCAGGAGACTGGGTGGGAGACAATGTGAAGGAACTGGAGGCACTGTCAGCCATCCAATCTACTATCGCCTGTACTTGTTCTGGCCTCACCATTCGTAGAGCCACATTAGGCCCGACCAAATAACGCTGAAGGTTCTGTTGCCTACTCGCACCTGAGGAATGTGTCTCACTTGTGCATGTAGCTGGCACAGATCGACCACGTCCTCTCCCTGCAACAGGAGCTCCACAGCAGCAGTATTTAAAGTTTTCATTTGACTGTGACAAATGCAACAAAGGCCGCAAATGTATTATCTTACCCAAAATGGGTGTTTTTTTAAAACAAGAATGTAACAGCAGTATCTAACACTTGTATTGGACTGTCAGAAATGCAGCAAAGGCCGCAAATGTATTATCTTGCCCAAAATGGGTGTTTTTTTTATAACAGAATATAACTGCACCCTAATGCTTGTATTTCACTGTCACAAATGCAACAAAGGCCCCAGATGTAGGCTATTGCAAAAAATTGGTGTTTTTTTAAACCCAGAATATAATTGCAGTATTTCATGCTTGTATTTTACTGTGACAAATGCAGCAAAGGCACGAAATGTAGGGTATTGCAAAAAATTGGTGTTTTTTTAAACCCAGAATATAATTGCAGTATTTCAAGCTTGTATTTCACTGTGCCAAATGCAGCAAAGGCCACAAATTTAGTATCTTGCCCAAAATTGGTGTTTTTTTTAATAACAGAATATAACAGCAGTATCTAACGCTTGTATTTCACTGTGACAAATGCAGCAAAGGCTGCAAATTTATTAACTTGCCCAAAATGGGTGTTTTTTTAATAACAGAATATAACAGCAGTATTTAACGCTTGTATTTCACTGTGACAAATGCAGCAAAGGCACCAGATGTGTAGGGTATTGCCAAAAATTGGTGTTTTTTTAAACCCAGAATATTATTGCAGTATTTAACGCTTGTATTTCACTGTGACAAATTCAGCAAAGGCATAAGATTTACGGTATTGCCAAAAATGGGTGTTTTTTTAAACCCAGAATATTATTGCAGTATTTCAAGCTTGTATTTCACAGTGACAAATGCAGCAAAGGCCCCAGATGTAGGGTCATGCAAATAATTGGTGTTTTTTTAAACCCAGAATGTAACTGCAGTATTTAAAGTTTTCATTTGACTGTGACAAATGCAACAAAGGCCGCAAATGTATTATCTTGCCCAAAATGGGTGTTTTTTTAAAACAAGAATGTAACAGAAGTATCTAACACTTGTATTGGACTGTCAGAAATGCAGCAAAGGCCGCAAATGTATTATCTTGCCCAAAATGGGTGTTTTTTTAATAACAGAATATAACTGCACTCTAATGCTTGTATTTCACTGTCACAAATGCAACAAAGGCCCCAGATGTAGGCTATTGCAAAAAATTGGTGTTTTTTTAAACCCAGAATATAATTGCAGTATTTCAAGCTTGTATTTCACTGTGACAAATGGAGCAAAGGCACGAAATGTAGGGTATTGCAAAAAATTTGTGTTTTTTTAAACCCAGAATATAATTGCAGTATTTCAAGCTTGTATTTCACTGTGACAAATGCAGCAAAGGCCACAAATTTAGTATCTTGGCCAAAATTGGTGTTTTTTTAATAACAGAATATAACAGCAGTATCTAACGCTTGTATTTCACTGTGACAAATGCAGCAAAGGCTGCAAATGTATTAACTTGCCCAAAATGGGTGTTTTTTTAATAACAGAATATAACAGCAGTATTTAACGCTTGTATTTCACTGTGACAAATGCAGCAAAGGCATAAGATTTACGGTATTGCCAAAAATTTGTGTTTTTTTAAACCCAGAATATTATTGCAGTATTTCAAGCTTGTATTTCACTGTGACAAATGCAGCAAAGGCACGAAATGTAGGGTATTACAAAAAATTTGTGTTTTTTTAAACCCAGAATATTATTGCAGTATTTCAAGCTTGTATTTCACAGTGACAAATGCAGCAAAGGCCCCAGATGTAGGGTCATGCAAATAATTGGTGTTTTTTTAAACCCAGAATGTAACTGCAGTATTTAAAGTTTTCATTTGACTGTGACAAATGCAACAAAGGCCGCAAATTTATTATCTTGCCCAAAATGGGTGTTTTTTTTAAAACAAGAATGTAACAGCAGTATCTAACACTTGTATTGGACTGTCAGAAATGCAGCAAAGGCCGCAAATGTATTATCTTGCCCAAAATGGGTGTTTTTTTAATACCAGAATATAACTGCACTCTAATGCTTGTATTTCACTGTCACAAATGCAACAAAGGCCCCAGATGTAGGCTATTGCAAAAAATTGGTGTTTTTTTAAACCCAGAATATAATTGCAGTATTTCAAGCTTGTATTTCACTGTGACAAATGGAGCAAAGGCACGAAATGTAGGGTATTGCAAAAAATTTGTGTTTTTTTAAACCCAGAATATAATTGCAGTATTTCAAGCTTGTATTTCACTGTGACAAATGCAGCAAAGGCCACAAATTTAGTATCTTGGCCAAAATTGGTGTTTTTTTAATAACAGAATATAACAGCAGTATCTAACGCTTGTATTTCACTGTGACAAATGCAGCAAAGGCTGCAAATGTATTAACTTGCCCAAAATGGGTGTTTTTTTAATAACAGAATATAACAGCAGTATTTAACGCTTGTATTTCACTGTGACAAATGCAGCAAAGGCATAAGATTTACGGTATTGCCAAAAATTTGTGTTTTTTTAAACCCAGAATATTATTGCAGTATTTCAAGCTTGTATTTCACTGTGACAAATGCAGCAAAGGCACGAAATGTAGGGTATTACAAAAAATTTGTGTTTTTTTAAACCCAGAATATTATTGCAGTATTTCAAGCTTGTATTTCACAGTGACAAATGCAGCAAAGGCCCCAGATGTAGGGTCATGCAAATAATTGGTGTTTTTTTAAACCCAGAATGTAACTGCAGTATTTAAAGTTTTCATTTGACTGTGACAAATGCAACAAAGGCCGCAAATTTATTATCTTGCCCAAAATGGGTGTTTTTTTAAAACAAGAATGTAACAGCAGTATCTAACACTTGTATTGGACTGTCAGAAATGCAGCAAAGGCCGCAAATGTATTATCTTGCCCAAAATGGGTGTTTTTTTTTAATAACAGAATATAACTGCACTCTAATGCTTGTATTTCACTGTCACAAATGCAACAAAGGCCCCAGATGTAGGCTATTGCAAAAAATTGGTGTTTTTTTAAACCCAGAATATAATTGCAGTATTTCAAGCTTGTATTTCACTGTGACAAATGTAGCAAAGGCACAAAATGTAGGGTATTGCAAAAAATTGGTGTTTTTTTAAACCCAGAATATAATTGCAGTATTTCAAGCTTGTATTTCACTGTGCCAAATGCAGCAAAGGCCACAAATTTAGTATCTTGCCCAAAATTGGTGTTTTTTTTAATAACAGAATATAACAGCAGTATCTAACGCTTGTATTTCACTGTGACAAATGCAGCAAAGGCTGCAAATTTTTTTAACTTGCCCAAAATGGGTGTTTTTTTAATAACAGAATATAACAGCAGTATTTAACGCTTGTATTTCACTGTGACAAATGCAGCAAAGGCACCAGATGTGTAGGGTATTGCCAAAAATTGGTGTTTTTTTAAACCCAGAATATTATTGCAGTATTTAACGCTTGTATTTCACTGTGACAAATTCAGCAAAGGCATAAGATTTACGGTATTGCCAAAAATGGGTGTTTTTTTAAACCCAGAATATGATTGCAGTATTTCAAGCTTGTATTTCACAGTGACAAATGCAGCAAAGGCCCCAGATGTAGGGTCATGCAAATAATTGGTGTTTTTTTAAACCCAGAATGTAACTGCAGTATTTAAAGTTTTCATTTGACTGTGACAAATGCAACAAAGGCCGCAAATTTATTATCTTGCCCAAAATGGGTGTTTTTTTAAAACAAGAATGTAACAGCAGTATCTAACACTTGTATTGGACTGTCAGAAATGCAGCAAAGGCCGCAAATGTATTATCTTGCCCAAAATGGGTGGTTTTTTTTTATAACAGAATATAACTGCACTCTAATGCTTGTATTTCACTGTCACAAATGCAACAAAGGCCCCAGATGTAGGCTATTGCAAAAAATTGGTGTTTTTTTAAACCCAGAATATAATTGCAGTATTTCAAGCTTGTATTTCACTGTGACAAATGCAGCAAAGGCACAAAATGTAGGGTATTGCAAAAAATGGGTGTTTTTTTAAACCCAGAATATAATTGCAGTATTTCAAGCTTGTATTTCACTGTGCCAAATGCAGCAAAGGCCACAAATTTAGTATCTTGCCCAAAATTGGTGTTTTTTTAATAACAGAATATAACAGCAGTATCTAACGCTTGTATTTCACTGTGACAAATGCAGCAAAGGCCGCAAATTTATTAACTTGCCCAAAATGGGTGTTTTTTTAATAACAGAATATAACAGCAGTATTTAATGCTTTTATTTCACTGTGACAAATGCAGCAAAGGCACCAGATGTAGGGTATTGCCAAAAATGGGTAATTTTTTAAACCCAGAATATTATTGCAGTATTTCAAGCTTGTATTTCACTGTGACAAATGCAGCAAAGGCACGAAATGTAGGGTATTGCAAAAAAATTGTGTTTTTTTAAACCCAGAATATTATTGCAGTATTTAAAGCTTGTATTTCACAGTGACAAATGCAGCAAAGGCCCCAGATGTAGGGCATTGCCAAAAATAGGTGTTTTTTTAAACCCAGAATATTATTGCAGTATTTCAAGCTTGTATTTCACTGTGACAAATGCAGCAAAGGCACGAAATGTAGGGTATTGCAAAAAAATTGTGTTTTTTTAAACCCAGAATATTATTGCAGTATTTAAAGCTTGTATTTCACAGTGACAAATGCAGCAAAGGCCCCAGATGTAGGGCATTGCCAAAAATAGGTGTTTTTTTAAACCCAGAATATTATTGCAGTGTTTCAAGCTTGTATTTCACAGTGACAAATGCAGCAAGAATGTAACAGCAGTATCTAACACTTGTATTGGACTGTCAGAAATGCAGCAAAGGCCGCAAATGTATTATCTTGCCCAAAATGGGTGGTTTTTTTAATAACAGAAAATAACTTGTATTTCACTGTCACAAATGCAACAAAGGCCCCAGATGTAGGCTATTGCAAAAAAATGGGTGTTTTTTTAAACCAAATACTATATAATTGCAGTATTTCAAGCTTGTATTTCACTGTGACAAATGCAGCAAAGGCACGAAATGTAGGATTTTGCAAAAAATTTGTGTTTTTTTAAACCCAGAATATTATTGCAGTATTTCAAGCTTGTATTTCACAGTGACAAATGCAGCAAAGGCCCCAGATGTAGGGTATTGCCAAAAATAGGTGTTTTTTTTTAAACCCAGAATATTATTGCAGTATTTGAAGATTGTATTTCACAGTGACAAATGCAGCAAAGGACCCAGATGTAGGGTATTGCCAAAAATGTGTGTTTTTTTTTAAACCCAGAATATTATTGCAGTATTTCAAGCTTGTATTTCACTGTGACAAAAGCAGCAAAGGCCCCAGATGTAGGGTCTTGCAAAAAATAGGTGATTTTTTTTAAACCCAGAATATAATTGCAGTATTTCAAGCTTGTACTTGACTGTCACAAATGCACATATGCTGTGCTGGTGCACTGAATTTGCATAAAATGGCTGCCGCCGCCGCCCCCCTGACTAACAGACAGATAAAAGTTATTTTTCTGGGTCATTGGCTGAGGGCAGGGTAAAAAGATTGTGCACTGCACCCACAAAACAAAATCTAGGCAGATTGCTGAGTTAACAAGCACTTCTGATTAAAGATTCTTTCCTATTCTCTCCCTCACAGCAGCAGCATCCTAATCAGAGCACAGTGACGTGCAGCGCTACGTGACTCCAGCTTATATAGAGGCGGGGTCACATGCTACACTGGCCAATCACAGCCATGCCATTAGTAGGTATGGCTGTGATGGCTTCTAAGGGCACACGAGTTAAACGCTTGTTGATTGGCTGCTCTGCAGCCTTTCAAAAAGCGCCATTAACTCGCCGAACACCGTACCCGAAGCTAAAATTATGTTATTAGAATGATTATGGAGCTGTATATATGTATTTGTGTTTTGAGCTTGGTTCTAGGGATGTATTTATGCACTGAGCATGGTTATAGTATTATATTTGTGTTTAGAAATTAGTTCTGGTGCTGTATTTATGTACTGAGCTTGGTTCTGGTGCTGTATCCATGTTATGAGCTTGGTTCTGGTGCTGTATTTATGTAATTGGTTTGGTTCTGGTGCTGTATTTATGTTGTAAGCTTGATCTGGTGAGTTATCTAATGAGTTTGGTTCTGATGCTGTATTTAAGTTATGGCCTTGTTTTTGGTGCTATGTTTATGCTATGAACTTGGGTCTAGTGCTGTATTTAATAAGTTTGGTTCTGGTGCTGAATTTATGTAATGAGCATGGGGTTCTGGTACTGTATTTGTTTTATGAGCTTGGTTCTGCTGTGTTTTCTATCTTATGAGCTTGCTATAGTGCTGTATTTATGTAATGAGCTTGGTTCTGGGGCTGTATCTAAGTTTTGAGCTTGGTTCTGGGGCTATATATATATGTTTTAAGCTTGGTTCTGGGCTGTATTTATGTTATGAGCTTGAATCTAGTGCAGTATTTATGATATGAGCTTGGCTATGATGCTGTATTTATCCTTATGAGCTTAGGTCTGGTGCTATACCTATGGTTTGAGCTTACTTCTGGTGCTATATTTATGTTGTAAGCATGGTTCTGTTGCTGTATTTATGTTGTAAGCATGGTTCTGGTCCTGTATGTGTGTAATGGGTTTGGTTTTGGTATTGTGTTTATATTGTAAGCTTGGTGCTGTATATATGTTATGAGTGTTACGCAGTGGGTGTGGACACACTGTGTCAACTGAGCAGATTTGACTTGGAGCAGAGCACTGAGGGATCAGGAATAAACTGGTCAGGGATAGGCTGAGGTCATGGACAGAGTACATGCAATCTGGTCAGGGTGGGCCGCTCAGGGTCAGTACACAGATCAGGCAGAGGTCCGGCACCGAAGGGTCACATCCAAGAAACCGGCAGAATTTTATTGGCAAATGCAAATAGTACACCTTAGCAGGATACTAACGGATCAGAACCTTATGCTTTAGGGTGGCCAGCTATTGACAAAGCTTGGTGTCCTGAAAGGCACCACTTATGAGGGCTCACAGGTTTATGATGGAGCTCTATGTATAGATGTGAGCTGGATGCTCCCTGCCTGCAGACAGAATTTTATATGGCTATACAGAATATACCGAATATGCCTCAGACTCAGATCCAACCAATCCAGGCCACTTCTCTGGTGACATAGCTGGATTAGTTGCTAGTTAGCAGATAGCCCTGGATGTTATATGTAAGGACTTGCCTTATCTGTCTTATTTATCTTAAATCTTAATTTTGGATGACATTTTGGGGCTTTGTAACCAATTACTCAACTTACAATGGTTTCAACATACAATGGTCGTCCTGGAACCAATTAATATTGTAACTTGAGGGACCACTGTATACTGATGGTATAATAAATTCAATGTCTGCTTGACTTCAAAGCCATTTGGCGTAACACGTTGGGTAAGTGAGGGACACTGGGATGGGCGATTGGGCTGTATGTAAATTACATTAGTAGGTGAGAAGCCTTCGTGGAACTCTGTGGTTCTCCTCTGTATTATTGCCGAATACTTTCTAGCACTAGGCTTGAACGAGTCAATGTGCAATCTGCAGCAGAGACCAACTTCTCTTCTCTTTTTCTTCTTCTTCTTTGCACTAGCACTTTATTGTATTGGACTATATGCTATCAGATGTAATGTATATATACTTCTGCTTCTTCCCTGTATATGTGATTGAGTACTAGCCTCCTCCCAGTTGTCCCCCTTTTATGTAGTTTTATCCCGCTGAATAGTGTGGACTCCATTATATGTTTTTAAAGGATTGTATTTAATAAAGAGTTTTTTTGCTAATAATATGGTCGTTTGTAGTTTAATGACCTGGGTATACACATCTTTGCTGTAGGTTTTGTATATCATTTATGTGGCTCAAATACAGTACAGACCAAAAGTTTGGACACACCTTCTCATTCAAAGAGTTTTCTTTATTTTAATGACTATGAAAATTGTAGATTCACACTGAAGGCATCAAAACTATGAATTAACACATGTGGAATTATATACATAACAAACAAGTGTGAAACAACTGAAAATATGTCATATTCTAGGTTCTTCAAAGTAGCCACCTTTTGCTTTGATTACTGCTTTGCACACTCTTGGCATTCTCTTGATAGTAGTAATGCCCTCTTTGTGCCTCCCTCACAGTAGTTATGCCCTCTTTGTGCCTCCCTCACAGTAGTTATGCCCACTCTGTGCCCCTTTCACAGTAGTAATGCCCTATCTGTGCCCCCTTCAGAGTTGTAATGCCCTCTCTGTGTCCCTTCACAGTAATAATGCCCACTCAGTGCCCCATTACAGTTATGCCTACCCCCCTCACAGGAGTAATGCTCTGTGCCCCCTTCACAGTAGTAATGCCCTCTGTATCCCCTTAATAGTAGTAATGCCCATTATGCCACCTTCATAGTAGTAATGTTCTCTGTGCCCCCTTCATAGTAATAATGCCCATTGTGCCCCTTTCACAGTAGTAATGCTCATCGTGCCCCCTCCACAGTAGTAATGCCTATTGTACCCCTTTCATATTAGTAATGCCCACTGTGCCTCCTTAATAGTAGTAATGACCTCTGTGCCCCCTTTGTAGTAGTATTGCCCTATGTGCCCCCTTTGTAGTAGTAATGTAATGCCCTCCTTGCCCCTTTTTAGTAGTAAAGCCCTCTGTGCCCCCTTTCTAGTAGTATTGCCCTCTGTGCCCCCTTTCTAGTAGTATTGCCCTCTGTGCCCCCTTTGTAGTAGTAATGCCCTCTGTGCCCCTTCTGTTAAAAACAAACAAACACAGTAACTACTCACCTTGTCCCGTTCCTGAAGCTCACAGTCCTCTCTTCCCTGCAGGCACAGATCGCTCTGCAGCACTGCATGGGAGGAGCTTAGGCAGAGTCCCGGGCTGCAGGCTCCTCCCACACAGGCCGGCAGCACGATCTGTGTCTGCAGGCTGCATGGTGGAGCGGGGAGAAGTCTTCCTGCTTTATCATTCAGTGCGGGAGAGACGGAGCACGGGGAGCTGAGTGACAGGACCGCACCTCTCGGCGCTCCAGCAATGAGCGCTTCCATCTGTACTGATTGAAGCACTCATTGCTTCTGGGCCCTAGCACCCCCAGACAGCGGGCACCTGCATTCTCCCTCCCAGCACGCCACAGTATGGACACTGACTTTCCCTGGATTTTGGACAAAAATATCTGCCAGACCAGACTGTGGAGGGTCGAAGAACGGTGAGTAGTCAATTCCTACCTCCCCTAATTCTACTCCCATCATCCTCTACCAAGCCCTGGTTGTAGTGGAGGAGAACGACCACTGAGCGGCTTCTTTAGGGGATTGCTCCTATATACAGGGAGTGCAGAATTATTAGGCAAGTTGTATTTTTGAGGATTAATTTTATTATTGAACAACAACCATGTTCTCAATGAACCCAAAAAACTCATTAATATCAAAGCTGAATATTTTTGGAAGTAGTTTTTAGTTTGTTTTTAGTTTTAGCTATTTTAGGGGGATATCTGTGTGTGCAGGTGACTATTACTGTGCATAATTATTAGGCAACTTAACAAAAAACAAATATATACCCATTTCAATTATTTATTTTTACCAGTGAAACCAATATAACATCTCAACATTCACAAATATACATTTCTGACATTCAAAAACAAAACAAAAACAAATCAGTGACCAATATAGCCACCTTTCTTTGCAAGGACACTCAAAAGCCTGCCATCCATGGATTCTGTCAGTGTTTTGATCTGTTCACCATCAACATTGCGTGCAGCAGCAACCACAGCCTCCCAGACACTGTTCAGAGAGGTGTACTGTTTTCCCTCCTTGTAAATCTCACATTTGATGATGGACCACAGGTTCACAATGGGGTTCAGATCAGGTGAACAAGGAGGCCATGTCATTAGATTTTCTTCTTTTATACCCTTTCTTGCCAGCCACGCTGTGGAGTACTTGGACGCGTGTGATGGAGCATTGTCCTGCATGAAAATCATGTTTTTCTTGAAGGATGCAGACTTCTTCCTGTACCACTGCTTGAAGAAGGTGTCTTCCAGAAACTGGCAGTAGGACTGGAGTTGAGCTTGACTCCATCCTCAACCCGAAAAGGCCCCACAAGCTAATCTTTGATGATACCAGCCCAAACCAGTACTCCACCTCCACCTTGCTGGCGTCTGAGTCGGACTGGAGCTCTCTGCCCTTTACCAATCCAGCCACGGGCCCATCCATCTGGCCCATCAAGACTCACTCTCATTTCATCAGTCCATAAAACCTTAGAAAAATCAGTCTTGAGATATTTCTTGGCCCAGTCTTGACGTTTCAGCTTGTGTGTCTTGTTCAGTGGTGGTCGTCTTTCAGCCTTTCTTACCTTGGCCATGTCTCTGAGTATTGCACACCTTGTGCTTTTGGGCATTCCAGTGATGTTGCAGCTCTGAAATATGGCCAAACTGGTGGCAAGTGGCATCTTGGCAGCTGCACGCGTGACTTTTCTCCGTTCATGGGCAGTTATTTTGCGCCTTGGTTTTTCCACACGCTTCTTGCGACCCTGTTGACTATTTTGAATGAAACGCTTGATTGTTCGATGATCACGCTTCAGAAGCTTTGCAATTTTAAGAGTGCTGCATCCCTCTGCAAGATATCTCACTATTTTTGACTTTTCTGAGCCTGTCAAGTCCTTCTTTTGACCCATTTTCCCAAAGGAAAGGAAGTTGCCTAATAATTATGCACACCTAATATAGGGTGTTGATGTCATTAGACCACACCCCTTCTCATTACAGAGATGCACATCACCTAATATGCTTAATTGGTAGTAGGCTTTCGAGCCTATACAGCTTGGAGTAAGACAACATGCATAAAGAGGATGATGTGGTCAAAATACTCATTTGCCTAATAATTCTGCACGCAGTGTAATGATGTTCCCATTACCCCCAGTCCTGCCACGCTGCCAGTCCCTGCCCGCTGATGGACAGGACAGCGCTGGCATCAGGAGGATCTGGAGATGTTGGACAATGTCTTATAGGATATTCTGTCTATAATAAGAAGTAATAACCACCATCTTGTTTCTTTATTACCAGTCACAAGCTTTGCTGTGAATCTGTACCGGCAATATCAAGTATACTTACCTTCTTGGGCATCATTACATGCTGGTGAGTGTCCATCTTCTACTTCTCTACAGATCACATTCTTCTCTATAGGGAACTGCTATATAACATGGGTCTGCACTTTACTGTCTGACCTACAGGGGGCGCAATGACTGGAGCAGCCAGGCTATACCCCAGGGGCTGGATCAGGCGGTGCTATAATCAGATGTCCGCTGCTCTTCCTCTCCTGGTATTATGATGTAATATACACCAGGACCCCATATCCTTCCTGCCTGGTATACACTGCACCTTTATATCTGCCCCTCTGTAGTGGGGGAGGGGATCAGGGGTATATTCTGGGGGTAACTGAATATTGTCATATCTGCCAGTTTATGTAAGGACATTTCTCTGTGTTACAGCTACAAGTGTATAAAAAAATACCAGCATGTCATACTAGACCACCTAATGGAAGTGGTGGTGGAGCGGACAGGTTGGGGTCAGGTTAGGTCTGCCTCTTATAACCAGGGGTTCAAACATTGGGGGGTCCTTCTAGCACCATAGAAATCGGCAGAATGCAGCGGTCAGACATCTTGTGTTTGCTGATGAGAGACACTGAGAACGTTCCTGCAACCTCCTTGCTCATATTCTTACAAGGATAGCTTCTGCTACATCAGCAACCTACTGATAGTTTCCTTTTACACTGCAGTTCGAGAAGCTGTGACTAAGCTGGAGAAAACAGCCCGATATTTGAAACCTGGCCACTTTCCAGGAGCTGGATTAGAAACACCAATGATCTGTGCAGGAAAGATAGGCCTGAAACACATACAGAAATGTATGAACAAAAAGAAAGATCAGAAGAGAAGAGGAAGCGGCTGAGAAATATACTGACGAAGATGTGCGGCATATCCCTTTACCATCACTACACATAAGAGATAAAAGCTGTGTGAAAAATGTCTGTAAAAAGCACACAAACAAAAAATATATATAAAAAAAAATCTTTTCCAGCACCTAAACTTTTACTAAAGAAAACATTGAAACAGTTCTTTATCAGGATTCGAACCGCAGACCTTCTGTATGGTAGGCAGAAGAGGTACCATTACACTACAGACCTGCTGGGTTTTCTATGCTTAGAAAGCTACTTTCTTCAGAGGCATGACACCAAATAAATAGTATATTCCTGAAATGAAGAGAAAAAACAAAACAATCACGCCATTTGCTAATCACCATAAACAATGTATTCACTTTTTTATACAGCTTATTATGATAGAAGAGGTAGGAGCCTAAACACTGCATTTTTATAAATACCGAGGACTAAACAGGGGAGGATGGGGAACTTAAAGTGGCCCTGGGTAAAAAAAACTAAAAGTGGCCCCATGTTGTAGGCATGTCTAAATTGACGGGACAACCCAACTAGGCGGGGTCAGCAACACCACAGCGCAAAATACCATCCCAGCAGAACCATGAACCACAGTGCAGCACAACATATTGCCCCAAAAGTTGTCCCTACGTGGTGCCCATCAATAGCTGCCTTTTTCTGTCCTCCTTATCCAGTTGTCCCTGATTAAGATATGGAGACAGGGGCTTAGGAGTTGAAATGCCGCCACAACAGTTGAATTGAGGAGCGCAGTCACTGCCCGTGTACATGAGTACCTGATTCTCCGCTGAGAGCCCCATATGTACCTGGCCAGCGGCAGAGAGGAGGGCTTGGGTGGCCCCGTTGAGCATCGGCCCACCGGAAAATTTCCCTGTAGGGTCTATGGCCAATCCTCACGGGGACCAAATATACTATCCCTGGAGTACTGTGGTCCCTTCTACATGTTATTATGATTACAGGCATAGCAAATAATGTTTTGTGATATTTCATAGTATGTTACAAACACTGGATTGGTTCTTCCTTTTTTTTAGCCATTATGGCTGTGCAGAAAATTGTAACTTTTACCTTAAGAGAAAAAAGCTGGAAAGTAAAAATGTTATTTCTCTGCCATAACTTTTACCATAAAGATTGTTTTACAGACCCTCTATGGAATAAACAGGTGCATTGCCCACTGTTGCATCAGTCATAATATAAGTGGTGTCCATGTGCACAGTTCAGATTATGAACATATTATTTACAGTTATTGGTAAACAGCTTAAAATGAAGTGTGTGTGTGTGAGAGGGACACGGTTTGCCTCTATAGAGCCCTGAAATTCCAGATGGCAGCCATGGATCCAAGCCTGGAAAACCCCTGCCCTAAGGCACAGCATCATTGCTGACATCATGAAATCATGTCTACATGGTAGGGTCCAGGAGCAGAACACCACCCTGAAAGGCAAAGTCTTTGATGATGTTCAGTCTACAGAGCAGAGCCTTACACCTGAGATGTGATGTCATCGGGATAGGGAGCAACTGGAATACGTCATGTGAACATGATAGAGTTCAGGAAAATATATACTATCTGGGTGCTGGATACATTATTTATCTGATTGATGTATACATTACAGTATTTATCTGGATGCTGGATACACTATTCATGTGGGTGATGTATACACTGTTTATCTTGGTGATGTATACATTAAACTATTTATCTGGGTGCTGCATATACTATTTATCTGGGTGCTGTATACACTATTTATCTGGGTGCTGTATACACTATTTATCTGGGTGCTGTATACACTATCTGGATGCTGTATTCACTATTTATCTGGGTGCTGTATACACTATCTGGATGCTGTATTCACTATTTATCTGGGTGCTGTATACACTATCTGGGTGCTGTATACACTATCTGGATGCTGTATTCACTATTTATCTGGGTGCTGTATACACTATCTGGGTGCTGTATACACTATTTATCTGGGTGCTGTATACACTATCTGGATGCTGTATTCACTATTTATCTGGGTGCTGTATACACTATCTGGGTGCTGTATACACTATTTATCTGGGTGCTGTATACACTATATATCTGGGTGCTGTATACACTATCTGGGTGCTGTATACACTATTTATCTGGGTGCTGTATACACTATTTATCTGGGTGCTGTATACACTATATATCTGGATGCTGTATACACTATTTATCTGGGTGCTGTATACACTATTTATCTGGGTGCTGTATACACTATTTATCTGGGTGCTGTATACACTATTTATCTGGGTGCTGTATACACTATTTATCTGGGTGCTGTATACACTATTTATCTGGGTGCTGTATACACTATCTGGGTGCTGTATACACTATTTATCTGGGTGCTGTATACACTATTTATCTGGGTGCTGTATACACTATATATCTGGATGCTGTATACACTCTATATCTGGGTGCTGTATACACTATTTATCTGGGTGCTGTATACACTCTATATCTGGGTGCTGTATACACTATCTGGGTGGTGTATACACTATTTATCTGGGTGCTGTATACACTATTTATCTGGGTGCTGTATACACTATTTATCTGGGTGCTGTATACACTATTTATCTTGGTGCTGTATACACTATTTATCTGGGTGCTGTATACACTATTTATCTGGGTGCTGTATACACTCTATATCTGGGTGCTGTATACACTATTTATCTGGGTGCTGTATACACTCTATATCTGGGTGCTGTATACACTATTTATCTGGGTGCTGTATACACTCTATATCTGGGTGCTGTATACACTATCTGGGTGGTGTATACACTATTTATCTGGGTGCTGTATACACTATCTGGGTGATGTATACACTATTTATCTGGGTGCTGTATACACTATCTGGGTGATGTATACACTATATATCTGGGTGCTGTATACACTATCTGGGTGCTGTATACACTATATATCTGGGTGCTGTATACACTATCTGGGTGATGTATACACTATTTATCTGGGTGCTGTATACACTATCTGGGTGCTGTATACACTATATATCTGGGTGCTGTATACACTATCTGGGTGATGTATACACTATATATCTGGGTGCTGTATACACTATCTGGGTGCTGTATACACTATATATCTGGGTGCTGTAAACACTATCTGGGTGCTGTATACACTATTTATCTGGGTGCTGTATACACTATTTATCTGGGTGCTGTATACACTATCTGGGTGATGTATACACTATTTATCTGGGTGCTGTATACACTATATATCTGGGTGCTGTATACACTATCTGGGTGCTGTATACACTATCTGGGTGCTGTATACACTATTTATCTGGGTGCTGTATACACTATTTATCTGGGTGCTGTATACACTATCTGGGTGCTGTATACACTATTTATCTGGATGCTGTATACACTATCTGGGTGATGTATACACTATTTATCTGGGTGCTGTATACACTATCTGGGTGATGTATACACTATTTATCTGGGTGCTGTATACACTATATATCTGGGTGCTATATACACTATCTGGGTGATGTATACACTATTTATCTGGGTGCTGTATACACTATATATCTGGGTGCTGTATACACTATCTGGGTGATGTATACACTCTATATCTGGGTGCTGTATACACTATCTGGGTGATGTATACACTATTTATCTGGGTGCTGTATACACTATATATCTGGGTGCTGTATACACTATATATCTGGGTGCTGTATAAACTATCTGGGTGATGTATACACTATTTATCTGGGTGCTGTATACACTATCTGGGTGCTGTATACACTATATATCTGGGTGCTGTATACACTATCTGGGTGCTGTATACACTATTTATCTGGGTGCTGTATACACTATCTGGGTGCTGTATACACTATTTATCTGGGTGCTGTATACACTATCTGGGTGATGTATACACTATATATCTGGGTGCTGTATACACTATCTGGGTGATGTATACACTCTATATCTGGGTGCTGTATACACTATCTGGGTGATGTATACACTATTTATCTGGGTGCTGTATACACTATATATCTGGGTGCTGTATACACTATCTGGGTGCTGTATACACTATATATCTGGGTGCTGTATAAACTATCTGGGTGATGTATACACTATTTATCTGGGTGCTGTATACACTATCTGGGTGCTGTATACACTATCTGGGTGATGTATACACTATTTTTCTGGCTGGTGTATAGATGACAGTATTTATCTGAATGCTGTATAAACTATTTATGTAGATGTTGTATACACTATTTATCTGTGTGGTATATACACTATTTATCTAGGTGCTGTATACACTATCTGGGTGCTGTATACACTATCTGGGTGCTGTATACACTATCTGGGTGATGTATACACTATTTATCTGGGTGCTGAATACACTATCTGGGTGCTGTATACACTATTTATCTGGGTGATGTATACACTATTTATCTGGGTGCTGTATACACTATCTGGGTGCTGTATACACTATCTGGGTGCTGTATACACTATCTGGGTGATGTATACACTATTTATCTGGGTGCTGTATACACTATCTGGGTGCTGTATACACTATCTGGGTGCTGTATACACTATCTGGGTGCTGTATACACTATCTGGGTGCTGTATACATTATCTGGGTGCTGTATACACTATCTGGGTGCTGTATACACTATCTGGGTGCTGTATACACTATTTATCTGGGTGCTGTATACACTATCTGGGTGATGTATACACTATTTATCTGGGTGCTGTATACACTATCTGGGTGCTGTATACACTATCTGGGTGCTGTATACACTATCTGGGTGATGTATACACTATTTATCTGCGTGGTGTGTAGATGACAGTATTTATCTGAATGCTGTATAAACTATTTATGTAGATGTTGTATACACTATTTATCTGGGTGCTGTATACACTATTTATCTGGATGCTGTATTCACTATTTATCTGGAAGCTGTATACACTATTTATCTGGATGCTGTATACACTATTTATCTGGGTGCTGTATACACTATTTATCTGGATGCTGTATTCACTATTTATCTGGGTGCTGTATACACTATTTATCTGGATGCTGTATTCACTATTTATCTGGAAGCTGTATACACTATTTATCTGGATGCTGTATACACTATCTGGGTGGTGTATACACTATTTATCTGGAAGCTGTATACACTAGTTATGCTACATTCATACTAGCGGCACAGACCTCCGGGAGGCTGTTACGTCGGGTGAACAGCCTGTCAGATCCGTCTAGTGACCGTGTGCCTTCGGACTGCCGCTCCGTCCCCTTCGACTATAATGGGGCGAGGGCGGAGTTCCGGCGAGGCACGGCAGCACACCGCGAGAGGCTGCCGGAATAAATGTTGGACATGTCGTAGTTTTATTCCGGCAGCCTCTCGCCGTGCGCTGTCGTGCCTCTGCCGGAACTCCGCCCCCATTATAGTCAATGGGGACGGAGCGGCAGTCCGGAGGCACGCGGTCACTCGCGGCAGGACGGATCCGACAGGCTGTTCACCCGACGGAACAGCCTGCTGGAGGTCCGTGCCGCTAGTGTGTAAGTAGCCTTATCTGGATGCTGTATACAATATTTATCTAAATGCTGTATACACTATAGCGGTCATTTATTAACCTGAAATACTCCTACAATGATACCACATTTAAATAGTTTTTCTTGTGTTTTAATCTAAAAAAAATTTTTTTTTTTGCTTTACATCACCATATTGTGACCCTCATATCTTTTTTTTTATCACCTTATATTACATTTTTGGTATGTGAAGCTATGGAAAAAATGGTAAATTGGCCATTTTGAGTTTTTTTCCTTTTATGCCACGGACGCTCAACCTGTGGCCCTCCAGCTGTTGCAAAACTACAACTCCCAGCATGCCCTAATAGCTGAAGGCTGTCCAGGCATGCTGGGAGTTGTAGTTTGGCAACAGCTGGAGGGCCGCAGGTTGGGCATCTCTGTGTTATTTGCCATATGGGATAAATGATTTTTATATTAGTTCAGGCACTTTGGGATGTGGCGGTGCCCATGATCTTTATGATTTTTCTTGTTTATTTTTATTTTAATTCTGGGAAAGTGGGGTGCAATTTTTTTTTTTTACGTTTTTTTAAAACTTCTTTAACTTTGTTTTTACCCTTCTTTTTTTTTTTAGCTCCCCCTCCCCTCCCAAATCCTGCCACCAGCAGGCCTCCATAGTAATAACAGCTCGGATACGCTGGGTCTCTCCATAAAGCTAAAGTGCATCAGGGCAAAGGAACGGCTCCCCCGATCACTACATGGGGGAGCCATTCCTGACCCGGAAATGCCGCGGTCACATTTGGCCACAGCATCTACAGGGTCAAATGTCTGCATTCGGCATTATCGCTGGTCGCAGACATTAGTCCTAGGCCTCTGCTGTTTGAAACACCAGAGACCCTGGAAGCTCGCGAGCAGGCACCATATTTAAAACCCCTGACTGTGTATACTCATTATCTGGACTCTGTATGATCACATTTTACCCTATTAGGGCTCATGCACGCGGCCTTAGCCGTTTTTGCTGTCTGCCAATTGCGGTGTGTGCTGTCCGCATCTTTTGCGGCCCTATTGAAATGAATGGGTCCACATCCGATCCACAAAAAATAAGGATTGAATGCGGACAAAAACCATGGTCGTGTGCATGAGCCCTTATGCTGTATACACTATTTACTGCATTATTATTTTTGTACTATTCTTTTGCCCCACACAATACATCTTACAGTTTTCAATCAGGATCAATATTGCAGTTACATCCATGTCATGGAGTCCCAGAGCCACCAGATTGGTCATTTCCCTGTGACATCTCACCTTCCTGCTGCCCTTGGATTAGATTTCTCACCCTTTTTCTCCTCTACCCTAGATTAATTAGTATATTAAGTCCCTGCGGTGAGAACTCTGTGTGGATCACACATCACAGGAGAACAGTATCTCTGCCGTCATCCTCCATACTGTAAGATGAGAGAAGGGTGGAGGCCGTGTAATACAGAACCAACGGCACTTGCTGCGTCAGATGGTGGCTGGCAGATGGTCAATGTAATTTTACCAAAAAGTGTATATCTTAAATAGGTTGTTGTCTGATTTTTTATATTAATGACCTATCCTCAGGATAGGACATCAATATCAGATCTACGGGGCTCTTCTTACGAGCGCTGCCTTTTCTTCTCTGCTTAGCTGCTCGCCATTGCAACTGCGGTGGTGAGCAGGTGTAATTACAACAATGGCGTTCCATTCACTTCAGTGAAACGGCTCCTTCCTGTTCAACTGAATGGGACAGAAAACATCCCACTGAAGTGAACGGGGGCGCCATAGTTGTAATTGCACCTGCGCACCACAGCAGTTGCAATGGCGAGCAGGTAAACATCAAAGAGAAGGCAGCGCTCGCTTTCTCTTCAAACAGCATGGCTATATTAAAGGGGTTGTCCGCTTTTTTATATTGATGACCTATCCTCCTGACGCCTGATAGATGGCCCCGACACACGTTTGATCATAAAACCACTTTAATTCAGAATAATCCCTATTCCCCAGTTTCATTGTTTGTATGTGTAATGTGCTGCCGTACATTTTTTTGTTTGCTTTCTGCATCCTAGCTTTATGGATGTGGACCTGCGACTATGAATGTGCTAGTCTGAATGTTCTTGTACTATCCTCAGGATAGGTCATTAATATCAGACCGGCGAGGGTCTGACTCCTGGCACCTCCGCCCATAGGCGTGCGCACGGGGTGTGCCGGGTGCGCCTGGGCACACCCTAATCAAGCCAACTTGAGGTTCTATCACCTCTGTGCTGCCCTAGCTGTCTCGTTTGTAAGCAGGGCCGGGAAGCGCTGAAAGCACTATACTCACCTCGTCCTGGTCCTGGGCGCTCCACTGTGAAGGCTGCGCACAGTGTGAAGCTGCGCTGTGACCTCAGACTGTGCGCGCCCACACAGCAGACTGTACAAGAGGATTACCGAGCGCGGGCAGTGAGGAGCGGCGGCGTCCAGAGCAGGAAAGATAAATGTTTTTTTTATTTTATTTGGGGGCTGATGAAGCCACTGGGGGCTAAAGAGGAGCACTGGGGGGCTGATATGAGGCACTGGGGGGCTGAAGAGGAGCATTGGGGGCTGAAATGAGGCACTGGGGCTCTTATCTGAGGTCTGATTGGGGGTCATTCACATTGGGGTCTGAGCTGAGGTCTTATTGGGGTCTTATTAACATTGGGGGTCTTATTGGGGCTGTCAGCTGAGGTCTGATTAACATTGGGGGTCTGATTGGTGGTCTGGTGTAATGAAAATTTTTTTTTTCTTATTGTCCCCCTCTAAAACCTAGGAGCGTCTTATAGGGCGAATAATACAGTAAGTTTAAAAATATTTTCCTCTCCCTTCATTATATTGATAGTGCTGGTCTGTATGTATGCCGAGTGTATTTGTGTATGTATATATATATATATATATATATATATATATGTGTTTCTATGTGTATATAATATATACATAATAAAGCCCACTATAATGCCCCCCCCCCCAGTAGTAATAATTCTCCTTATAATGTGACAGTGCAAAAATACCCCCTTGTAATGCCCCCAGTTGAGCTAATGTCCCCATAGTGCCCCCATAGTGCCCCCATAATGTCCCAGTATAAAATACCCCTATATAGTGCCCCCAGTAAATTCCCCCATAGTGCTCCTCTCCCCCCTTCCTGCTAGTGCCCCCCATAATGTACCAGTATAAAATGCCCCATATATAGTGCCCCAGTAGATGCCCCTCAGTGTCCGGCCTCTGATAGGCTGCCGGCCTAGTGTCCCCCATAATGCCCCCCAATAATGTGCCAGTAAGTGTCCCCATAGATGCCCCCCATCATGTGCCAGTATCAAGTGCCTCTCTCCTCCCCCCCACATGTCCCAGTATCATAGTGCCATCTCCCCCCCCCCCAATGTGCCAGTATCAAGTGCCTCTATCCTTCCCACCCCCTATGTGCCAGTAGCATAGTGCCAAACCCCCCCATGTGCCAGTATCAAGTGCCTCTCTCTTCCCCCCCATGTCCCAGTATCATAGTGCCATCTCCCCCCCCAAAAAAAGTGCCACTATCAAGTGCCTCTCCCCCCCATGTGCCAGTATCAAGTGCCAACCCCCCCCACATGCCAGTATCAAGTGCCTCTCTCCTCCCCCCATGTCCCAGTATCATAGTGCCATCTCCCCCCCCCCACACAAAAAAAGTGCCAGTATCAAGTGCCTATCTCCCTCCCCCCATGTGCCAGTATCAGGTGCCAACCCCTCTCCCCCCCCATGTGCCAGTATCAGGTGCCTCCCCCCCCCCCCAGGTGCCAGTATCAGGTGCCAACCCCCCTCCCCTCCAGGTGTCAGTATCAAGTGCCTCTCTCCTCCCCCCCATGTCCCAGTATCATAGTGCCATCTCCCCCCCCCCCACAAAAAAAGTGCCAGTATCAAGTGCCTCTCTCCCTCCCCCCCCCCATGTGCCAGTATCAGGTGCCTCTCTTTTTTCAGTCAGCAGCAAGGCAGCTTTTATGGCCTTGTGGTTAGGTGCTTTGCCTCTGATACAGAAGGTCGTGGGTTCGAATCCTAGCAGAAACTTTTCAGAAATACAAGCACTGAATCCATATATGGACATACAGGGCGGGACACAGGAAGAGGCTGCATCGCATCACTGACATGGAGGTAAGTAGAAGTGTTTATTTTTATTTTTTTTATTACCCGACTGTTACTGCCATGGGGTGCCAACCCCCCTCCCCCCCCAGGTGCCAGTATCAGGTGCCAACCCCTCTCCCCCCATGTGCCAGTATCAGGTGCCTCTCTCCCCCCCCCATGTGCCAGTCAGTATCAGGTGCCAACCCCCCCCCAGGTGCCAGTATCAGGTGCCAACCCCCCTCCCCCCATGTGCCAGTATCAAGTGCCCCCCCGCTCCCCCCATGGCAGTAACAGTCGGGTATTAAAAAAAATAAAAATAAACACTTCTACTTACCTCCATGTCAGTGATGCGATGCAGCCTCTTCCTGTGTCCCGCCCTGTATGTCCATATATGGAGTCAGTGCTTGTATTTCAGAAAAGTTTCTGCTAGGATTCGAACCCACGACCTTCTGTATTAGAGGCAAAGCACCTAACCACAAGACCATAAAAGCTGCCTTGCTGCTGACTGAAAAAATATGAGACTTCTACTGTTATAGCTGGCTAAGTGTACATCTATACACATGACAGCTGCTCATATATAGAGATATAGCAGAGCTGAGTGTGCTGGGACAGCTGTCATATAGAGTTATAGCAGTGCTGGGTGTGTTGGGGCAGCTGTCATGTGTATAGATGTACACTTAGCCAGCTATAACAGTAGAAGTCTCATATTTTTTCAGTCAACAGCAAGGCAACTCTTATGGTCTTGTGGTTAAGTGCTTTGTCTCTAAAACACTAATACATTGGAGGTTGTGGGTTCGAATCCCAGACACATTAGGAGACAGTAAGATTAGATCACATTAGCGAGGGGGCCTGGTCAGCTGCTGCTGCTGTGAAGGCCCTGAACATTAAGACAAGAATCGATATTTAACTAACTTGAAAATAAACTGTCACACGGGCCCCGAAGCAGCTGCTTCCCTGGTAGTTACGCCGCTGTCTGTGTTAATAAAAATAAAGAATGCGGTCCGGACGGGCCCCATAGCCACTGCTATGGTTGCTATGGTGATTCCTACGCCACTGTCTGATCTGAGCTCTGATAAAAAATTATTTTCTTCTTTTCCTCTAAATCCTAGGTGGTCTTATAGTTCAGTGCATCTTATAGTCCAAAAAAAACAAACGGTAATACCTGAATGCCATCAGGTCATACAGCTGACATCTGAAATATCAAGTGAAGTAAGTGCAGTAAAAGAATATATATATATATCAGCATTGTCGTCTTTTAGTCATTTCGCCTTTCCAAAAAAATGTAATAAAAAATTATCAAAAAGTTGCATGTCCTCCAAAATTGTATCAATATAACTTACAACTAACAGTGCTAGGGAGTGGAAGTATCAGTCTTTCCTTCATGTTTCTTCTTCTTTTTGGATCCACTCCTGGCACTGGATCAAAAAAACAACGCACCATATTGTAAAATCTAACATGAAGCATTCAAATAATACCGCCATATAGTTCCCGCATAAGACTATAACTCAAGGATTATCATATTCTTCGGGTGAGAAGACCGATGCCAGAGCTGTGGTAAAACAATTCAATCATTTCCGATCCTGGTCCATCTGACCTTTGACCTTCCAATTACAGACTGTAAAGAGAGATGTTTGCACAAGGTAAACACCAGATCATTTCCATCTCACGTAGGTTTAGTAACTCACCCTAGATCTGCCACATCATCAGCGGGAGGGTCACTAGGCCTGATGGGAATGATATTTGCGCACATATTACGGTTAGCGGTGGTCTGTAAGGTGCGCTAACGTCTGGTAGCCTCTCGTAAAGCCTCCAGCATTTTTCAGTAGATCACATCTGGCTCTGCAGCTCCCAAATGTGGCATCTCTGGGCATGGGGCACAGATGTGACATCATGACGGCATAGTCGGCAGCTGTGCCCAGTGTCAGCCAAATGCTTTTGGTGGTTCTTTGCCATTAGGCCAAATATTAGCAAAGCTGAGCAACAATATTACTAAAAAATAATGTGATGATGCTAGTAATTATGTTAAATGACACTGTAGTAAACCCCAAAATCCCATTACCTTTATTTAAAACAATGGTCCAGGAAGCTGAGATATGAGGAGCTGTTTGATAAGGTTCTCACTCTGTTGAGCTCCTGTAGCTGTCACCCCCTCCAGTATCAGGATGTAACCCTTGGCACATAGATCAGTACCCTAGATGAGGCAGAGTGGCTTTTTGGCCATGCCACACTGGACCCATCCACTAGCTAAGCCCCTGTTGCAACACCCTTACAGTGGTGTACCTCACAACCAGACAATGCAACCACTGCAGGGCCCATGGTGGCAAGTAGCTTAGTAGATACACAATCACAGGATTTACCTGCAATCACCACTAGGGGGAGCTCACTGCACACAGATTGGTTTTTTTTTACAGCCTGCTGTAAAAACCCATATACAGTGAGCTCCCCCTAGTGGTGGCAGAAAGAATCCAATTCTACAACATTATGGCTGTGAATGGAAGCAGGGAAGCAAATAAAAATTTTTGTATGTAATTATGGTGGGCATTAAAATGGTGCATATCGCTGAGCTACCAGTGGTGGGTTTTTTGCTGTCAGGCCCTATGATTACTGTGATCGCCCCTGACCAATATCGCATTTTCTTGGATCAATATGAGTATGGTAGAAAAAAGAGATATTGCAGTAATCTACAATCAGTCTATTCATAGGGTGTGAGTCCTGTGCATTCGCCTAGGGCTGCTCCTGCTGAAGGGAGCACCACTAATTACTGTACAGGGTGGGCCATTTATATGGATACACCTTAATAAAATGGGAATGGTTGGTGATATTAACTTCCTGTTTGTGGCACATTAGTATATGTGAGGGGGGAAACTTTTCAAGATGGGTGGTGACCATGGCAGCCATTTTGAAGTCGGCCATTTTGAATCCAACTTTTGTTTTTTCAATAGGAAGAGGGTCATGTGACACATCAAACTTATTGGGAATTTCACAAGAAAAACTATTGTGTTCTTGGTTTTAACGTAACTTTATTCTTTCATGAGTTATTTACAAGTTTCTGACCACTTATAAAATGTGTTCAATGTGCTGCCCATTGTGTTGGATTGTCAATGCAACCCTCTTCTCCCACTCTTCACACACTGATAGCAACACCACAGGAGAAATGCTAGCACAGGCTTCCAGTATCCGTAGTTTCAGGTGCTGCACATCTCGTATCTTCACAGCATAGATGGTATTAAGCACTGTGAGGCACTTGCAGTGCTACATATTCAGGCAGCTGTATGCAAGTGTTATTTTGGCCAACATAAGGCACTGTTATTTGGGCACTAGATTGTATGGCACTAAATAGGTACGGTATTATATGGTTATTTGTAAACTGTATTGCAGTGCAACATATTGCGGAAGACGGAAACAACAGAACACAAGTCATCATTCAATTTAAGCCTGAACAGGATTTAGCATTAAAAAAAATCTGCAATTTTGCTGCATGTGATATTCTTTTTACCTTTATGCTATATTTCCCTATTTAGTTTCATGGAGATAATGAAAAATTCTAAGGCGTCCCGGTTTTCTATAAAGGCAGTTCTAGGTAATTTAGTCATTAGAATATGTAGATATTTTTTTATTTGATGCAACTTCACCTTTAACGACCGGCTAGAACGGATGCAAATATTTCTAGGGATGAGCGAATCGACTACGGATGAAACATCCGAAGTCGATTCGCATAAAACTTCGTTCCAATACTATATGGAGCAGGAGCTCCGTACAGAATTAGAATGTATTGGCTCAGATGAGCCGAAGTTATTGCTGCGTAAATAAATTTGTTCTGTAAAAAAACATTTCCCGAACTCGGGTTCAGTTCCAAGGTACCACTTGGAACCGAACCAGAGTTCGGGAAATGTTTTTTTACTGTACAAATTAATTTATGAAGTTATTACGCAGCAATAACTTCGGCTCATCGGAGCCAATACATTCTAATACTGTACGGAGCTCCTGCTCTACATAGTATTGGAACGAAGTTTTATGCGAATCGATTCGCTCATCTCTAAATATTTCCATTGTGGCTTCTGTTAGTTTTATTCCAAGCAGCTACTGCCATCTAGTGGTCACTGTATGTAAATACTCAAACATATATAGCTTTCAATAAAAGCCTTGACGGAGTGGGGTCTGGCTGCAGGGATCCCCAATAAATATGCAACATGCTAGTGCAAATGTATTCAGCCTCAAGGCACGCATACAGGACACACACTTAGTGGCATTGTCCATGGAGCACATGTTTAAATGGGGATGTACAGTAAAGAAGGAAAACAGTAAATAGGAGTTAGATTTAGACTCTGCTGTAATTGGAAAACTTGCTAGAATCAAGCAAACAACACACAAAGAAAATCTATCAAACCTTAGTTTGTTGCTCCTTGTCCTAAACTCCAGTTCTTTAAACTCCACTTATTCAGAAGTCCACTTAGTAAAAAAAAAATGTATTTATTTATTAATAATATCGAGGACGGGATTAATAGCACCATTTCTATTTTTGCAGATGACACTAAGCTGAGTACTGTACAGTCTATGGAAGATGTCCATAAACTACAAGCTGACTTGGACACTCTGAGTGATTGAGCATCAACTTGGCAAATGAGGGTCAATGTGGATAAATGTAAAGTTCTGCATCTTGGTAGTAATAATCTCTGTGCTTCATATGTTCTAGGGGATGTAACACTGGGGGAGTCACTTATAGAGAAGGATTTGGGTGTCCTTGTAGATGGTAGATTAAATAACAGCACACAATGTCAATCAGCTGCTTCTAAGGCACCAGGATATTGTCATGCATTAAACAAGGCATGGACTCGCGGGCAGGGATGTGATATTACCACTTTACAGGCGTTGGTGCCGCCTCATCTGGAATATGCAGTTCAGTTCAGGGCACCAGTCCATAGAAAGGACGCCCTGGAGCTGGAAAAAGTACAGAGGAGAGCGACTAAACTGACAAGGGGCATGGAGGGTCTTAGTTATTAAGAAAGATTAAAAGAACTGAATTTATTTAGTCTTGAGAAGAGACGTCTAAGAGGGGACATGATTAACCTATACAAATATATAAATGGGCCATACAAAAAATATGAAGAAAAACTGATCCATGTAAAATGCCCTCAAAAGACAAGGGGGCGCTGCCTCCGACTGGAGAAGAAAAAGTTCAGTCTCCGGAAGCGTCAAAGCTTCTTTACTGTAAGAACTGTGAATCTGTGGAATAGACTTCCTCAGGACGTGGTCACATCAGGAACAGTGGACGGTTTTAAAAAGGATTTAGATGAATTCTTAAAAGTAGAAATCTGAGTCTCACTTCCTTCTGGGATTCCCATCCCCACTGATCCCTTGGTTGAACTTGATGGACTTATGTCTTTTTTCAACTGTATTAACTATGTTAGAAAGGGCGCCAAGCTTTGATTTCCAGGGAATGATGACCCCCATTCTTAAAGTGCTACACCGCGTTTCATGTTTGTTCCCCCAGACTCAAAATCTGAACAGTCACGTGTGGCTGTAGTTACCCCAATATCCCCCACCCATCCTAAATCTGACATATGGGGTGCTGTTTGTGTGGCCCTCATAATATAGAGCTGCTATATATCATGTTTGTGGGGCCCTCATAATATAGAGCTGCTATATATCATGTTTGTGGGGCCCTCATAATATAGAGCTGCTATATATCATGCCAACATTTGAATTGCAGAATATTTGGGCTGAGCTCCGCTTAGAACACCCCGAAAAATGGCTAGTAATTGCCCTAACCACAAAAACTAGCACACAGGTTCTCTTTTTGGGGTCCATTTCATGGGGCAAGTATATACCAGCCCCTAAGATGAAGGGGACATATAAGGGTGCCCAAAGACCCCTCTGCCCCATAAGAAGGCACCAGTTTTATGACCCTGGGCCCCTGCAGTACCAGCTTCAGACGAATGGTCATCCGTGTAATACACTGAGAGTTGGAGTTCGCCATCAAGGAGCTCCTCTTACAGAGCATTTCTCCATTATGGCTTACAAAGTGGGGGTCCCGAGCGGTGGGACCTAAATCTATCTGCTCAGATAAGGAGGTTGTAAGGCAACCCCTTTGCACCAGCTTTTCAGTGTGAGCACCCCATAGCTCAGCTTCCCTGTGAGTAAATTGGGGTGTCAGGTGATCCCCATTCTACTAGTTCAGGAAGCATTACCTTGAATCGCTCTGTCTGACCTGAGCAGTGGGTACAGAGGATGCCAGTCACACCAGCTGGCATCTATGGGCACGCATGGCATAGAGAGCAGCTGTCTGCTTTGGGTTGCGTTGCTGTTGTTGGCACAGAAAGCACTGCCCGCAGGACAACCACATCTGACAGCGCCTGATCAATGGAAAGCAGGACAAACAGCATTAGAGGGCAGCATAGGACGCAGCCATTAACCCTTTCATGAAGCAGAGCAACTTGGATCTGGAAAAAAAAAACTGAGGGTGGGAGGTTAGTATTAACCATGAATTTACTTTCTAAGGGATTGTATGAGATTTGTTTTTCACAAACAGCGCCACTCTTCTCCACTGGTCATGTCTGGTATGAGAGAATCCTGCAATACCAGAGTCAGGATGTAACTCAGGATCAGTACAGGATAAGTAATGTATGTACACAGTGACTGCACCAGCAGAATAGTGAGTGCAGCTCTGGAGTATAATACAGGATGTAACTCAGGATCAGTACAGGATAAGTAATGTAATGTATGTACACAGTGACTGCACCAGCAGAATAGTGAGTGCAGCTCTGGAGTATAATACAGAATGTAACTCAGGATCAGTACAGGATAAGTAATGTAATGTATGTACACAGTGACTGCACCAGCAGAATAGTGAGTGCAGCTCTGGAGTATAATACAGGATGTAACTCAGGATCAGTACAGGATAAGTAATGTATGTACACAGTGACTCCACCAGCAGAAGAGTGAGTACAGCTCTGGAGTATAATACAGGATGTAACTCAGGATCAGTACAGGATAAGTAATGTAATGTATGTACACAGTGACTGCACCAGCAGAATAGTGAGTGCAGCTCTGGAGTATAATACAGGATGTAACTCAGTATCAGTGCAGGATAAGTAATGTAATGTATGTACACAGTGACTGCACCAGCAGAATAGTGAGTGCAGCTCTGGAGTATAATACAGGATGTAACTCAGGATCAGTACAGGATAAGTAATGTAATGTATGTACACAGTGACTGCACCAGCAGAATAGTGAGTGCAGCTCTGGAGTATAATACAGGATGTAACTCAGGATTAGTACAGGATAAGTAATATACAGTACAGACCAAACGTTTGGACACACCTTCTCATTCAAAGAGTTTTCTTTATTTTCATGACTATGAAGGCATCAAAACTATGAATTAACACATGTGGAATTATATACATAACAAACAAGTGTGAAACAACTGAAAATATGTCATATTCTAGGTTCTTCAAAGTAGCCACCTTTTGCTTTGATTACTGCTTTGCACACTCTTGGCATTCTCTTGATGAGCTTCAAGAGGTAGTCCCTGAAATGGTCTTACAACAGTCTTGAAGGAGTTCCCAGAGATGCTTAGCACTTGTTGGCCCTTTTGCCTTCACTCTGCGGTCCAGCTCACCCCAAACCATCTCGATTGGGTTCAGGTCCGGTGACTGTGGAGGCCAGGTCATCTGGCGCAGCACCCCATCACTCTCCTTCATGGTCAAATAGCACTTACTTTCAAAGTTTTCCCAATTTTTCGGCTGACTGACTGACCTTAATTTCTTAAAGTAATGATGGCCACTCGTTTTTCTTTACTTAGCTGTTTTTTTCTTGCCATAATACAAATTCTAACAGTCTATTCAGTAGGACTATCAGCTGTGTATCCACCTGACTTCTCCTCAACGCAACTGATGGTCCCAACCCCATTTATAAGTCAGGAAATCCCACTTATTAAACCTGACAGGGCACACCTGTGAAGTGAAAACCATTTCAGGGGACTACCTCTTGAAGCTCATCAAGAGAATGCCAAGAGTGTACAAAGCAGTAATCAAAGCAAAAGGTGGCTACTTTGAAGAACCTAGAATATGACATATTTTCAGTTGTTTCACACTTGTTTGTTATGAATATAATTCCACATGTGTTAATTCATAATTTTGATACCTTCATAGTCATGAAAATAAAGAAAACTCTTTGAATGAGAAGGTGTGTCTAAACTTTTGGTCTGTACTGTATGTACACAGTGACTCCACCAGCAGAATAGCGAGTGCAGCTCTGAAGTATAACACAGGATGTAACTCAGGATCAGTACATGATAAGTAATGTATGTACACAGTGACTGCACCAGCAGAATAGTGAGTGCAGCTCTGGAGTATAATACAGGATGTAACTCAGGATCAGTACAGGATAAGTAATGTATGTACACAGTGACTGCACCAGCAGAATAGTGAGTGCAGCTCTGGAGTATAATACAGGATGTAACTCAGGATCAGTACAGGATAAGTAATGTAATGTATGTACACAGTGACTGCACCAGCAGAATAGTGAGTGAAGCTCTGGAGTATAATACAGGATGTAACTCAGGATCAGTACAGGATAAGTAATGTAATGTATGCTCACAGTGACTCCACCAGCAGAATAGCGAGTGCAGCTCTGGAGTATAACACAGGATGTAACTCAGGATCAGTACAGGATAAGTAATGTATGTACACAGTGACTGCACCAGCAGAATAGTGAGTACAGCTCTGGAGTATAATACAGGATGTAACTCAGGATCAGTACAGGATAAGTAATGTAATGTATGTACACAGTGACTGCACCAGCAGAATAGTGAGTGCAGCTCTGGAGTATAATACAGGATGTAACTCAGGATCAGTACAGGATAAGTAATGTAATGTATGTACACAGTGACTGCACCAGCAGAATAGTGAGTGCAGCTCTGGAGTATAATACAGGATGTAACTCAGGATCAGTACATGATAAGTAATGTAATGTATGCACACAGTGACTGCACTAGCAGAATAATGAGTGCAGCTCTGGAGTATAATACAGCATGTAACTCAGGATCAGTACAGGATAAGTAATGTAATGTATGTACACAGTGACTCTACCAGCAGAATAGTGAGTGCAGCTCTGGAGTATAATACAGGATGTAACTCAGGATCAGTACTGGATAAGTAATGTTACACCATCAGAGCCTAATATGGGAATACCCCTTTAAGGACAGAAGCTGATATAATTATATACAATACACAGATGTATGGATGGTCCTCCAGTGACTTTGTTCTTTGCATTATGTCCTGCTCATGTAGGGGAAATTGATTAAATGTTTCCACCCTGCTGGAGAGCAGAATTAATGGCAGAGCAAATATCTCTCGTTCAGTGACATTCCCCCTGGCTAGAGACATGGGACGTGGAGCCACCTCTGAGCATGCTGCCGGCTCTGTCTGTGTGAGGGGAGTTCAGTCCCCGGAGACAGTCATCCTAAGCTGACCCAGACTGTCCCCCTGGGGTGTGCGCTCCATCTGCTCCCTACGTGCAGCTGTGCCTCGCTGTAACCGCACATCGCCCTGTCACATTATAACGCTCTCCCATGCTCCTGCTCTGTGTCATCCATTATACATACACCAGGGGCCAAACATGGGACCCTCAGGGGGTGTAGCTATAGAGAGCGCATCTGGGCCTAGTACATGTGGCGGTCCAAAGGCTCCTCTGCCACATACATCGCCAGTATTATAAATAGTACATGGTAGGCGGGGGCCTGCACACATTTAAAGGGCATGTATATACTGTACTCATGTCTATGTCTGGACTTGCCCTTTAATATACAGATGCCACAAATATAAGTGTGTCTTCTTTTCTTAACAAAGTGTCCCAGTTAAAGGGGTATACCAACAGTTGGGGGGCTGTGCACCCCTATTCTAGCCTTTGTCAGAGCCCCTCCAATCTAATATTTATGACCTATTCAGTAGCAAGGTGTTAAATGTTTGTGGCTGGAATATCCCTTTAAAATCTAAAAAATTACATTTAAAGGGGTTATCCAGGAATTTGATATTGGTGGCCTATCTTCAGGACAAGTCATTAATATCAGATTGGCGGGGGTCCGATTCCCGGACTGTTTGAAGAGGCCGCTGAGGAGGCTGATGGCACTCGCCGCTTACCTAGCATAGTGCCGTGCACTGTATAGTGGCTGTGCGCGGTATTGCAGCTCAGCCCCATTCACTTGAATGGGACTGAATTGTGCCTAGGACATGACTGATGAAGGTGATGTCACTGGTCTTACGGAGCACTGTGGTCACTACAAACAGCTGATCGGCGCGAGTTCTGGGAGTCAGACCCCTGCGGATTTGATATGGATGCCCTGAGGATAGGTCATCAATATCAAATTCCCGGATAACCCCTTTAAAGGAACATTACAGGCTAAGCTGATATATTGTTATGTATAGGACGGCTCAGGTAATTCAAAGTCCCCCATAGAGACAATACTAGTGTCATGCTGAGCCTAGCTGCATTGCCTATTGGAGTCTGCGGTAGTCTGGAGTTCCTTTTCTGCCTCATTAGAGGCTCAGCCTGCTGCCCCCTTGCTTTACACTGCAGATCTGCTTTTTAAAGGGGCTTAAGATAGGTGATAAGTATCTGATCAGTTGGGGAGCAAACACTTAGACCCCCAGCGATCCCAAAAACAGGACCCCAAAGTCCCTGGAGTGAAGAGAGCAACGGTTGGACATGTGCCCTGCGGCACCATTCATCTCTGTGGGAGATAGTCGAGGGCTGTACTCGCCTTTGCTTTGGCCGATCTGTAGTCGTGGTGGAACAGCAGCGCACCTGTCTGACCATGGCTCCAGGAGCCCTGTTATTAAGATTGGTGGGGGTCCCAGGAGTCAAATCCCCCCCCCCCCACTGTGATCGTGTAGATAGGTTATAGGCTCTTAGGGTGGGACTATCCCTTTAAGCTACATCTAGTTCATGAATACAAAGAAAAACTACAGTAGGGACTGACACAGTGCAGTAGAACAGATGGAAGTGACAACCCTAATGGCTCCATTAGTGGTTGTCACCCAGCACTTTACATTTATATGGTAAACCCTCGGTTATTAAAGGAATCAAACCCTCTTGAGGTTAAGCAAATTGTTAATCTTCAATTTTCTGTGCAAGTGGATGCAATCTATTGTTCCCTGTTATCAGTCATATTAGAATAAGGGCTCATGCACACGACTGTATGTATTTTGCGGTCCACAAAAAAACGGATCCGCAAAAAAAAAACAGAAAGAAAATACGTTTGTGTGCGTGAGCCCTAAGGAGGAGGCTGACTCTTGTACCAGAAGTCCAGGAAAAAATCTCGGCCCCTCTATGATCTCTGCTGCTTCTCCAGGGCTGAGAACATGGAGTACTGATTTGGGTTAGTACCACTTTAAATTGACTGTCTCTTTCATGCAAATTAGCCTTAATCTCCCCAAAGGGGAGAGGAAGCTTCTGTTACATTAAGAATGGAACTTTCATAGCATCATGAATGCAAACACTGGTTGCCATGACAACCGGCAGAAGCACCAATGACTGACGAGTGACAACCCGAGAGGATCAGAGCCCAATATAAATAGTGAGAGCCCAGACTTCTGCGAGAGAAGAGGTGACAGGATGGAGAGGGGGGATCGCCGTGTCCGGGGAGGGAGGTGGCTGGCCTTGCTACCACTGCTTTTCATTACTGCAGAAGCAGGTAAGCTGGCTAGGAGGACTACAAGTCTCAGCAACCCTCGACTATGGTCTGGCTGCCATCATATGTCATTTGTACTGGGGCCTAGCTATATGATCATTCTGCATATTAGAATGTAAAAACGACAGTAGAAATAGATAATTTATGGAAAAATAGTAGGGCGATTATTTTTTTATTTTGTGCTTTATTTTACTCTGCGGATCTTTTCAATCTACTCCTGGTTCAAGATTAGAATGCAAAAACTACAGTGAAGACTGACACCCAACAGAAATAGACATGTTCAAAATTAGGATTTTTTTTTTTAAGTTCTAGCCATGTATTTTTTTGTTTAGTTCAACTGTGGTTGAATATTTGTATTTCCCAGTTTTAGGTTTAAAAATAAATAAATAAATTAAAATATATATATATAAATGGCTATATTTGTAATATTTTCTTGATTGCAAGTGTGATTTAATTTACTGTTAAACATTGGACGGGAAATTTTTATCTTCTGGTTTTAGGTAAAAAAAAACAAAAAAAAACTTTAAAAATATCCATGATTTTTTTTATTTTTTATCTATTATTTTGGAGGAGGTTGTCTTAACTTTTATGCTGTAAACTTTTTAATTTATACATATATATATATATATATATATATATATATATATATATGTGTGTGTGTGTTTTATTTATTTTCTTTTTGTTTCAGTTATTTACTAATATTTTTCTAATATGTTCCTCTATTATAAAACAGCATATCATTTTTATTATTCCACGTATACACAATTTTTAAGTGAAAATAATAAATAAAAAATGCCTATTTAATATATATATATACTGTATATATATATATATAAATATTTTTATTTATTTCTTCTGGAAGGAACTGGTCTTTCACGATGCAAACTTTATTTATTTATTTTTTTATCTCCTTTTTTTTATCTCCTTACTGTTGTCTTTATCTTTTTTTATCACCTTTTTCTCAGCTGTTTTTTATCTTTTTTAGCCCCCCTTTGCCCTTTCTAAATGTCCCTCTGATATATAATTTGCTCCATTCATTTATTTTTAGGCTGTTGCCACTTTATATCATGGCGTATCAATTTATTATTTCATCTATATAGTAAGAAAAAAAAAGTTAGATATATACTGTATGTACACCGTATGTATTTGCTCGCATATCATGTATCATTAGATAATGTCTGTGGCAAGGAAGAGGTTAAGGATGGGGGGAGTAATCTCATCACCAGCGCTTTGTACCATCTATCCGCCAGTCTGAATGGGATCGGGGGACAGGCCTGATGACAGAGTTTGTTTGTGTTGCCTCCTGTGAATAGATCCTAATCCTTTGTATGTCGCCCAGTTGACTCTTAAAGCCAAATTGTGAGGGGTGGTGGGCAGGGAGGTGGGGGCTTGTGCCCGTTCTACCACCACCACCACCACCACTGAGATGAACGTAATGGGTTACTGGGTTGGGAACCTCTTTTGTGCTGTCATTTATGGGATGTAAATGAGTTTTTGGCAGAGATGGACCTGAAGAGCAGATTGTGCGGCCATCAAAACAAAGCTCAATATTCAATGCCCTGGGAACATGTGGCGAGGGGGGCAGCCTCCTCCGGTTTAGAGGGCAGTATAAAGGGCATAAAGCTTTAATTTTAAGGATTATGCACTTGGGCGATATTTTGGGTTTTTCTCTGCCGTTGAATGCTCTCTGTTATCAGCCATGTCAGGCTGGAGCAAGGCGGTCACTATAATGTTCCTCAATGAGATGAATGACAGGAGGTCAGTGGTCAATTGGCTCACCCACACATTCAGATTTTTGGCCATGACTCCATAAAACTGTGGCAAAATAGCACGGTGGGGGGGGGGGGGGGGGGGAGACCATTGGCTGCACAATCGTGAAGGTATTTCCTGTTTTACTTGGAAAATTGTGTGGCTCTTGGCCACCACATGTTGAGCCACACCTAGATGCCACAACGCGTGGCCATACCCCGCGCCAACCTTCAAAGTCACTTGTTGATTGGTCACATGTGGATGCCACAACATCTGTCCATACACTTATTACATAGTGTCTAACAGTGCCTAACTTGCCAAGATGATCCAAAAAATGGACGGGGCTTATTTAGCCCATAGGTGGCCATTCGCAATTGGATATGGTACGTGAGTCCGTCACAGGTTGAAGACCTCTGATGCATATAGTAAGCCATATACGTAGGCCCAAGTAGCAGAACTTGGTAAGGAACCCTTACTTATAGAGCGGCTCTATAGCTGAACCTAATTTGCTGTACAGGCAAGATTTATGGTGACTATATGACCAAATGTATGGGACAGAAGAAGGAAGTTCAAGCAGGTTTGGTTCTGTAGTCCACACCACACCTGAGACCTACCTGAGCAAGTCAGCAACTACAGTAAATTAGGGGCATGCAAAAAAATGCCACAGTAAAGTACTGCCATACTGTACAAATAACTAATGAGATCATACAGTACTGCCATACTGTGGACATAACTAATACCACAATACTGTACTGCTATACTGGACACATAATGACATAATATAGTACTGCCATACTGTACAAATAACTAATGAGATCATACAGTACTGCCATACTGTACAAATAACTAATGAGATCATACAGTACTGCCATACTGTACAAATAACTAATGAGATCATACAGTACTGCCATACTGTGGACATTACTAATACCACAATACTGTACTGCTATACTGGACACATAATGACATCATATAGTACTGCCATACTGTACACATACGTAATGACATCATACAGTACTGCAATACTCTCATAACTAGAGAGGAGCGAATTTCAGGTTATGAAATTCGTTCATGCTTCATATACTGGTAAAAGGTGAATTGCGTTATGGATTCCATGACCACGGACCATAACGCAGTTCTATGACGGAATGCCTGTAGAGACATTCCGTTATTCATTCCGTCATAATAGAAGTCTATGGGCTGCAAAACGGATCGAGTCCTCTCCTTCTCTTTCATAACGGAAACAGGACGGATCCGTTTTGCAGCCCATAGACTTCTATTATGATGGTATGAATAACGGAATGCTTTTAAAGGCATTATATTATGCATTCCGTCATAGAATTGCGTTATGGTCCGTGGTAACGGAATCCATAACATAATTCACCTTTTACCAGAAAAGGAAGCGTGAACAAATTTCATAACCTGAAATTCGCTCATATCTACTCATAACTAATACCACAATACAGTACTATCATACTGTATATATAACTAATACCACAATACAGTACTGCCATATTGTACACATACTGTAATTAATGCTACAATACAGTATTGCCATACTGTACACATAACTAATACTACAATACAGTGCTGCCATATTGTACATAATACCACAATACAGTACTGCCATACTGTACACATAACTAATACTACAATACAGTGCTGCCATATTGTACATAACTAATGTTACAATACAGTACTGCCATACTGTACACATAACTAATACCACAATACAGTACTGCCATATTGTACTCATATCTAATACTACAATACAGTGCTGCCATATTGTACACATACTGTAATTAATGCTACAATACAGTATTGCCATATTGTACACATAACTAATACTACAATACAGTGCTGCCATATTGTACATAATACCACAATACAGTGCTGCCATACTGTACACATAACTAATACTACAATACAGTGCTGCCATATTGTACACATACTGTAATTAATGCTACAATACAGTGCTGCCATATTGTACACAAAACTAATACTACAATACAGTGCTGCCATATTGTACACAAAACTAATACTACAATACAGTGCTGCCATATTGTACACAAAACTAATACTACAATACAGTGCTGCCATATTGTACACAAAACTAATACTACAATACAGTGCTGCCATATTGTACACAAAACTAATACTACAATACAGTGCTGCCATATTGTACATAAAACTAATACTACAATAAAGTGCTGCCATATTGTACACAAAACTAATACTACAATACAGTGCTGCCATACTGTACACATAACTAATGCCCCAATACTGTACTGCCATACTGTACACTTAATTAATGACATCATACAGTACTGCCATACTGTACACATACCTAATGCCACAATACTGTACTGCTACTGTAAACTTTGCACAGCAGACTGAGGAGTAGAGAGATTCCCTATACCCACAATACCCTCCTTTGTCTACACTTCCCCGCTACTGTGTAGTGACTAACACCAAGGCTAACTGTCTGGCATTTTAGTGTTAAGTTTAATCGCTGGCTCTATGGTCAGAAAATATTAACATCTAGCAAGAGAAAGTTTGACTGTTTTCATTGACTTTTCAGTGACTTTAGTATTGAAAAATAAAAAATCACTCATTGCTACCTGGAAACCATCAGCAAGCATGTTACCTGTTGCTTATGGATCTTATTAAGACTTTATATTAATTGCAGAGTGGCTTAGCTCAATATCACATGGATACTATTGGTTATTAGGACATTATTTGGGGGGTTAATGAGACAGACAGGTCAACTGGAAACCATCAAATCCCCTGTATGTAATGATTATGTGACAAAATATGAATCTGTGACAAACACACAAGAAATATTCTTCTACACTACAAAAAGTAATATTAAACCAGAACACAGAGCAGATCGGATGCATCATGTGATGCCTAAGGGAGCGGTGCTTGACACAGGGAGTCTTTTCTGATTTTCTTAGAATTCTTTTTGTCAAGCACCGTCCCCTTAGGCACAACTTAATTTTTTCCTGAAGTGCTCGTTTTCTTACTTATTATCCACTATTGCTTCTGGAGCTCCTGCTCCCATTTTGGGTGAAGCAAAAAGCAAAGTAAAAATCCAGAAGTTTAGAACTGGACATGACTGCTCTGTAATACCTTGGTATTCCTGTGGGGGTGCTATAGATAAACTGTGCATCTCAGGTGCTGCAAACAGTAGATCTAAGACTTTGGAAAGAGGTCAAAACTGTGATCCGTCTAGAGGCATAGAACATATAAACATGTATCTTCCTATTTTCTTCCTCCTGCAGCTCACAAGTCTGATGCAGGCGGTGATGCCGCAACCACCCTCATTAATCACTCCTCCATGGTCATCCAGCGCCTGCAGGAGCTGCTCCAGAATGGCAACGCCAGTGACAGCACGCTACGTGTACGCACCACCAACTCGGATGAGGTGAAGATCATCCACACCCATCAGCTCTTGCTTATTCTGCAAAGTGATGTCTTTGAAGGACTCTTAGGAAACCAAAGCGTGGTGTCCCTACAGGAGCCCCCAGAGTGCGCTGTTCTGTTTGAGAAATTCATGAGGCAAGTTCCAAAGCACTTCAATAAACATATACAGTGATATATTGAGTAGTACGGGCAGAAATTAATGCTACTATGTGATACTAAGAGATGGAAACCATCAACAAGCTGCCATTGACAGATTATTTCTTTTTACATCACAGTTGTGCGCCTTCGGTCTTTAATAGTGACTGAATGAGTAATAAAATCTTAAAGGGGGATGTCTGATCCGCAGCAGGTGAAATATATTTTTGCATGGCAGCCATTCAGTCCAGTATATGGACTTCTGGGTCCTAGAGGGAGGTGCCAGACCAGGAACACACCCTCTATGACAACCATATGCCCTAATAGGGTATAAGGATAGGGTTTGTCTTCATGTAACGACTCCTTTAAGACCCCCATACCTCATATACACATAAATTGGTTTGTTAACAAGACTATTTGGATTTATATGTTTTAATCATCCAGGCTTGTTCATGGTTTCAAGGAACCAAAAGATCCTGAAAACAGTAAGATCCTATCAAGTGAACTCAGTATTCATGTCTGTCTTGTAGGTATTTCTATTGCGGGGAGATCTCAGTCCAGTTAAATCAAGCCATACCGCTGCATCGTTTGGCCAGCAAGTACCATGTCTCTGCTCTACAGAAAGGCGTTAGTGATTATATGAAGACCCATCTTGCCAGTGAGTCAACTCAGGGCCACGTAGTCAGCTGGTACCATTACGCTTTAGGGATTGGTGATGAAACACTGCAGGAAAGCTGCCTGAAGTTCTTGGCCTGGAACCTTTCCACGGTGATGAATAGCAACGAGTGGGTGACGGTGAGCGACGACCTCATGGTTTCTCTTCTACAAAGATCAGACTTGGTATTGCAGAGCGAGTTAGAATTGTTTGCTTCAGTTGAAGAGTGGGTGAATCGGAACAACCCGAATGTGTCCATTATTGAGAAGGTCCTGAGATCTATCAGGTACCCCATGATTCCTCCAAGTCAACTTTTTCAAATCCAGAAGCAGTCGATGTTATTGGCATCCTATCAACATCTTGTCCAGGATCTTCTCTTCCAAGCCTTCCAGTTTCACTCAGCTTCCCCTCTACATCTTGCAAAGTATTTTGATGTTAACTGCAGCATGTTCATTCCTCGGAATTATCTATCTTCATTTTGGGGGTCCCAATGGATCATTAACAACCCTGCCAGGGATGATCGAAGCCTCAGCTTTCAAACTCAACTTGGCCCGAGCAACTATGATTCCAGTAAGAAGATTACCTGGAATGCGCTCTTCTCTCCACGTTGGCTTCCCGTCAGTCTCCGTCCTGTCTACTCAGAGTCTGTGTCTGCTGCTTCTCAAACAAACCGTCTAGAAGATGGAAGGCCACGGTTGGTGATCACTTCGGCCATGAGCGGCCTAGATTTTGCGGGAGTCACTTTCCAGAAGATTATACTGGTGGGAGTGAGGAGACAACAAGGCAAAATCTTTGTGAAGCATGTGTACAGTGTCCACCAGAGCACAGATGAAGTGTCTGACTTCCTGGCCCATGCCGATCTGCAGAAACGGACCTCGGAGTATCTGATCGACAACTCCATTCATCTCCATATTATCATCAAGCCCATCTACCATTCTCTAATCAAGGCCAAGTGATACAGAAATTCAGCATTAGCTTATCTAGGGGTGTGATGCTCAGTGCAGGACCTGCACATTACCATGGACCCTTATTGCTAAAAAATGCTGTTTCTCCAGTATGGTTGGTTAAGATGTGCTACTTGCCAGGTCCAAGCCTGACCAAAAACTTGGAAGGGTATCTGGACCATAAAACATCATCTGACATGCTACTGACAAATAATCTTTGTTGAAGGCTCAATAATTGATAGGACGGCATGACCCCTCAGCTTCACCCAATCAAAGATTTATAGTCCTGCAAATTTTAACAGGAACTTAGTTTTTCGCATCTCTGTTTATAGATATGGAAACCTCGTAGTGAAGCCAACAGACATTAAAAGGACATGGCACTCACTGGAGGTCTTAGCTTCTAGATTCTGATGGCAGAGGATATATAAAGGAACACATACCCTTTAAGACAAAAAATAGAATTTGGGCCATAGATCAGTGGTAGGTAGCGCTCCAGCTGCTATGAAACTGCGATTTCCTGCATGCCTTGACAGCCTGAGAATCAGGCCCCTTTCACACGAGCGTGACGGATTAGGTCCGGATGTGTTCAGGGTGTGTTCAGTGAAACTCGCACCATTTTGCAAGCAAGTTCAGTCAGTTTTTTCTGCGCGAGTGCAATGCGTTTTGATGCGTTTTTCACATGCGTGATAAAAAAAACGGAAGGTTTACAAACAACATCTCTTAAAAACCATCCGTTAAAAACGCATTGCATCCGCAATTGCTTGAGGATGCAATGTGTTTTTCACTTAAGCCCCATTCACTTCTATGGGGCCAGGGCTGTGTGAAAAACGCAGAATATAGAACATGCTGCGTTTTTCACGCAACGAAGAACTGATGTGTGAAAAAAAAAACGCTCATCTACCCAGACCCATTGAAATGAATGGGTCAGGATTCAGTGCGAGTGCTATGCGTTCATGTCACACATTGCACCCGTGCAGAAAACTCGCTTGTGTGAAAGGGGCCTTAGGCCCCTTTCCCACGGGCGAGTATTCCGCGTGGATGCGATGCGTGAGTTGAACGCATTGCACCCGCACTGAATCCCGACCCATTCATTTCTATGGGGCTGTTCACATGAGCGGTGATTTTCACGCATCACTTGTGCGTTGCGTGAAAATCGCAGCATGCTCTATATTCTGCGTTTTTCACGCAACGCAGGTCCCATAGAAGTGAATGGGGTTGCGTGAAAATCGCAAGCATCCGCAAGCAAGTGCGGATGCGGTGCGATTTTCACGCACGGCTGCTAGGAGACCATCGGGATGGAGACCCGATCATTATTATTTCCCCTTATAACATGGTTATAAGGGAAAATAATAGCATTCTGAATACAGAATGCATAGTACAATAGCGCTGGAGGGGTTAAAAAAAAAAAAAAGATTATTTAACTCACCTTAATCCACTTGATAGCGCAGCCGGCATCTCCTTCTGTCTTAGGCTACTTTCACACTTGCGGCAGAGAGATCCGGCAAGCAGTTCCGTCGCCGGAACTGCCTGCCGGATCAGGCAAAATGTATGCTAACTGATGGCATTAGTGAGACTGATCAGGATCCTGATCAGTCTTAAAAATGCCTGATCAGTCGAAAAAATGCATTGAAATGCCGGATCCGTCTTTCCGGTGTCATCCGGCAAAAACGGATCCGGCATTTATTTTTTCACCTTTTTTTTCAGTCTGCGCATGCGCATACCGGAAGGACGGATCCGGCATTCCGGTATTCTGAATGCCGGATCCGGCACTAATACATTCCTATGGGAAAAAATGCCTGATCCGGCATTCAGGCAAGTCTTCAGTTTTTTTAGCCGGAGATAAAACCGTAGCATGCTACGGTTTTCTCTTTTGCCTGATCAGTCAAAACGACTGAACTGAAGACATCCTGATGCAAACTGAACGGATTACTCTCCATTCAGAATGCATGGGGACATACCTGATCAGTTCTTTTCCGGTATAGAGCCCCTGTGACGGAACTCTATGCCGGAAAAGAACAACGCAAGTGTGAAAGTAGCCTTAGCTGTGTGCAGGAACAGGACCTGTGGTGACGTCACTCCGGTCATCACATGATCCATCACATGATCTTTTACCATGGTGATGGATCATGTGATGGACCATGTGATGACCGGCGTGACGTCTCCACAGGTCCTGTTCCTACAATCAGCAAAGAAGGAGACAGAAGGAGATGCCGGGCTGCGCGAGCAAGTGGATTAAGGTGAGTTAAATTATTTTTTATTTTTTTTAACCCCTCCAACGCTATTGTACTATGCATTCTGTATTCAGAATGCTATTATTTTCCCTTATAACCATGTTATAAGGGAAAATAATACAATCTACAGAACACCGATCCCAAGCCCGAACTTCTGTGAAGAAGTTCGGGTTTGGGTACCAAACATGCGCGATTTTTCTAACGCGAGTGTAAAACGCATTACAATGTTTTGCACTTGCTCGGAAAAATCGCGCGTGTTCCCGCAACGCACCCGCACATTTTCCCGCAACGCCCGGGTGAAACCAGCCTAATAGTTTTGCAGCAGGTAGAAGGCCCAGGTTTGGAGACCTTTGCTGTAGACCATTTGTTAAAACATTGTTGTAAGGCCTCATGCACACGATCGTTGTGTGTTTTGCGGAACTGCACGGACAGCCAATAATATAACTGCCTATTCTTGTCCGCAAAAAGCGGACAAGAATAGGACAGGTTATATTTTTTTTGCAGACGACGGAACGGAGCAACGGATGCGGAAAGCACAAAACAACGGCCGTGTGCATGAGGCCTAAGTCACATCTCCCACATTTTACCATAACAAAATTCCCTCTATGCAGACACTGAACCAGCAGGGGCCGGTGTGAAGTATAAGGTTTTGCTGCCTCATTATGAATACCACAGAAAGCGTGCATAATAAAAATAGTTTATCAAAACAGGCTATTTTGAGGTAAATCATTAAAGAGGTTGCCCAGGATTAGACAAATATGGCTACTGTCTTCCAAAAACAGCATCACACCTGTCCATGTGTTGTCTCAGGTATTGCAGCTCAGCTCCATAAAAAAACAGTGCCACTACCCATGCACAGGAGTCGCACTGTTTCTGGAAGAAAGCAGCCATGTTTTTGGAATCCAGGACAACCCCTTTAAGTATATAGATGTAAAACTTGAAAAAGGTCCAGTCCAGTGATGTCACTGAGATTATTTTATTCAAATTAAATTTATATAAAAAGACAGTCAACAACAAAAAAAAAAATCAGTACAAAGAATACAAAGTTGTGATCCAGATACTGAAGATAAAAACTTTCAGACCAGGGAGGATAGTAAAAGGCTAGCACGGTAAGGATGTTCAATCTTGGGTAATTTAGATCCTGATTATGTGTTTTTTTTTTTTAGTTTATAATAAAACACATTGGTTTACAAGGGTGTGAAATTCTTTAACATAAAGTACTAAAGGGGTAATATTTTAATAAATAATATCCCTGGTGGACTAGTGGGGCTTTCAGGTCTGTATTAATAGCACGGATGGTTTCTTGTGGCGAAGAGGGTTATTTTAAAGGGGTTTTCCGGTTAAAAAACTACTCTTTAAAAGGGCATCTGTCAGCAGTTTTGTACCTATGACACTGGCTGACCTGTTACATGTGCACTTGGCAGCTGAAAGCCTCTGTGTTGGTCCCATGTTCATATGTGTCCGCATTGCTGAGAAAAATGGTTTAAAATTATGCAAATGAGCCGTTACACCTAGAGGCGTCCTCTCCACATAAACGTGATCACACCTGGTCCTGTCAATGAAAGTGCAGAGGGCGCAGCAATTACAGAGCGAGTAAAACCTCTAGGTGTAATGGTAACGCCCCCGTTGCACCTAGAGGCTCATTTGCATTCTTCTCAGCAATGCGGACACATATGAACATGGGACCAACACAGATGCCTTCAGCTGCTAAGCGCACATGTAACAGGTCAGTCAGTTTCATAGGTACAAAACTGCTGACAGATGCCCTTTAAATGGACTGGAGAAACCACTCCACTCATGTATGACATAGCCGGTTTATTGATTTTAATGGGTGCAATGTAATAGTTCACTGAGGACTGGGTGAGGGGTTTTCAAGCAGCAGGTCTAGTGTGATTTAGGGTCTAATCCATATTGTCCCTAGATATTTAGTGAGGTTTATTAATACTTCTGGTGGTACAGTGTGGTTCAGAGACTAATCCAGAAAATCCCTGGTGGTATAGGGTGGTTTAGATGTTAAGATTAATGTTACCATCAAAGGCCCTGGTGGTATAGGGTGGTATAAGTGTTAATATTAATACTTTTGGTGGAGTTTACTCCAGAAATTCCCTGGTGGTATAGGGTGGTTTATGCTCTAATTCAGTAAATCCCTGGTGGTATACCTGGAAATTCCCTGCTCATTTGGGATGGAAATATAAGTCACATGTTGAATTTTGGACCATAACAATTTGTATTGTAAGTGCTGTAAGTATTGTTAAACCACACCAACTGCAGTACATATCACCATACTATCACCATACCTTACTTCTTCCCAGGCCTATATCTACCAGACCTCCATTAAATACATTTATACCAAGACAATACCTAGGCATTTTTGGTATAGGTTGGTTTAGGAGTTAATCCAAAATATCCCTGGTGGTGTAGGGTAGTTTACAGAGTGATATTAATATCCCTGGTGGCCTAGGGTGGTTTAGGTCAGGTAAAGGCTCTAGTTGCCTGGGCCTAACAATGTCCATGTCATATTCAGGCTTTACTAGTAGCAAATGATGTTACAGAGATACACTGGACCAGATCCATCCAGTGACTGTAAAATCCTTATTGCCAAACCATTCCCATTGTAGTACATGCTGCCCTTCTATGAGATTTGGCCCCTTCTTGTGGGCCAAAAACCACAAACAAGATTAAATTGGGTCAGAATTCGCGTAAACCTATATCAGACCAGCCGATTATTATTATGATCCATTTTTCACTCTCTTCGATATCAACTTTGACCAAAAAAGTAGACGTTTCATAGCAAAGTTCTAGTAAATTTGCATAGTACCAAGGTTTCCTAGACCCTGCAGAGGTATTCAGCAAATGGTTGTCCGCACTATCCCCAGTAGTTCAATCGTCTTCTCCTTAGTCCATTGCATATATGAAATGCTCAATGGCATCATCTTGGATCGTGTGCTCTCCCAAACATGGAGGCTCACAGCAGGAGAAAGTTGCTGCTTGTGGAAATACCATAATGCCCATTGTGCCCAATAACGAAGGTCAACGCCTTTGTCCTGGTGCGTTCTGAGCTGGCAGAATACAGCACTCCATGTAGAATAATCCAGAGATAATAAAATAAAATAAAAACACACAAATTTTACAATAAATCTACAAAGAACAAGAATTTGATAAATTTGAGGTGTTTGTATAAATTATTCACTTTGCCTGAAAATTATTGTGATATCCAAGGAGAAGCAGGCACTCTATGGAACAGAAGGTCTACATAGCAGCAAGTATGAGTCTCCACTAGTACCAAAGTGGGATTCGGGTAGGTCGTTAATTGGTGTGCCCATAGCACAAGGTAAGAGACAGGTTGTGAAACTACCTTCTGAAATACAATGTTCACACCGGTGACAAAAGGCTTTGCTGTCACTTTCACCTTCCGCAAAAAGTTCACTGGTCAAAAGGTTCCAGAGATGTCATTGTATTGGACTCATAGGTACGTCCCAACCCTATTAATATTTCCGTACCCGAATCTCCTTCCCGCTGATGCCACCGGCGTTTCCAGTGTTGTAATTAAAACGTGGCCGCTGATTGGTGGAAATTTGCTTCTTGGCATTGCCTGGTTGGTTGTGTTGGAATCCTGCTCCTTGATGGTCTACACCTTTAGCCATGTTGCCTGTGTAGATTAAAAACAATTTTAAAGAGGGTTTACACTATGTGTATATAAGGCGTTGTGATTGTACGTGCTATAAATGTCTGATCAATGGGGGACAAACAGCTGGACCTCCACTGATCCCAAGCATGGCAAAGACGTAGAGTGTGGAACTCACTTTATGATGTCCATATGCCACAACTGGGCTGTGCATATGTACTGTACCTGGGCTTTATGTAACACCCACCAGATTGGTTCTGAGGAAGTTTGACCTGTGCTATAGGTAGCACGATTTTCCCACGGCTGTTGATCTGAGGAATGTTACTCTGGATCTTGTGGTCCGAGTTGCTTTCAAGGGCTCTATTTCGAGAAGGATGGTTCTTTGGTCGCACCAGCTGCAAAAACAAAAAGAGATAATAAATAAAAGAGTCATTTTCAATACCCCCTCCCGGCTAGGGAGTTTTAATTCTAGTTCTAACTTTAATTAAGCTGAATATCTACTAGGCTGCTGCCCAGACTCCCCATATCCTCCTCCCAAGAGCAGACTTACCATAAAATCCTTTTACTGACCTAGACCACCAAACCCGTCTCTAACTTGGACCACCATAGATTTTGAAATTACAAGAAAAACTGTTTAAAATGTTGACTGGGGGGCCCTTCTTTGCTTTTTGGACAGGTCCTCATTATCCATACATTCAACCATATTTTGTAAGCACTTACCCCTTGTCCAGTGACCTCAAATGACCTTGACCTCTTCTTTCTGCGCTTAACCTCTAAAGACTCCTCCCTTTTCTCTAGCTTCTGGGCTCCTTTCTTTTGTGCTTGGTTCCAAAGTCCTGGGGAATCTCTCCGTTGGTGGCCTCCTCTTCCGAGGGCTACCACCATCTCACCAGTGCTGGTGGAGAGGTTGTCTTCACTGGCTGCATGGTGGAGGGGAGAGCTTGGTATTGGCTGATCTCTGAAAGGATTGTCCTCACTCTCGCTCAGAGAATGAACCGACAGGTTACTCCTCTCTTTCATCGGTTGAAGTAGTTGTAGGCGGTCACCATCTATAGCTCGGGAACGTCTCCGTGCTGCCTTTACCGAAATACTTTTAATGCTGCTCAGAATTTCTTTTTTCTCTGGGTGGAAAAAAAATAGGGACAATTCCTCAACAGGTCCCTACCAAATGTCCTACAGCATCACTTCAAAAACCAGGTCCTCTGAGACCCACAATTCTGTCTATGGTAGGGTTGTTGCGGGTATCGAAATTTCCATACCCAATCGATTTCCATTTTTTCGATACTGGCCTGCGCAGTCTAGTATCTCTGAACATGAGTGTGCTGCTGTCAGCGCGCTCATGTTCCCTCAGCAGCACAGGGGAGAAGGAAGCAGTGTCTCCCTCCCCCCTGTGCCGCTGCCACCAATGAACGGAGAGAGGGGCAGAGGAGGGGCGGGCGCACTGCGCCACCAATGATAGGACTTTTCCTTCACAGAGCGGCACCCACAGAAGTCCCAGCACTCACCATTATTCCTGGGCCCTGCTCCGTTCGCCCCGCAGTGCCCCATTACTGCCTCCTGCTCCGTATGCTAATTACTATCGGAGCAATGGGGAGGAGACATTGGCCTCTCTAGTGGGCGTTCCTTCTCCCTGCGCTGCGATTGGACAGCGCTACAGACAGGGAGAAGGAACGCCCACTAGAGAAGCTGATGTCTCCTCCCCATTGCTCCGATAGTAATTAGCATATGGAGCAGGAGACAGTAATGGGGGCACTGCGGGCGAACGGAGCGGCGCCCAGGAATAATGGTAAGTGCTGGGACATCTCTGGGCGCCACTCTGTGTAGCCTAATACTTAGTCTGGACTCATATAAAGAAGTATTTAACACATAATACAGAAGGCGGGTGCCGGCAGAAAAATCGCATTGCCGGCACCCTGCCACTGACAGGGAGCTGCGATCAGCGGCAGTTAACCCCTTAGGTGCGGCACCTGAGGGGTTAACTGCCGCTGATCTGCTGCCAGTACCCGTCTCCTGTATTAAGGGGTAATTATCATTGGTGGCGCAGTGTTCCCTTTCCCCCCCCTCAACCCCCCACCCTATTAAAATCATTGGCACAGTGCCCCCTCCCCCACCCCCCAGTATTAAAATCATTGGTGGCAGTGGCCACAGGGTCCTCTCCCCTCCCCCTCATTGGTGGTGCAGTGGCAGCTTCTAATCGGAGCCCCAGCAGTGTAAGCCTGGGGCTCTGATCGGTTACCATGGGAGCCAGGACGCTACTGAAGCCCTGGCTGCCATGGTAACATCCCTGATGCTGTGTGCACAAAGCACAGGGCAGCAGGGAGAGTGTGAAGTCCTATTCACCCTGATAGAGATCTATCAGGGTGAATAGGACAAGAGATGAAAAAAATCCCAGGTTCTGGCCCCTAAGGGGGGAAATAGTTATTAAATAAAAAGTGTAAAAAAAAAGTTAAAAAAAACAACAACAAAATATTAAGTATGAATCACCCCCTTTCCCAATTTCACATATAAAATGTATAAACAATAAATAAACATATCACATATTGCCACGTCAGAAAAGTCCAAACTATTAAAATATAAAAAAAATCTATGCGGTGAACGCCGGAACAGAAAAAATAAATAAAAACTGTGCGATTCGCCATTTTTTAAAATGCGGAATGCACATGGCTTCTTTGGTTTATTTTTTCGCGTTGTATCGAATGGTATCCAGTATCGCAATACTTTTTTATGGTATCGAAACCGAATCAAAAATTTGGTATCGCAACAACTCTAGTCTATGGTGTCTTCTGCCTCCATGGTTACACTGGCATCATTATGTGGGGAGCAAAAAAGTTCTGGCAGCACCTTCTCCACCTATTTGTCTTGCATGTGGGCCTAGACTACGACCTGGACCAGACACAGCAGTTGTCAGTACAACACCATAGGAGGTTACATCCTTAGATGATTATTGACCACAGAGGAACAAGTCCTTGTTTGTTTGTTTTTTTGCCTGGTGCCACATATGTTCCAGAGTTTGCCATATTTTATCAGAAAATGGACCCAACTGAATTCTATATCCGGAGTCACGTGGTCTAGAACGATCATGAGACTTCCTTGTATTTACCTTCTAGGTTTTGCACTAAGGAGCAAGGTTTTGTTGCCTACTGGGGCAAGTAAAGTGCTCATGGCTGAAAATTTTAATACCGGGAGGTAGACTTGTATGTAGTAGTTCGGCATGTCAGAGGCATGCATACGTCACTTCCACCTGGTTGCCATAGGAATGATACGGTATCAAATAGTTGCGGCAGAGATTACTAAAGCAGAGCCCCTTAAATTCCCCATCTGATGTTTCTTACCTTTCCGGGTTAATGCCACCTTGTCACTGCTGTCAGGAGAGGAGTTGATGTGGGTGCTTCTCACTAGACTGTCACGTGGAAAAGACTAAAAAAAAAACTGAGAATTATTATATTAATAAGTTCAAACAAAGTCTTATCATCAGATCACAGATACATTAATCTTCCTAATAGACCTTAACCACCTAACTGTTCTGCCCGAGTTCAGCTATCCTGAATGGTAGCAGCTAGAAGCATGGAACTGGTCTTGTTTGAAAGCTCCAATAAAAGTAAACAGCAGCCTTAGATACTGATGCTTGGGTACATTTATTGATGTTAGTTTAAGTTTCACATGCGACAATATGTATAACGTTTCGGCATAACAATGCCTTCGTCAGATACTATAGAAAGAAAATTGAAAGTCATATTAAATCAAAGGAAAAACAAAAAGAAAAAGAAAGAAAAAACATAATACATGACCAGCGATTATACACAAAAGATTGTACAAGGTCAAAATACAAAATACATTATGGCGAATACATCAGACATTGCAGGGACATCTGGAGACAATGAGAATAATTCATATATCCGGTGCTGTAAACTGTATATAGGTAAAGAGTCCAGATAGGCGATGAGGTCTCTACATAAATAGAGCCTATTGAAACACTCTCTGTGATTTAAGTGTTAAGGAAAAAACATACGGTCATCACAAAAACAGAGAAAATGTATAGATATGATAAAGGCTATATAGCCACTTACCTATGCCGCAGGGTGAGGGAGCAGACAGGTAGAAGGACGCATGTGGAAGTTAGCATGTGTATAACATGCTCAGACTGGGAATGGCGTCTGGGGGTGTGGATGGTGGCCAAACATTTTAAAGAGGCGCCTGAATGCACGTGGGGGCGGCGCAATCGAAAAGCGCCGATGCGTTCCAGCTTGGAACGCATCGGGCGCATGCGCCGCAGCAGCGGAAGTGCGTCACAGGAAGTGACGTCCTAGAGTCACAGCAAGTGGATGTAGGCCCGAAAGACGGTGCGTTTCAGCGTGGAACGCACCGCGTCGGGCAATGCAGAACAGGCATTGCAATGCAGAGACGGCAGTCCTCTTAACATGTTGGCCATACTATCGCTACATATCAGTGAAATGGGAGTAAGAATAGAAAATAAGAGTAAGGAAAATGAAAGAATAGGAAAGAAGGGGAATAAGGAAAATGAGGATGAAAGAATAGGAGACATGTGAGAGAATTATTAAGCACTTAAAGGGTACAGTTAACGAACAGACATAGATATAAGGTAGGAACACCATAAGGGGTGACTTCTTAAATATCGAATACCGTTGCTATAGTGAATAGTATCAGGTTATGGTGGTGCACCGATCTATATAAGGTGAATTGTAACAAAGGATACCCATCTGCGGCATGGAAGTATTCTAATGTGCCTAAAAAGAGGAGGAACAGGAGAATTAGAACTGTTTCATTATCACAAATACACAGTATTCATATGTCCTCATGGTTATGTAATATTCGCATATTCTCTATTAAATAAAGCTCTGAATCTCATATTCACGATTAAGGCCGTTAGGTGTTAAACTATCCAATCTGTGGATCCAATATGCTTCCCTAATTTTCAACAAGCGAATTCGGTCGCCACCCCGTCGTGGTAGTGGCACCTGTTCTAACACCTGGAATTTCAACTGTGCAATATTATGGCGCATTTGATGGAAATGGGCAGGGACCGGGAGTAGTAAGTTATTGTTTCGGATTTTGGATTTGTGTTGACAGATACGCTCCCGTATCTTTTGTGTAGTCTCTCCGACATATATAAGTCCGCATGGACATTTCAACATGTAAACCACATGATCTGAGTCACAAGTAAAAAAAATCTCGTATAGGTATAGATTCTCCTGTGCGGGGATGTGAGATATGTGACCCTTTTTGTACATGTGAGCATTGCATACACCGCAGGCACGGAAACGTACCTTTCTTGCGTGTTCTCAGAAATGTTTGTTGGGGCGAACTTTTTGTAGAGCCTTCATCAGCGCGGACCAATAGGTCCCGTACGTTTCTTGGCCGTTTATCACAATACCAGCGAGTTAATAGAATAGTACAAGACAGTTCCACAAGAGAGATACGCCTAAAAGAGATGGCGAATAGATTTCAGGATAGAGGCTATCCTAAATCTATCACCCAATACAACGTGACTCCAAAAATCAAAATCCGACCTCAGGCCCCACGGATACCCTTTGTCCACACATATCACCCATGTGCACAAAAGATCCTGAACATCATTCGGGGCCATTGGTCCATTTTGGGCAAAGCGTATCCGGATATTCTTGAATTCAGTCAACCCATTTTACCTTGTAATAAACGGCCAAGAAACGTACGGGACCTATTGGTCCGCGCTGATGAAGGCTCTACAAAAAGTTCGCCCCAACAAACATTTCTGAGAACACGCAAGAAAGGTACGTTTCCGTGCCTGCGGTGTATGCAATGCTCACATGTACAAAAAGGGTCACATATCTCACATCCCCGCACAGGAGAATCTATACCTATACGAGATTTTTTTACTTGTGACTCAGATCATGTGGTTTACATGTTGAAATGTCCATGCGGACTTATATATGTCGGAGAAACTACACAAAAGATACGGGAGCGTATCTGTCAACACAAATCCAAAATCCGAAACAATAACTTACTACTCCCGGTCCCTGCCCATTTCCATCAAATGCGCCATAATATTGCACAGTTGAAATTCCAGGTCGGGGTGGCGACCGAATTCGCTTGTTGAAAATTAGGGAAGCATATTGGATCCACAGATTGGATAGTTTAACACCTAACGGCCTTAATCGTGAATATGAGATTCAGAGCTTTATTTAATAGAGAATATGCGAATATTACATAACCATGAGGACATATGAATACTGTGTATTTGTGATAATGAAACAGTTCTAATTCTCCTGTTCCTCCTCTTTTTAGGCACATTAGAATACTTCCATGCCGCAGATGGGTATCCTTTGTTACAATTCACCTTATATAGATCGGTGCACCACCATAACCTGATACTATTCACTATAGCAACGGTATTCGATATTTAAGAAGTCACCCCTTATGGTGTTCCTACCTTATATCTATGTCTGTTCGTTAACTGTACCCTTTAAGTGCTTAATAATTCTCTCACATGTCTCCTATTCTTTCATCCTCATTTTCCTTATTCCCCTTCTTTCCTATTCTTTCATTTTCCTTACTCTTATTTTCTATTCTTACTCCCATTTCACTGATATGTAGCGATAGTATGGCCAACATGTTAAGAGGACTGCCGTCTCTGCATTGCAATGCCTGTTCTGCATTGCCCGACGCGGTGCGTTCCACGCTGAAACGCACCGTCTTTCGGGCCTACATCCACTTGCTGTGACTCTAGGACGTCACTTCCTGTGACGCACTTCCGCTGCTACGGCGCATGCGCCCGATGCGTTCCAAGCTGGAACGCATCGGCGCTTTTCGATTGCGCCGCCCCCACGTGCATTCAGGCGCCTCTTTAAAATGTTTGGCCACCATCCACACCCCCAGACGCCATTCCCAGTCTGAGCATGTTATACACATGCTAACTTCCACATGCGTCCTTCTACCTGTCTGCTCCCTCACCCTGCGGCATAGGTAAGTGGCTATATAGCCTTTATCATATCTATACATTTGCTCTGTTTTTGTGATGACCGTATGTTTTTTCCTTAACACTTAAATCACAGAGAGTGTTTCAATAGGCTCTATTTATGTAGAGACCTCATCGCCTATCTGGACTCTTTACCTATATACAGTTTACAGCACCGGATATATGAATTATTCTCATTGTCTCCAGATGTCCCTGCAATGTCTGATGTATTCGCCATAATGTATTTTGTATTTCGACCTTGTACAATCTTTTGTGTATAATCGCTGGTCATGTATTATGTTTTTTCTTTCTTTTTCTTTTTGTTTTTCCTTTGATTTAATATGACTTTCAATTTTCTTTCTATAGTATCTGACGAAGGCATTGTTATGCCGAAACGTTATACATATTGTCGCATGTGAAACTTAAACTAACATCAATAAATGTACCCAAGCATCAGTATCTAAGGCTGCTGTTTACTTTTATTGGATCTATTGGGGTGGAACCCTACAGTCAGTCTCCATACAGAGTGCGCTGAATACAGATTCAAGCTTGTTTGAAAGCTGACATTCCAGGCAAGGCAATGATAGCATTAGTCCAAGCTCAATAGGAGATATCACTGTTAGTTATTAAGTTGGGAATAATTGTGAGCAAAACATTCTTTTACTTTCACTTTCAGCTGTATTCACTGCATCCCGATTTCTAACAGCAATATCTTCCCATGTACTAGAGATAATGCTGTAATTCTGGTATTGTTTGAAAGCTTGGAATGACAGCTCTCAAAAGAACACAATACAAGCCCATATCTCTAGCTGCTACCAAACCAGAGATATGAGCATCTAAAGCAGCCTCCCCTTCAGTCTGGAGGAGCAGGGGGAGCAGTTGCAGAGCTGAAAGCCTGCGGGAGGAAAGGAAAAATAGTAACACATATACAGAAACGTGGCATTATCATCATTGTACGGACGCACATAATAAAATTATGTTAGTTATACCACACAGTGAACGCCATAAATAAATTCCACAAAATAATGTAACAAATTACTGTTTTTTTAAATCTTTCCCCCTTAAAATAAAATAATAAAAGTTATTTAATACTCTATATATACCCCAAAATGGTTCCTAAAAAACCTACAATTCATCCTGCGAAATAAAAAAAATTTTAGAAGAAAAAGTTATGACTGCTGGAAGTATTATTGGTCCTTAAAGGGTTTCTACCACCACATTTTGACCTAATTAGCTGTCAGACACTAGCGATCTGCTAGTGTCTGCTGTACCTAACCATGCTATTGTAATTCCTTTCTCTGCAGCGGTTACCCTAAAAAACGTAGTTTTATTGGTATGCTAATGAGCCTCTAGGTGTTATGGGGGCGTCTTTTCAGCACCTAGAGGCTCCGTCCACTCACCATTTCTGCCGCCCAGCGCGCTCCAGCCCGCCCCTCTCCTCTAGATTGACAGCCTACTCGCGCCTGCGCCTTGTGCTTCTGTATTCGGCGCAGGCGCAGTGACTGTCTCCCTGCGTCGGCATCTTCACTGCGCCTGCGCCGATTACGGCGCAGGGAGCAGTCCAACAGTCACTGCGCCTGCGCCGAATACAGAAGCACAGGCGGGCGAGAGTAGGCTGTCAATCTAGAGGAGAGGGGCGGGCTGGAGCGCGCTGGGCGGCAGAAATGGTGAGTGGACGGAGCCTCTAGGTGCTGAAAAGACGCCCCCATAGCACCTAGAGGCGCATTTGCATACCAATAAAACTACGTTTTTTAGGGTAACTGCTGCAGAGAAAGGAATTACAATAGCATGGTTAGGTACAGCAGACACTAGCAGATCGCTAGTGTCTGACAGCTAATTAGGTCAAAATGTGGTGGTAGAAACCCTTTAAGGCTAAAATTAATTAAGTCAATAAAGGGTTAAAAATGCAATTATTGTGTCCCCTGAGTTGTGCGCCAACAAGATTTACTGCAGACACACATTAAAAATATACAATAAAAAAGCAACATTTTTGGTAGGGTTATTCCAATTTTTATGTGACAGGAGGTTAAAGGGGTTGTGCATTATGGACAATCCTTTTTTTTTTCTTAAAAGGGCTTTTCAACAATAAGATGATTACACTGTAGAGACCTCCAGTGATCAGCTGATTGTAGCAGGACCTGGCAGCAAGTGCTCATTTTCTCTGCAGTGCCTCCAGAGGGGAAATTAAGTATTACATGGCACTGATGTGATGGGTCCTCCAGGATGAGAGACACTATTTGTAGCTACTCTCCGCTCTGGCTTTGAGATATGGGACCCCTCTACTAACTTAAAATTTCAAGATATTCCCATTTTTTTAATCCTGAATGTCCATCCATCAATGTTCATGGTGAATTATGTCTTTTTTATCCTAGGAAGAATTGTTTCCTATTTACTGTCACCACCTCCCTCTATTGGCCTAAAAACCCTAGAATTAGAAAAATTAGAATAAAATTATGGTATTCAGTTACCCCCGATGAGACAACCCATGTCTTTATTTTACAGAGGGGGCAGAAAGCCACTAAATAAGAGCAGCTCTCATACTGACAGACCTGGTCTATGTTTTAGATGGCCGACCATCATTTGAATGGCTGCCTGATCATTGTGTAATTCCATAATCAGAGGTGGTGATGAGGTGCTTATTCACTTATTTTGAAATAGGTTCCCTGAGCGATATGTGCAGGGTATTGGCTTAAACCAGACCAGTAGTCATTCAATGTCCATGGCCAGAGGCGGCTCTTCATTAGGCCACTTAGGCAGCCGCCTAAGCCTCGCGCTGGTGGGGGCCTCGCTCTGGCTCCCACCAGCACCTGACACCCGCCGCAATTAATTGTTTGCTCCTCCGGACTGGACGGACCCGTCACCTAAGACACACACACACTAGTAGTAACTAAGACGAGCCGCCGCGGCCAGGCCGCTCGAGCCCCTCTGCTCTCTGCCTCTTTAAGAGAGCAGAGGCTGCTGGCCGGCTCAGAGCGTGCCGCCGCACAGGCACGTCTCTATCCAACAGCAGACACGCCCCCTTCCCTCAGAGCGCTGCGCAGGCAGGGAGAGAAGAAGCGCCATCTCACCTCACCGCCACCGGCTGTGTGCCTGTGTCTGTTGTCCGGTGACCCGACGCCGACCCAACTGTTCTGGCTGCTGCCAGCGCCGCCCTGAAGACAGTGTCAGTGGGTGTGACTCACTGGACTGTCTGTCACTTGTGGATTGTGGAAGAATTAGAATCCTCCAAGGACCAAGGTGGTCAGGTGTGTGTCCCACTCCCTGTCCTGCTGGCCGCTGTACCCCTCCTCCGAGTCCCCCCTCCCTGGCTGTCGCCTGATCTGATATTAAGAGAGAGAATAAGTTGGGGACTGAAAAATGTTTTTTGGGGGGGGGGGGGAAGATGTTGCTGCAAGGCAAGCCTCATGATGAGGGGGGGGTCTAGGGGACTGAGAAATGTGCAATGGGGGGGCATGGGGGGGGGGCCTTTCTCAGTCCCCTAAACCCCCTCCATGAGGCTTGCCTGGCACCACACCTTACCCCCCCCCCCCCAAATGCACAGTTCGCAGTCCCCTTCCATGTGTGCTTGCCTGGCGGCACTTCTTACCCCGTGCAATTTGGGGGGGGGGGGGGGGGGGGCGGGGGGGGGGGTGGGGGGGGGGGGGGGGGGGTAGGATGTTGCTGCCAGGCAAGCCTCATGGAGGGGGTTAGGGGACTGAGAATGTGTCAATTATGGGGGGGGGGGGGGTAAGAGGTGCTGGCCGAGCCTCATGGAGGGGGACATGTAATAGACAGTCTAAGGCTTCGTTCACACTTGCATTGTTGGCGGATCCGGCGTGCTACTTCCGTTGCCGAGGTGCCCGCCAGATCCGGAAAAATGCAAGTGTACTGAAAGCAATTGAAGAAGGATCCGTCATCAAAATGCCGTTCAGTGTTACTATGGGCAGCCAGGACGCACATTAAGTCCTGGTTGCCATAGTAGTCAGTGGGGAGCGGGGGAGCGGTATACTTACCGTCCGTGCGGCTCCCGGGGCGCTCCAGATTGACGTCAGAGCTCCCCATGCGCATGGATGACGTGTCCATGTGATCACGTGATCCATTCGCGTGGGGCGCCCTGACGTCACTCTGGAGCGCCCCGGGAGCCGCACGGACGGTAAGTATGCTGCTCCCCCGCTCCCCACTACACTTTACCATTGTTGCCAGGACTTTAGCATCCTTGCAGCCATGGTAACCACCCTGAAAAAGCAAAATGTCGGGTCCGGCAATGCGCCGAAACGACGTTTAGCTCTGGCCTTGCGGCAAGTGTTCAGGATCTTTGGCCGGAGCAAAAAGCGCAGCATGCTGCGGTATTTTCTCCGGCCAAAAAACGTTCCGTTCCGGAACTGAAGACATCCTGATGCATCCTGAACGGATTTCTCTCCATTCAGAATGCATTAGGATAATCCTGATCAGGATTCTTCCGGCATAGAGCCCCGACGACGGAACTCTATGCCGGAAGAAAAGAACGCAAGTGTGAAAGAGCCCTAAGGATACTATACCAAGTGTTTTTGTTTGTAGTTAATCTTTATTAGCGCTTGCATATCTTGTGTTCGTGGGGGCCTCATGTTCGAGTTTCGCCTAAAGCATCACAAAGTCTAGAGCCGCCTCTGTCCATGGCTAACTATGATAATACATTTTGATGTCTCCACATCATACATCCACAGAAGTAAAATCCTCCTACCTACCTCTTTGCTGACCATCCCATTCACATGTATCGGAGGTGGAGTCACCACCGTGGAGTTTTTAATGTGTCGGGCCCGGGGACTTGTTTTAAACACTTTGTTTGCATCACTGGTGAGAAAGAGAAGACATGAAATAAAAGGTTAAACCTTTTCACATCCAACAAGAATCACTAGAAGATGCCGGTAACCAGTCTCCAAAAAACTTGGTCAATGGAAGAAACGTTATGTACGATTTTGCACACATATATCAGTGACTGGCCCTATTCAAACAGGGGGTTGTTCCTGGTTATTACTTCCTTCCTGGTTGTGTTTGGCATCGCAGCTCTGCTTTATTGACTTGAATGGAGATGAGGTGCATTACCTGACACAACCCACGGACAGGTGAGGCGCTGTTTCTAGACTAAAGTAGCCAGGTTTTTCTTATACCAACAACCCCTTTAAAAAGTAAGGAGAGGTATTCATGGACTTCATCTCATCCTTCAAGGCTCGGTTAATTTTTTGGCATCTAAGATTACCTGTCCCCCTCCAAAAAGCTGATGGCCAGGCTGCCACTGGGTGCTACTCAGGCAATTGACCAGCAGAGCATCAAATAATAATTTCAAACAGTCTCATTACTTTTCTCCATCTCCTGCATGAGGAGAAAGGCCTTAGTTCCTGGTCACTTAGTCAATGCTGGACTACCTTAAAATCTTATGAGAATCTATTGAAAATAAAGGAACCTATTGGGTCTCCAACCTTTCTGTCTCAGACAGTAGTCGAGGAAGTATTCTTCTGTAGGACTCTCTTTGATTCAGATTCCTGCTGTCTGATCCAAATGTCCGAACACTCTCTTGGTCTGAGTCTGGTTCCTGAGATGTCTCTTCTGCTGTGATCTGAGGAATTTTCGGCAAAGAGGTTTGGCTGTCCTGCAAAAAAGTAGACATTAGAAGATGTTGTAGAAGAAGGGACTTCAAATCTTCTAATTAGGTAGAAGAAAGAGCTGCAGGCTCAGATCTGATTTACGGTACCATGTCTTAGCTTTACTTACTTTTAGGGCCAGAACAGAAGCTCTGTCTATTATGGCTATTCGATCTAATGTGCCGTCTTCCAGCTCTCGAAGATAGAGCTCATACAAGTCCTCCAGGCGATGAGGAACAGTCAGGTTGTGCTCTACAAATAGAAGAACTATTTAGGAAAAACCACCAACCAAAAAATGACCCCAAAAAAGTATCCTTTTTGAAACTTATAGAAAAATGAATTTAGGCTATTTTCACAATTGCGGCAGTGTAATCCGGCAAGCAGTTCCGTCGTTGGAACTGCCTGCCGGAACCCGCCGATTTGGATGTGACTGAAAGCATTTGTGAGATGCATCCGGATGCGGATCCGTTTCACAAATGCATTGCAAGAACGGATCAGTCTCTCCGCTTGTCATGCGGACAGACGGATCCGTCTTGCATCTGGCATTCCGGTATTTTGAATGCCGGATCCAGCACTAATACATTCCTGCAGGGAAAAATGCCGGCATTCAGGCAAGTCTTCATTTTTTTCCGCCGGAGATAAAACCGTAGCATTCTGCGGTTTTCTCTTTTGCCTGATCAGTCAAAATGACTGTACTGAAGACATCCTGATGCATCCTGAACGCATTACTCTCCATTCAGAATGCATGGGGATATGACTGATCAGTTCTTTTCCGGTATAGAGCCCCTAGGACAGAACTCTATGCTGGAAATGAAAAACGCTAGTGTGAAAGTACCACTTGTAAGTGCTCACAATTTCCACTTTTGAGGCAATTGGATCCATTTCCACTTCTGTCACTTGAGACTGTTCAGCCTAGACAGAAGATCCACCCACCACAAATTGTCCGTAATAGTCCCTATTTTGCTGTGGTTGACCAAAAGAGAACCAACACATTGAGGGAACGGTTCTTCAATCGCATTCAAAGCCTGATGGTAATCCTCACCAATGATGATGCGTCTCTGCTGCTTGATGATCTCATCACACAGGCACCGATGTTGCTCGAATTTCTGCACCATGTAGTTCTTCTGCCGGATCATGTTGTCTTTGAGCAACGCGTGGGACTGCATCTCTGTATTTTCAATCTCCAGTTCATGGACTTTACACAAAAGGCTTAAGACCTCCCTCTGTTCCTCCGAGCTGATCCTTTTGGGTAAAATTTCTTCCAGTCTTCTTGCTCGTTGCCGGATTTCTTTAAATCGCTTCTCCAACTCCATCTGAAGAAAACATGATACAAATTGAAGAACAGACTCAATCTGACAATAGCTGACTTCATTCTACATCATCTGAATGGCGTGTGTTTCTACATTTTTCCTGCAGAGGCTGATGCATGGGAAATGTCTGATTGACCGTGGCTTTACTTCATGGGAGCCGGACTGGCAGTGATCTGCTGATGGCTATGCCCACACGCATATGATAGGGGTTGTCTCCTGAAACCAATTTTATTTTTGCAGTGGTTCAAATGTTTTAACAAAAAATTTAGCATCTACGCAGATCTATTTCTATCTCCATGATTCAATACAACTTACAAACCCTATAAGGTGGAAATCAGCAGAATTCTCAAGATATCTGCAGATGTGACTAGAGCTACTAAACCGATCTTCCTACTGATACCTTTTGGTGACGTAGCTTGCTTTGATCAACTACCAGTGCGTGAACATTCTCTCTGGCCACCATCACCTCTGGCGGCTCCATGATATCAGACTGGTCATCTCCGGTGTCTGAGTCCTTCTCACTGTCATCTTTGCCAAAAGATTCCCTCCTCAGTTCTTCTCGCCACTTGCGGACACGACGTGTTTTTTCTTGCTCCCAGCTGTAACCATAATATAAGACAAACTGATTGTTTGTGGCCTGTAGGGAATTCGCTATTAGATCCTTCGGCAAACAGATAAAATTATATGTCCGATTTAGGGCAAGGGACCTCTTTGTGATGTATACAAAATGGCAAGAGGATACAAAGGGCATCCTACAAAAGCTAAAATTCTACACCTACTCGGCAATGATGAGGAAGTGACGTGAAGTCTCCATCTGTAACTCCATGTTGTTGTTCTCCAGGTCCATAAGCTGTTTGCGGATCTCCATCTGTTCCCTAAAAGCCCTTATGAGCTGCTCCCTGAGCTGGTCCATCTCCTGTCTGTCATAGGGTAATGTATGGAGCTGAACCTCAGCTGATGGGCATCAAATTGAAGATGTTAGGGTATTTACTGCTTGGACTTTATGGGATGTACCTATGTACCTATAAAAAGATGCCAAGTAATTACCTTGGATGTTGCGAATGTCGCTCTTCTCATTCCTTATCTGCTTCAAGCCCTGCTCATCAATCTTCTCCTTGAGTCTTTGGATCTCATGTCTTAGGTCTGCTATGATGCTGGTGTACTGGGCAATGTGATAGGAGACATTGAGGAGGTTCCGCTTCACCTGGTGGACAGAAGAAAAACCAGTATGATTCGAAGGAATACTATTTATTTATATTGCATTATGGGATATTCCTAAAGTCTGTGTTTCCCAGTTGGGGTTCCTTAGAAATTGGTAGGAGGTTCCTTGGAAGTGCAAAAGCTGTCAATATGACTGTAATGATACTTATCTGTCCCTGATCTACATGGTTCAGATCCAGACTGACTCAGAACAGGTTACAGGAGGTCAAGGATGATGTAGTCTGGGACCAGGGAGATGCAGCACATTTTAGTGCCAGATTCTTCTGACTACCATCTGATACAACTCACCAGTTTAGGAATATCACCCCAGAGTGCTAATACTGTCTACCATTCTTTGCTCCAGCTCATACATCTCACCAGTCTATGAATGCTACTCCACAGTGCCAACCACCATGTCTCCGATGCTCTGCTCCAGATGCCTCTACGCTCCCGCTGATATACAGTACAGACCAAAAGTTTGGACACACCTTCTCATTCAAAGAGTTTTCTTTATTTTCATGACTATGAAAATTGTAGATTCACACTGAAGGCATGAAAACTATGAATTAACACGTGGAATTATATACATAACAAACAAGTGTGAAACAACTGAAAATCTGTCATATTCTAGGTTCTTCAAAGTAGCCACCTTTTGCTTTGATTACTGCTTTGCACACTCTTGCCATTCTCTTGATGAGCTTCAAGAGGTAGTCCCCCTGAAATGGTGTTTTCACTTCACAGGTGTGCCCTGTCAGGTTTAATAAGTGGGATTTCTTGCCTTATAAATGGGGTTGGGACCATCAGTTGCGTTGAGGAGAAATCAGGTGGATACACAGCTGATAGTCCTACTGAACAGACTGTTAGAATTTGTATTATGGCAAGAAAAAAGCAGCTAAGTAAAGAAAAACGAGTGGCCATCATTACTTTAAGAAATGAAGGTCAGTCAGTCAGCCGAAAAATTGGGAAAACTTTGAAAGTAAGGGCTATTTGACCATGAATGAGAGTGATGGGGTGCCTGCGCCAGATGACCTGGCCTCCACAGTCACCGGATCCTGACCCAATCGAGATGGTTTGGGGTGAGCTGGACCGCTGAGTGAAGGCAAAACGGCCAACAAGTGCTAAGCATCTCTGGAGAACTCCTTCAAGACTGTTGAAGACCATTTCTGGGGGACTACCTCTTGAAGCTCATCAAGAGAATGCCAAGAGTGTGCAAAGCAGTAATCAAAGCAAAAGGTGGCTACTTTGAAGAACCTAGAATAGGACATATTTTCAGTTGTTTCACACTTGTTTGTTATGTATACAATTCCACATGTGTTAATTCATAGTTTTGATGCCTTCATAGTCATGAAAATAAAGAAAACTCTTTGAATGAGAAGGTGTGTCCAAACTTTTGGTCTGTACTGTACCTCAATAGTCTATGAGTGCCAATGCTGTCAACCATACTCTGCTCCAGCTGTTGCACCTCACCACTCCATCAGTGCAGCTCCAGTGCCACCACTATTACCTACCATACTTTGCTCCACCACATACACCTCAACAGTCTATGAGTGCTACTCAACAGTGCCAACCACTATGTCTACCACACTATGCTCTAGTTGTCTTCATGCTCCTGAGGTCTACCATACTCTGTTCCAGTTTTCTTTACCCTCCAATAATATGCCTCACCACTCTGTGAGTGCCACTGTCTAATACACACACTGCTTCAGCGGTCTCTACTCTTGGGCTAGTATAGGTTGCCACTACGTGAGTGTTATCTTGCTGCTGTCTCCCTATTTTGCTGAACTTATTTTTACTCTACATGTAATATGCCACAAAAATCTGGCAGTGCCACTCTAGAGTGCCATTCTGAGGCAGACAAGTAGACATTCCAGCTGTCACATCTCACCAGTCCTAGAATGTCTACTTGTCTGCCTCAAGCCAACAGATTTTCATTGGTAGTCCTATTGCTTCAGTCTCTGTACCCACCCACGGAGAGTCTGTATGGGCAGGCAAGATCTTGCAGAACTTGTCCTGCAGATCATTACACCTCTCAGTTACAAAATGAATGGGGTAATTTGAGGGGTTTTACTGCCCTTCAGGCGCCATCAGTACATTACAGGTGAATGGGCTGTGGCAATGGTCACCATTAAGCTGCAACTACACCTGAGTGGGTATATAGTGACAATACCCTACTGACTAAACGGCAACGAAAGGAATTCTAGTAAGGGTCCATTCACACGTCCACAATTCCGTTCTTCAGATACGGAATTGCGGACCCGCACTTCCGAGTCCGCATTTCTGTTCCCGAAAAAAATAGACATGTCATTGCCGGTGTCCGTGTTTTGCGGATCCACGGATCCGCAACACACATACGGATGTGTGAATGGACCCTTATAGGTAGTGATACTGAAAAAAAAAAATCAACACTTCTCTAAGGCAGAACTTCCCTTTAAGTAAGGGCACCTATACATACCCGGGTCTTGATATTTTTGGCACGGTCAGCATAGGCGAGAGTGTTCCGGGACTCTTCGAAGGCACTGCTGGCCGGACTTATGTGAGCGATCATCACAGTGCGGCTATTCCCACCCAAAGAGTCCTGATGACGAAAACCACGGAAAGTAAAAGGGTGCAATGATGGACCACAGAGCTGACAGTCTTAAGATGAAGGAGAAGACACTGTACCTTCAGGAGTCTGGTCAGCTTGCTGTCTCTGTAGTTGACGTATTTATTGCCCCCTCGCTCACTGAGGGCGTTGATACAGTTGCCCAGCGCCAGCAGGGAGCGGTTGATGTGAGCCCCTTCCTTCATCCGCTGACCTCGGTTCTGAGTCTGCAGCAAGGAAAATAATAAGACATTTTAACTGGTTCCGTTATGGGGGCACTGTGCAGGGGCCCTATGGCTGATAATGCGGCACTGTCTCTATTTCTACTGTCCGGGCACTTTTAAAAAAGTGCAATTATGGGGCTGTTATGGGGTCAATGTGGCTAGCAATGATGATGGGCACTACTACTGGCTCTGTTGCCACTGTTACGCGAGCACTGTGTTTGGCAGTTATAGCGGCACTGAGTTGGCTCTGTTATAGCGGCATTGTGGTTAGCTCTACACGTGGGCACTAAGGCTGGCTCTGTTACAGAGGCACTGGGGCTAGTTCTGTTATGGGTAATCTATGGCCCACTCTTTTATTGGGGCACTGTAGAAGACATTGTTCTTGTAGGTGAATTATTACTTATGGGGGCACTGTGGCTGGTGCAATTCCTGAAGGCAGAGTCACTTATGGGGCCATTATGACCGGCACTGTCAGGGTACATCACATCGGAGGGCCCGCTACATAGCAGAAAATCCATATTATTTGGATGAATTTGTAGTGTACATACAGATTTGACAGATCTTACCCTCTGCAGCATATCCATCCCATATGGCCATACCTTTACAGTGGCCCCATGGCACTAAATTATTTATCGTGGTGCAGGTAGTGTGAGCCCTCGTGCAAGTGCAGTCATCAGGGCCATAGTGTTGACGAGAACCAATGTAAACGGTCACGCTCTCTGCATGGTGTAGCAGTATATACGGTATTATTACAAACTCATGCAGCTTATAAGAATACTGCTTAGACCCAGCAGGTGGCGCTGTCTAGCAGTGTAAGTCCCATCACTATGGCCAGGATTACACTGGAGTCTTTGTCCTCAGCAAAGTGTCAGGTTTCAAATAAAAGGGCACGATCATTAAAAGCTTCGAAGAAGGAGAACAAATTCTCTATAGCCTTTTGTCGGTCAGGGATACAGTGCAACAATTTGAATAGAAGGCACGCTCTCTCTCCTCTGTACCCATATAATACACATATGTAAAATCAGTCGATCAATGAGTAGATCGGGCTATGTGGGCCCTTGGTTGAGGATATGCTCCCTTTGGGGTGTATGGGATATGCTGCTTGTTATACCATATACATGATTGTTTATGCTTTTATTACATTGCTTAGAGCCTTGGGTTCCTCTCGTTACCTGAGAAGCCCTTTCTGACCCGGCCAGGTCAATCATGAAGAGACGTCCCACGCGGACCTCCTGCGTGATGTTTTTGATACGGTTCTTCTGCCGCACCGTGACCTGGAGGATGGCATGAGAGCGGGACGAGGTTTTATTGGCCGCGGTGGGTTCCTGGGTCCTTTGCTTGTTTCCTTTCATTAGCAGCTGCATGATCTAAAAGCGCAAGAAGATGTAAGTTCTGGCAAGGACTTCCTTTGATTATACAGTATGGCAAGCATAGCTGGTATAATTTGTGTGCTATATGGTCCCCCTTAAAATATTTTGCATACAGACCCCCAGAGACCTAGGTCAGGTCCTGCTCATACCACCCGTATAATAATTTACCGAAAATGTATAACGCACATATCTAGTTATCTGCGTTTCGTGACATAAATATGATCTCGATGAGAAGGGAGGTGAGTGTGGGGTTGGGGGTGCAATATTTAAGTGAAAAGGTACGGTTGATGCAAATTATGGTCTCTGCGCCCCCTGTAGGTCATAAAAAGCATCATTCTGGCACCTCTTTGGCGTTAATGGTGGACACCTCGGTTATCCCAGCTACTTGAATTACTCCCTTCGAGTCCTCCCGTAGATCCAGGTAGCCCAGGGCCGGATTCAGTAAGTCTCGGATCATTTCATTGTAGATCTGTAAAGAGAACAAGATGGATTGAGCTGACTAGAAATGATGATATGTGTAGGCATGGACCATGTATATGTATCTGATGAGTACAGTGCATTCAGAAAGTCCTCAGACCCTTTCACTTTTTTTCACATTATGTCATGTTGCGGCCTTGTTCTAAAATAAATTTTGAAAAAGTTTAACTTTTCCCCATCATTCTGCACTCAAGGAAAAACTAAAATATTGTATTGACATAAGTATTCAGACCCTTTACTCAGGACTTTGTTGGAGCCCCTTTGGCAGAGATTACAGCCTCCAGACTTCTTGGGGATGATGCCACAAGGTTTGCACATCTAGATTTGGGGATTTTCTGCCGTTCTTCTCTGCAGATCCTCTCAAGCTCTGTCAGGTTGGATGGAGACCGGTGGTGGACAGCAATTTTCAGGTCTCTCCAGAGATGTTCGATTGGGTTCAAGTCAGGGCTCTGGCTGGGTCACTTAAGGACATTCACAGCGTTGTCCCTAAGCCGCTCCTGTGTTGTCCTGGCCGTGTGCTTAGGGCTATTGTCTTGTTGGAAGGTGAAATTTCAGCCCAGTCTGAGGGTCAGATCAGTCTGGGTCAGGTTTTCATTAAGAATATCTCAGTCCTTTTTTCCATTCTACTTTCCCTCATCTCTGACCAGTCTTCCTGTCCCTGCCATTGAACCCCCCCCCCCCCCCCCCCCCCCCCTCAGTATGATGTTGCCATGACCATACTTCACTGTAGGGATGGTATTGGGCAGTGCCTGGTTTACTCCAAATATGAGGCTTAGAAGTGAGGCAAAAAAGTTCAATCTTGATTTCATCAGACCAGAGAATTTTGTTTCTCACAGAGTCCTTCAGGTACTTTAAAAAAAATTGTTTTTTACTGAGGAGAAGATGCTTTCTGGCCCAGATTGGTGCTGCAGTGACCATTGGGTTCCTGGTTTAGCAGCTCTAAGAATAGTCCAGGTTGCTCCAAACTTCTTCCTTTTAAGAATTATGGAGGATCTTGGCAATTTTCAGTGCTGCAAAAAATGTTTTTGTCCCCTTCTCTAGACCTGTGCCTCCACACAGTCCGGTCTCTGAGCTCTATAGGCAGTTCTCCTCATGGCTTGGTTTTTGCTCTGATAGGCATTGTCAGCTGTAAGACAGGTGATGCCACTCAAGGTGTAGAAACATCTCAAACTTGATCAAGAAAAGTAGGAGGCCCCAGAGCTAAATGTCAAGTGTCACAGCAAAGGGTCAACTTTTAGTTTTGCAAATATTTCTAAAATTCTGTTTTGACTTTCTCATCACAGGCTATAAAGTGTAGATTGACGGGGAAAAGTTTTCTATTTTAGCACAAGGTGCAACGTGACAAAATCATAGGGTCGGAAGACTTTCCAAATGCACAGTATGTCTTAGAGGGGTATTCCCAATAAAAATGACATAATTTATTCTTAGTGTGCCGTAAATGTCTAAGATTGGATCACCTCTTTAGGTATATATGAATGTGTGTGGATGCATGTACATCTGTGTATGAATCCATGTATGCATGTACATGTATGTGTCTGTAAATGTTTAATACTGCTAGTGTATATATGTTGTGTATGAACACATTTGTGTGTGTCCAAAAACACTTGTGTTTATAAATATGGGTATGGTGTATGCATGAAGTTATACATACTGTATGTGTGGATGTATGGATTGTATATCACTGCATCAGTGCATGTACTGTGCATATGTCAGTGACTGTATGTATGTTTGTGTGTTGTCTGTGTGTATGTGCATATATGTGTGTATCAGTGAGTGTATATAAATGCATGTACATGTGTAAAATATGAATAATTGATTGTATTACATGTGTCAGTGTGTATGTATGAATCTAACTATATATATCTGTGTGTGTGTATAAATGTATATGTGTGTATGTATGCATATCTGTGCATGAATGAATGTAGTACAACATGTGTCAGTGTGTATGTATGTATATGTGAGTATGACTGCATGTAGGTATTTGTAAAGATGAATACGTGTCCGTGCGTACCAGTGTGTGTATCTGTATGATTGTTTATATGTATATATGTGTATCTATAGATATATATGTGGAGTATGATTGTGTATATATAGATATATATGTATATATGTGTATATATAGATATATATATGTATATATATATATACACACACACTCACCTAAAGAATTATTAGGAACACCATACTAATACGGTGTTGGACCCCCTTTTGCCTTTAGAACTGCCTTAATTCTACGTGGCATTGATTCAACAAGGGGCTGATAGCATTCTTTAGAAATGTTGGCCCATATTGATAGGATAGCATCTTGCAGTTGATGGAGATTTGAGGGATGCACATCCAGGGCACGAAGCTCCCGTTCCACCACATCCCAAAGATGCTCTATTGGGTTGAGATCTGGTGACTGTGGGGGGCCATTTTCGTACAGTGAACCCATTGTCATGTTCTAGAAACCAATTTGAAATGATTCGAGCTTTGTGACATGGTGCATTATCCTGCTGGAAGTAGCCATCAGAGGATGGGTACATGTTCTCATTCTGTTTACGCCAAATTCAGACTCTACCATTTGAATGTCTCAACAGAAATCGAGACTCATCAGACCAGGCAACATTTTTCCAGTCTTCAACAGTCCAATTTTGGTGAGCTCGTGCAAATTGTAGCCTCTTTTTTCCTATTTGTAGTGGAGATGAGTGGTACCCGGTGGGGTCTTCTGCTGTTGTAGCCCATCCACCTCAAGGTTGCGCGTGTTGTGGCTTCACAAATGCTTTGCTGCATACCTCGGTTGTAACGAGTGGTTATTTCAGTCAACGTTGCTCTTCTATCAGCTTGAATCAGTCGGCCCATTCTCCTCTGACCTCTAGCATCCACAAGGCATTTTCGCCCACAGGACTGCCGCATACTGGATGTTTTTTTCCCTTTTCACACCATTCTTTGTAAACCCTAGAAATGGTTGTGCGTGAAAATCCCAGTAACTGAGCAGATTGTGAAATACTCAGACCGGCCCGTCTGGCACCAACAACCATGCCACGCTCAAAATTGCTTAAATCACCTTTCTTTCCCATTCTGACATTCAGTTTGGAGTTCAGGAGATTGTCTTGACCAGGACCACACCCCTAAATGCATTGAAGCAACTGCCATGTGATTGGTTGACTAGATAATTGCATTAATGAGAAATAGAACAGGTGTTCCTAATAATTCTTTAGGTGAGTGTATGTGTGTGTATAGATACAGGGAGTGCAGAATTATTAGGCAAGTTGTATTTTTGAGGATTAATTTTATTATTGAACAACAACCATGTTCTCAATGAACCCAAAAAACTCATTAATATCAAAGCTGAATATTTTTGGAAGTAGTTTTTAGTTTGTTTTAGTTTTAGCTATTTTAGGGGATATCTGTGTGTGCAGGTGACTATTACTGTGCATAATTATTAGGCAACTTAACAAAAAACAAATATATACCCATTTCAATTATTGATTTTTACCAGTGAAACCAATATAACATCTCAACATTCACAAATATACATTTCTGACATTCAAAAACAAAACAAAAACAAATCAGTGACCAATATAGCCACCTTTCTTTGCAAGGACACTCAAAAGCCTGCCATCCATGGATTCTGTCAGTGTTTTGATCTGTTCACCATCAACATTGCGTGCAGCAGCAACCACAGCCTCCCAGACACTGTTCAGAGAGGTGTACTGTTTTCCCTCCTTGTAAATCTCACATTTGATGATGGACCACAGGTTCTCAATGGGGTTCAGATCAGGTGAACAAGGAGGCCATGTCATTAGATTTTCTTCTTTTATACCCTTTCTTGCCAGCCACGCTGTGGAGTACTTGGACGCGTGTGATGGAGCATTGTCCTGCATGAAAATCATGTTTTTCTTGAAGGATGCAGACTTCTTCCTGTACCACTGCTTGAAGAAGGTGTCTTCCAGAAACTGGCAGTAGGACTGGGAGTTGAGCTTGACTCCATCCTCAACCCGAAAAGGCCCCACAAGCTCATCTTTGATGATACCAGCCCAAACCAGTACTCCACCTCCACCTTGCTGGCGTCTGAGTCGGACTGGAGCTCTCTGCCCTTTACCAATCCAGCCACGGGCCCATCCATGTGGCCCATCAAGACTCACTCTCATTTCACCAGTCCATTAAACCTTAGAAAAATCAGTCTTGAGATATTTCTTGGCCCAGTCTTGACGTTTCAGCTTGTGTGTCTTGTTCAGTGGTGGTCGTCTTTCAGCCTTTCTTACCTTGGCCATGTCTCTGAGTATTGCACACCTTGTGCTTTTGGGCACTCCAGTGATGTTGCAGCTCTGAAATATGGCCAAACTGGTGGCAAGTGGCATCTTGGCAGCTGCACGCTTGACTTTTCTCAGTTCATGAGCAGTTATTTTGCGCCTTGGTTTTTCCACACGCTTCTTGCGACCCTGTTGACTATTTTGAATGAAACGCTTGATTGTTCGATGATCACGCTTCAGAAGTTTGCAATTTTAAGAGTGCTGCATCCCTCTGCAAGATATCTCACTATTTTTGACTTTTCTGAGCCTGTCAAGTCCTTCTTTTGACCCATTTTGCCAAAGGAAAGGAAGTTGCCTAATAATTATGCACACCTAATATAGGGTGTTGATGTCATTAGACCACACCCCTTCTCATTACAGAGATGCACATCACCTAATATGCTTAATTGGTAGTAGGCTTTCGAGCCTATACAGCTTGGAGTAAGACAACATGCATAAAGAGGATGATGTGGTCAAAATACTCATTTGCCTAATAATTCTGTACAGGGTGTATATATGTGGAGTATGATTGTGTATATATATACACTGCTCAAAAAAATAAAGGGAACACTTAAACAACACAATGTAACTCCAAGTCAATCACACTTCTGTGAAATCAAACTGTCCACTTAGGAAGCAACACTGAGTGACAATCAATTTCACATGCTGTTGTGCAAATGGGATAGACAACAGGTGGAAATTATAGGCAATTAGCAAGACACCTCCAATAAAGAAGTGGTTCTGCAGGTGGTGACCACAGACCACTTCTCAGCATGTGTCTGCTCATACGGTCAGAAACAGACTCCATGAGGGTGATATGAGGGCCCGACGTCCACAGGTAGGGGTTGTGCTTACAGCCCAACACCGTGCAGGACGTTTGGCATTTGCCAGAGAACACCAAGATTGGCAAATTCGCCACTGGCGCCCTGTGCTCTTCACAGATGAAAGCAGGTTTACACTGAGCACATGTGACAGACGTGACAGAGTCTTGAGACGCCGTGGAGAACGTTCTGCTGCCTGCAACATCCTCCAGCATGACCGGTTTGGCATTAGGTCAGTAATGGTGTGGGGTGGCATTTCTTTGGAGGGCCGCACAGCCCTCCATGTGCTCGCCAGAGGTAGCCTGACTGCCATTAGGTACCGAGATGAGATCCTCAGACCCCTTGTGAGACCATATGCTGGTGCGGTTGGCCCTGGGTTCCTCCTAATGCAAGAAAATGCTAGACCTCATGTGGCTGGAGTGTGTCAGCAGTTCCTCCAAGACGAAGGCATTGATGCTATATGGACTGGCCCGCCCGTTCCCCAGACCTGAATCCAATTGAGCACATCTGGGACATCATGTCTCGCTCTATCCACCAACGTCACGTTGCACCACAGACTGTCCAGGAGTTGGCAGATGCTTTAGTCCAGGTCTGGGAGGAGATCCCTCAGGAGACCGTCCGCCACCTCATCAGGAGCATGCACAGGCGTGGTAGCCAGATCATACAGGCACGTGGAGGCCACACACACTACTGAGCCTCATTTTGACTTGTTTTAAGGACATTACATCAAAGTTGGATCAGCCTGTAGTGTGTTTTTCCACTTTAATTTTGAGTGTGACTCCAAATCCAGACCTCCATGGGTTGAAAAATTTGATTTCCATTTTTTTATTTTTGTGTGATTTTGTTGTCAGCATATTCAACTATGTAAAGAACAAAGTATTTCAGAAGAATATTTAATTAACTCAGATCTAGGATGTGTTATTTTTGTGTTCCCTTTATTTTTTTGAGCAGTGTATATATGTATAGATATATATGTGGAGTATGATTGTGTATATTTTTGTATATATGTATAGATATATATGTGGAGTATGATTGTGTATATTTTTGTATATATGTATAGATATATATGTGGAGTATGATTGTGTATATATGTATAGATATATATGTGGAGCCGTGGCATAGTTTTTCAGCTAGGGGTCTAATTTACGTAACACTGTGGTCTGTGCCCCTCTGGGTGACATTTCAGCAGAGGCAGATCCCATCATAACCTCCTGGAGACATCTACGTCTTCAGCTCCCGCCTGGCATCCTTATACCTGCGGTAACACGATCCGCCATCTAAGTGATTCTCTTCTCACTTTACACGACTTTCTTGCGGTTTCCTGGCTCCCTGTTTGTCTTCTGGGTTGTGCAAATAGTGTGCGGGCCATAAAGTCATCGAGGCCACATGAGATGGAGCTCACATGCGAGGCCCATCCGTCACCATGGGAATTATCTGTCCTGCTCACATGAAGGATGCAGCCAAACACGCAGTAAATGTTATCAGCGCTGCTGGTGAAACAAGAGCGGGAGCGGGCACAGGAAGGAGGCAGATAGCGGCTGCACATGCCATGGAGATGCCTGTTTATCTAGTAAATCTGATCCCCAGCGCTCTCCATGTGAACGCCGTGTCCTTCGTACTGCAGTACATGACGTTATGTACACGGCATACGTCCTGATACAGCAGGCGCCGAGTCTGGAGTTACACCAGGACACCCTCAAATTACAGACATGGGGACCCCAGGAACAAACTAAAAACTTTTGAGGGGGAATTATTTAGCCACTATATAGTGGTATTATGTGGATTTTATATGTTAGTAGTATTTTGGCACGATATGGCAACATTGTGTGGACTTTTGAGGGGGTATTGAAGTACTATATAGTACTATATAGTTATGTGTGTTGCATATGTTAGTAGCATCTTAGCACAATATGGTAGTATTACAGGGACTTTTGAGCGGGCATTATTTTGGGCACTATAAAAGGGTACTATGTGGGTTGCATATGTTAGTAGTATCTTGCTACTACATGGTGGTACTATGTGGACTGTTAACAATAGTGGTATCAAAGCACAATAGGCGAGTATTACGTGGACTTCTTAAGGGATTTAGATACTATATAGTGGTATTATCTGGTCAGTATATGGCAGTATTATGTGGCCTCTTATTTGTAAACTATATGTCAGGAATATCTTTGCACTATATGGCACTATTATGTGGGCTTTTTAAGGGAGTTTTATTTAGATACTATATTGTGGTTTTAAGGGTGTTGTATATGTTAATAGTACCGTGTCACTATATGCTGGTATAATGTGGGCTCTTTAAGGGAATATTTGGGGGTTGTAAGGTAGTATTATTTGGGTTATCGTGATAGGATGACCAGTTCTTGTCTTGGGCTGACCATAGTTGACCACCATACAACCATGCAGCATACCCATATGGCGATCAGGTCACGTCGTTGTCAGGGTCTACAGGCATCCTCAGCCTTTACCATCAATATAATTTGCCAACTTTTTAATTTATTGCAATTATTTAATCGTTTCCACCACTAACCTCCAAGTAGGACATGAGGACTTCATACTCCATGTCATCGCTGGTCTCCTCAATGGCTTTAAAGAGATCATTCAAGGTCCTGATATATATCCCAGGCTCTCGGTCTGTGCCAAGCATCGTGTAGGTCTTGCCACATCCTTAGGAGACAGTAATTGAAAAGTGAGCACTAACTAGGAGCAACGTACGCCAGGAATACGAAGCACCACCATAATACAGGTATGGAAGAAGGAACCAACCCAGAAGAGAAGAGGCCACCACATGCTGTGCCCTTCACTAACTGGATATTGAATTTGCGTTTTGTACCTATGACACTGGCTGACCTGTTACATGTGCACTTGGAAGCTGAAGACATCTGTGTTGGTCCCATGTTCATATGTGCCCGCATTGCTGAGAAAAATGATGTTTTAATATATGCAAATGAGCCTCTAGGAGCAACGGGGGTGTTACCATTGCACCTAGAAGTTCTGCTCTCTCTGCAACTACCTCTGCACTTTGACAGGGCCAGGTGTGATCACCTTTTCACTGTCTGGCCCTGTCAATTAAAGTGGAGAGGGCACGGCAGTTGCAGAGAGAGCAGTGCCTCTAGGTGCAACGGCAACGCCCCCGTTGCTCCTAGAGGCTCATTTGCATATATTAAAACATCATTTTTCTCAGTAATGTGGACACATATGAACATGGGACCTACACAGATGCCTTCAGCTGCCAAGTGCATATGCAACAGGTCAGCCACAAATCTGTAGACAGGTGCCCTTTAATGGACATAATGGTTGTGAAGGGCCCCCGTCTCACCTTTAGATCCTGCCACCACCTCACTCCTATAGCAGTCATATATAGAAGATGTGGCCGTGTATTTGCGTACCCCTGTCCACTGAAATCTATGGGAGTTATGGGGATAGCTCAGCCAGTGACTCCCTTAGGTCGGGGTCCTGCAGGCCTTAACTCCTCAGTGTAGGTCCCTTGGTCATAAATTTCTACTTAAAGGGACATTTAAAGAGGACCTGTCACTTCTCCCGACATGTCTGTTTCAGTAAATGCTTGTATCCCCAATAACATAACAATCCTGGAGCATCCTTTATGCCGTTCCTCTGTTATTCCTCCTAGAAATATATCAATAAATTGACAGTTGGGGGTTGTGTTCCCTCGCAGTCTGACACTGTCCAATCAGTGCTGAGAGTGTCAGGCTGTGCAGGGACACACCCCTCTGACAAGGGGAATGGTAACATCCAATTTCTTCATACATTTCTAAAAGGAATAACCGAGTAAACGGACAACCCAGAGTTAAATTGGCCATACACATTAGAAAAATGCCTTTTGTGTTCAGGAAAGGTGTGTGGCGGTGGTCTGTAAGGGTTTGGAGCGGTCCCTTTAACCTCCTCAGGACCGCCGTACGCAGGATTGCGTCTTTGCGGCGGTCCTGTTACTCTGGGTGGACGCATATACGCGTCCTCTCGCGATAGCCGAGATTTCCTGTGAACGCGCGCACACAGGCGCGCGCGTTTACAGGATCGGAAGGTAAGCGAGTGGATCTCCAGCCTGCCAGCGGCGATCGTTTCCTGGCAGGCTGGAGATGTGATTTTTTTAACCCCTAACAGGTATATTAGATGCTGTTTTGATAACAGCGTCTAATATACCTGCTACCTGGTCCTCTGGTACACAGGCAGCTCAGGACACAGGCAGCTCAGTAAAGTAGCACCAAACACCACTACCAAGCACCAAACACCACTACACTACACTACACCCCCCCCCCCCCCCGTCACTTATTAACCCCCTATGAACCACTGATCACCCCTGATCACCCCATATAGACTCCCTGATCACTGATACATGGATCGGATCCGCAAAACACATACGGACGTCTAAATGGAGCCTTACAGGGGGGTGATCAATGACAGGGGGGTGATCACCCCATATAGACTCCCTGATCACCCCCCTGTCATTGATCACCCCCCTGTCATTGATCACCCCCCTGTCAGGCTGCATTCAGATGTCCGTATGTTTTTTACGGATCCACGGATACATGGATCGGATCAGCAAAACACATACAGGCGTCTGAATGGAGCCTTACAGGGGGGTGATCACCCCATATAGACTCCCTGATCACCCCCCTGTCATTGATCACCCCCTTGTAAGGCTCCATTCAGACGTCCGTATGATTTTTACGGATCCACTGATACATGGATCAGATCCGCAAAACACATACGGACATCTGAATGGAGCCTTATAGGGGGGTGATCAATGACAGGGGGGTGATCACCCCATATAGACTCCCTGATCACCCCCCTGTCATTGATCACCCCCCTGTCATTGATCACCCCCCTGTAAGTCTGCATTCAGATGTCCGTATGATTTTTACGGATCCACTGATACATGGATCGGATCCGCAAAACACATACGGACATCTGAATGGAGCCTTATAGGGGGGTGATCAATGACAGGGGGGTGATCACCCCATATAGACTCCCTGATCACCCCCCTGTCATTGATCACCCCCCTGTCATTGATCACCCCCCTGTAAGGCTGCATTCAGATGTCCGTATGATTTTTACGGATCCACTGATACATGGATCGGATCTGCAAAACACATACGGACATCTGAATGGAGCCTTATAGGGGGGTGATCAATGACAGGGGGGTGATCACCCCATATAGACTCCCTGATCACCCCCCTGTCATTGATCACCCCCTTGTAAGGCTCCATTCAGACGTCCGTATGATTTTTACGGATCCACTGATACATGGATCGGATCCGCAAAACACATACGGACGTCTGAATGGAGCCTTACAGGGGGGTGATCAATGACAGGGGGGTGATCACCCCATATAGACTCCCTGATCACCCCCCTGTCATTGATCACCCCCCTGTCATTGATCACCCCCCTGTAAGGCTGCATTCAGACATTTTTTTTGGCCCAAGTTAGCGGAAATGATAATTTTTTTTCTTACAAAGTCTCATATTCCACTAACTTGTGTCAAAAAATAAAATCTCACATGAACTCACCATACCCCTCACAGAATCCAAATGCGTAAAATTTTTTACACATTTATATTCCAGACTTCTTCTCACGCTTTAGGGCCCCTAGAATGCCAGGGCAGTATAAATACCCCACATGTGACCCCATTTCGGAAAGAAGACACCCCAAGGTATTCCGTGAGGGGCATATTGAGTCCATGAAAGATTTAAATTTTTGTCCCAAGTTAGCGGAAAGGGAGACTTTGTGAGAAAAAATAAATAAATATCAATTTCCGCTAACTTGTGCCAAAAAAAATAAATTCTATGAACTCGCCATGCCCCTCATTGAATACCTTGGGGTGTCTTCTTTCCAAAATGGGGTCACATGTGGGGTATTTATACTGCCCTGGCATTCTAGGGGCCCTAAAGCGTGAGAAGAAGTCTGGGATCCAAATGTCTAAAAATGACCTCATAAAAGGAATGTGGGCCCCTTTGCGCATCTAGGCTGTAAAAAAGTGTCACACATCTGGTATCGCCGTATTCAGGAGAAGTTGGGCAATGTGTTTTGGGGTGTCATTTTACATATACCCATGCTGGGTGAGATAAATATCTTGGTCAAATGCCAACTTTGTATAAAAAATGGGAAAAGTTGTCTTTTGCCGAGATATTTCTCTCACCCAGCATGAGTATATGTAAAAAGACACCCCAAAACACATTGCCCAACTTCTCCTGAATACGGCGATACCACATGTGTGACACTTTTTTGCAGCCTAGGTGGGCAAAGGGGCCCACATTCCAAAGAGCACCTTTCGGATTTCACAGGTCATTTACCTACTCACCACACATTAGGGCCCCTAGAATGCCAGGGCAGTATAACTACCCCACAAGTGACCCCATTTTGGAAAGAAGACACCCCAAGGTATTCCGTGAGGGGCATGGCGAGTTCCTAGAATTTTTTATTTTTTTGTCAAAAGTTTTTTTTTTTTTTTTTTTCTTACAAAGTCTCATATTCCACTAACTTGTGACAAAAAATAAAAACTTCCATGAACTCACTATGCCCATCACGAAATACCTTGGGGTGTCTTCTTTCCAAAATGGGGTCACTTGTGGGGTAGTTATACTGCCCTGGCATTTTAGGGACCGAATGCGTGAGAAGTGGTTTTAAATCAAAATCTGTAAAAAAATGGTCGGTGAAATCCGAAAGGTGCTCTTTGGAATGTGGGCCCCTTTGCCCACCTAGGCTGCAAAAAAGTGTCACACATCTGTGTCACACATCTGGTATCCCCGTATCAGGAGAAGTTGGGCAATGTGTTTTGGGGTGTCTTTTTACATATACCCATGCTGGGTGAGAGAAATATCTTGGCAAAAGACAACTTTTCCCATTTTTGTATACAAAGTTGGCATTTGACCGAGATATTTATCTCACCCAGCATGGGTATATGTAAAATGACACCCCAAAACACATTGCCCAACTTCTCCTGAATACGGGGATACCAGATGTGTGACACTTTTTTGCAGCCTAGGTGGGCAAAGGGGCCCACATTCCAAAGAGCACCTTTCGGATTTCACCGGCCATTTTTTACAGATTTTGATTTCAAACTACTTACCACACATTAGGGCCCCTAGAATTCCAGGGCAGTATAACTACCCCACAAGTGACCCCATTTTGGAAAGAAGACACCCCAAGGTATTCGCTGATGGGCATAGTGAGTTCATGGAAGTTTTTATTTTTTGTCACAAGTTAGTAGAATATGAGACTTTGTAAGAAAAAAATAAAATAAAAAATCATCATTTTCCGCTAACTTGTGACAAAAAATAAAAAGTTCTATGAACTCACTATGCCCATCAGCGAATACCTTAAGGTGTCTACTTTCCGAAATGGGGTCATTTGTGGGGTGTTTCTACTGTCTGGGCATTGTAGAACCTCAGGAAACATGACAGGTGCTCAGAAAGTCAGAGCTGCTTCAAAAAGCGGAAATTCACATTTTTGTACCATAGTTTGTAAACGCTATAACTTTTACCCAAACCATTTTTTTCTTACCCAAACATTTTTTTTTATGAAAGACATGTAGAACAATGAATTTAGAGAAAAATTTATATATGGATGTTGTTTTTTTTTGCAAAATTTTACAACTGAAAGTGAAAAATGTCATTTTTTTGCAAAAAAATCGTTAAATTTCGATTAAAAACAAAAAAAGTAAAAATGTCAGCAGCAATGAAATACCACCAAATGAAAGCTCTATTAGTGAGAAGAAAAGGAGGTAAAATTCATTTGGGTGGTAAGTTGCATGACCGAGCAATAAACGGTGAAAGTAGGGTAGGTCAGAAGTGTAAAAAGTGGCCTGGTCATTAAGGGTGTTTAAGCTATGGGGGCTGAGGTGGTTAAATAGTACTGTCCTTTTTTGTTGCATGCTAGAATATCTGACAACAGCGATAAATGGAGGTTTGTATAAGTAGGAAATTTTTTAGGAAAAATAAGGATTCCTCAGGACTCGTCGGCCTTGTTGCCTTAGTAACAGGAGATGCAGGTAATCTCAGGCAGAAAACAACCTGTTCACACATGAATAAGCATCCCTTTAACCTCGTCCGTGCCAGCCGAGCCGCCACCAGCTGGTGTACCCTTACTGAGGCCCAAATGTAGCACAAATCCCTTTTATCGTGAGGCACGTGGTACAGGGTGCCTCAGCATATCTTAGCAAATTCCAGCCCTTCAAAGGGGTTATCCCATGACTGATGTAAAAAAATGAAAATCAGACAAACAAAGCTAGAACCAGCCCTGTACCTCACATGGGTCCAGAGATCTCCCCATTCAGTGCTGCAATTGCTCTGCTAGATTATCGTCGGCCTGGCACCTCAGGGGTGTGTCCTTTCTGCTGCAGATTCTCTCTCCCTGTAAGTGCCACAGCTTCTAACCTAACATATGGCTTGTAGCAGTTCAGGATTTAAACTGAGCGCGTGCGACCAGCTCAGCGAGACAGACAAAAATAAAGAAAAGAACAAACAGCAGGTGGCGCTATTGTCACGAGGGTATCTAGAGCCACGTCTGACTCCGTTATACCCGGGGTCAGGAGGTCGCAGCGGGTGGCTGCGCGCTCTATATCTAAAGATCACGTTGTTTCTTAGTGATTGTTTTCTGTGTTTGCCTTGCTATCCTTTTTGTCTCAATCAGGGATCCGTAGCTTCTCCTCCTCAGCTGTCTCTTGTCTGCCACTCCCAACCTCCTTATATTCTCCCCTCACTCTTCTCTAGTTGCCAGTTATAGAGCTTCCTGCCTGGACTTCTATACTGACCCACTGGAGTTGTGAATCCTGGTTGTCGTTCCAGAGTGCTACCCTCCGGATCCCTGTTGGGCTTCTTGTTGTCTCCTGTTGTCGCCCACCTGGGATTATATGTTGAGTTTGTATTGTCTGTCCTTCCCTTGGTGTTTTCCTTTAGAGCTAGTGGTGCGGACTAGTGTTCCCACCGCCCTGTTCACTATCCAGGGCTCAGCTTAGGGAAAGCCAGGGCTTTAGGCACGTGATCGGCGTACGGGTGAGGAACCCGTCTAGGGACGTCAGGGCAGCCAGGTGCCAGCCGCTAGGTGAGTCAGGGGTCACCACCTTCCCTCTCACTTGGTCAGGGCCTTCCTTGTTCCCTCCCTCTGTGTCACGTATGTGATAGTCACGCCGACCGTGATAGCTATACAGCTACATTTTATTTAAAAAAAATCACTGGCTATACTAAATTTTCGAGACAAAAGTAATAATAATGTAGAATATGTTATGTGACACAACCCCTTTAATGAACAAAACTCACCGGTGGGGCCATAGGCAAACACTGTGGCGTTATAGCCCGAGATGACCCCTTCAATCAAACCTTTGGTGGTGAGACGGTACACCGTGTCCTATAGTGGAGGAAAAAAACTACAGATTAATGGCCGGGCATGACCCAATTAAAACGTGTGTCCGCCTGAAATAAAAAAACACACTCAGTAAACGGGAGTCCTCCAGTCCTTTTCTTTCATCAGGTTGCTAAAAATTCTGTTCACCCATTTCTTCCTGAAGTTTTTCAAAGGTGATGACAGGAATGGCGGCCATTACGACTCCTGTAGTGTAGTCGCTCAGTTCACTCAAATGCCTAATCGTGACAGCATCATCTGTTGGGCAGTATATCTCTTCTCCGGGGCACTATCTGTTGGGCAGTATATCACTTTTTGGGGGTGGGGACTATCTGTTGGACACCATGTTCCTTTTGGGGTGCACTATATCCCTTTTTAAGGGGTGGGTACTATATCCCTTTTGGGTGTGGGCATTAACTATTTTTTGGAGGCACTATCTGTTGGACTTGGATTCCATATCCTTTTTGGAGCACTATTTGATGGGCCCTATATCCCTTTTGGGGGCACAATTTCCCTTTTTAGGAGTGGGCACTATATCCCTTTTGGGGGCACAATTTCCCTTTTTAGGAGTGGGCACTATATCCCTTTTGGTGGCACTATATTTGTTTTTATGGGTGGGCACTATGAATAACCCTTTTGAGGGTGGACACTATCAGTTGGGCACTCTATCCCTTTTTTGAGGAGGCATGATCTATTGGATCTGGGGACTATATCCTTTTTAGGGGACACCATCTGTTGGCCACTACATCCCTTTTGCAGGGTACTATCTGATGCTATATCCCTTTTGAGGGGCACTATCTGTTTGACACTATATCCATTTTAGGAGACACTATCTGTTGCCCCTACATCTCTTTTGGGGGCACCATTTATGCTCTCAAAAGGAATATAGAGTCCAAATAGAAGGCATAAAGATAAGGTCCTCAGAAAAAGATATTATGCCTAACAGATCGTGCTCCCCTAAAAGGACATAATGCACAACAGATAGTGCACCTCAAGAGGACTTAGTGTACAACAGATAGTGCCCACCTAAGAGGTAATAGTGTACAACAGATAGTGCCCCCCCAAAGGGAAATAAGGGCATAAAGATAAGGTCCACAGAAAAAGATATTATGCCCCACAGATAATGTGGCCTCATATAGTTTTCTGAGGACCTTATCTTTATGCCCCTATTTCCCTTTTGGGGGCACTATCTGTTGTGCACTCTGTCCCCTTGGGGGGGGGGGGGGCACTATCTGTTGTGCACTCTGTCCCCTTGGGGGGAGGGCACTATCTGTTGTGCACTCTGTCCCCTTGGGGGGGGGGCACTATCTGTTGTGCACTCTGTCCCCTTGGGGGGGGCACTATCTGTTGTGCACTCTGTCCCCTTGGGGGGGGGCACTATCTGTTGTGCACTCTGTCCCCTTGGGGGGGGGGGCACTATCTGTTGTGCACTCTGTCCCCTTGGGGGGGGTGCACTATCTGTTGTGCACTCTGTCCCCTTGGGGGGGGTGCACTATCTGTTGTGCACTCTGTCCCCTTGGGGGGAGGGCACTATCTGTTGTGCACTCTGTCCCCTTGGGGGGGGTGGCACTATCTGTTGTGCACTCTGTCCCCTTGGGGGGGGGCACTATCTGTTGTGCACTCTGTCCCCTTGGGGGGGGGGCACTATCTGTTGTGCACTCTGTCCCCTTGGGGGGGGCACTATCTGTTGTGCACTCTGTCCCCTTGGGGGGGCACTATCTGTTGTGCACTCTGTCCCCTTAGGGGGGGCACTATCTGTTGTGCACTATGCCCCCTTGGGGGGGGGGCACTATCTGTTGTGCACTATGTCCCCTTGGGGGGGGGGGCACTATCTGTTGTGCACTCTGTCCCCTTAGGGGGGCACTATCTGTTGTGCACTATGTCCCCTTAGGGGGGCACTATCTGTTGTGCACTCTGTCCCCTTGAGGGGGGGGGCACTATCTGGGGACCTGATCTTTATGTCCCTATTTACCTTTTGGGGGCACTATATCCCTCTCTAGTGCACTATACACCTTTTTGGGGCACTGTATCGATTTTGGTAACACTACAAGAGCTTTAGGACCACTGGCCATAATCTTTTAAAACCCTAGCAATGCTCTTGGCAGCCATGTTACATGTTACCCGGGTTTTCCTGAAACAGAAATACATCCAAGCATTTTCATCAGCAAAGACGCCTCTTTCATATAGCATCTTGGCATCACATCAAGTACCAGCGGCACATCCCGTCCATCTTTAATGTAATGATTACACTTCAGGCATACGGCACAAGGAAGCAATCTCAGTAATTATGTGCTTAAGATGTTATCACAGCTTAACCAGTTAGTATGTGAGGGCCATTAATGCTCACTGGAGCCTCCCTAAGTGATATTTGACAGGGCTTTCCAATTACAACAGTGCAGGAATGGTGTTTTACAAGATCATACAGCTGACGGGAATCTATGTATTTTGTTATCTCTTAAAAAAAAATTCAAATAAAAGGTATTTTTCATGATTTTACCTCCGTCATGCAAATTTGGCCACTAGAGGGCGAACATGCATAAAACCCTTTCCATGGAGGCCATGAAGTAAATATAACTTTCAATCTCTCTGAAGTGGGGCAGTCGCCCATTCAAGGGGCTGTCGAGGACTAAAGAAAGATGACTGCTTTCTTCCAAAAACAGCACAACACTTGTCTACAGGTTGTGTGTGGTAATATAGCTCAGGCCCATTCACTTCAATGAAGCTGAGCTGCAATACAAACAACCCATGGGTAGTCCTAGACAAACCCCTTAATTGGTAATATGATGATCCTAATTGTTTTAAATCCAATTGATTAAATGGTTGAAGAAAGTCAATTAGCCTCCTGAATTCAACTGTATCGCCGCCGGTGAGACAGTTGAATACTGCAGCGGGGGTGGCAGTATTTTGTGCTGCACTGTGATTTTTGGTTCTGCAGGGGCGGTATCTTGCGCTGCACTACAGTATTCCTGGCCCCACCTACTTCCGTTGTCTCCACCTGCTTCTGCTGCCCCACCTGCTTACAATTTGGACCTGGCCACTTTTATTTTTTTTCACGGCTACTTTAAGCTCCCAGTTCGTCCCTGTCAATGGCAGATGTTGGAGAAGATGGGCACTATCTGCTGAACACCATGTCCCTTTTGGGGGGCACTGTATCCCTTAACTCCTGGGGTTGGGGACTATCAGTTGGGCACTATATAACTTTTGGAGGCACTATCTTTTGGACTTGGATACTATATCCTTTCTGGGGACACTATTTGATGGCACTATACCCCTTTGGGGGGCACTCATTCAGGTTTTAAAGGTGGGCACTATCTGTTGAGCACTATAACCACTATATCTCTTTTTTGGGGGGAAAAAGTTTATATTTAATTTTGCTGGGGTGGTATTTTGTGTTGGTATTCCTGGCCCAACCTACTTCTGTTGTCCCGCTTGCTTCAGTTGCCCCACCTTATTTTAATTTGGACCCGCCTACAACATGTGGCCAATTTTAGTTTTTTTCCAGGGCCACTTTAAGTACCTGTCTCCCCCAATAGCAGATGTCAGAGGAGATGAGGATCAGGCTGTTGGATTTCAACATGTCCAAGCTTCTGTTCTCGGTAGATAAGCCGCTGCCTTAGATCAAGATCTATGGATTCCCTTGGCCATATTTTTGAAGGAACCTCTACCATTTACCCCTTTTTCCTATGTTATAATCCAGACTTGGCAAGATGTCCATACCATGATTGGTGGTGAGATGGAAAGTTGCCCTTCATAGCAGGAGCACTGGAAACTACCCATGCTACTGAGGTGATATTTCTTGGTTGGCCTACGTGTCTCTGTATACCTACTGGTTGCTTGCTTGGAGAAAGCTGCAAATTTAATAATGCCACAGCAGTAATCTTTAGGCGGAACAGATTTGTTTGCATTCACCGTAGACCAGTAATACCCAATGACAACCTCAAGAGTCACACATACATCAAGACACGGTTTTAGAGATAACAAAATCCAAGGAACAAAGAGGCAACATGATCCCAAGAAAGTAACATTATCTCCGAGCAGTCTTATGTTTCCTCTGTCCTTGTTATCAGGGCAAAACCGTCACGAGAAGAAGGCATGGAAAGTAAAAGTGTAATGGAATAGGAAGTGAAGACTAATAATGAGAGTAAACAGGAATGAAGGAAAGAAGGGCGAGCCTGTACAAGCTGGACAATTAAGAAAGAGAAGGACAATGACCGACCCGGGGGATGCTAAGGGAATGTGTAACTCTGGACAGAAGACAACAGACAGCAAACCTGTAAATCAAGAGGTCACCTCCACACATGAATGAACCCATAGAAAAACAAATGCAACCTTGAGATTGCGAGTAGGACATTGCCTCTGGAGAGCCTTTATGGAGATACTTCACACCTCCAATTATTCACTAGAGTAATGGAGGTGATTTGGGCAGGAATCATCATAAGTTCCTAAAGGATCAACTACATCGTTTTTCTGAGTGTCCACTTGGAGTCAAAACATTTTCTAAGCATACGTTCGGTGGACGACCCAAAAGATCTGTTGTCTTAATTAGATTGCTGTGGCCCAAAAAGTTAAGAGTAGCTGTATAGAAAATACTGGTATGGGTTCTTCCAGTAGTTATTTATGCTTTAAATGGTTTCCAGGTGCGTTAATAAGATGTGGTGGTGATCAAGCCTCTTCAACTTTCACCAAACTCTGGGGTTTTGATGTCATACCCTCAATGTTGGGTGGCTGTGGACTTTCCTTCAAAATGAATTCAAGTTATGAAAGTCTACTAGTGGCCACCAGCAATTTAAGTATGGATTTTTGGGGGATTTAAATTTTTATTCTAATGGTCCCACCTGACAGAAACATGTCAGTCTGGCTACAAAATTAATCCAATAATTGCTAATTTACATAGTAATCAGTATTTAATGCTAATTGTGTGCCTAAAAGGCAAATCTGCTCATTGTGATCAGTTATAAGATTATCTGGAGACTGGTTTATGCTAAGGCCACGAGGAGACAACCCTGGGACTCAGACCTTGGGTTGAGAAGTAATTTCTCTGCTGGAGGGTTCGAGAACATGCAGACATGTCACCAACCATATTAGTTGGTGAGACATCCACCTGATAATGACCATTCTAACATTCAATGGTATGGTCCACCTATTACCAACACAAAATGGAAGCCATCACCATGACTGGACTCGATTATTCCCGATAGATGCAAGTTATGACATCATGAGGAACCTGAGATTAACTCCTTCAGGACCCTGCCATTTTTCACCTTAAGGACCAGGCTGTTTTTTGGAAATTTGACATGTGTCACTTTATGTGGTAATAACTTTGGAACGCTTTTACTTATCCAAGCCATTCTGAGATTGTTTTCTCGTGAAAATAGTGGTAAATTTCAGTCAATATTTTTCATTGGATTTTTTTTTTCCAAAAAATTGGAAACATTCTCAACTTTCCAAATTTTCTCTGCTTTAAAAACAAATAGCGATACCTCATATAATAGTTATTACTTTACATTCCCCATATGTCTACTTTATGTTTGGATCATTTTGTGATTGACATTTTATTTTTGGGGACGTTAGAAGGCTTAGAAGTTTAGAAGGAAATCTTTAAATTTTTCCGAAAATTTCCAAAACCCACTTTTTAAGGACCAGTTCAGGTCTGAAGTCACTTTGTGAGGCTTACATAATAGAAACCACCGATAAATGGCCCTAATTTAGAAACTACAATTCAAAACTGAGTTTACAAACTTTGTCATCCCTTTAGGTGTTCCAAAAGAATTAAATAAAAATGCAGATGGAATTTCGGAATTTCACATTTTTGGCAGATTTTTCCATTTTAATCCATTTTTCCAGTAACAAAGCAAGGGTTAACAGGGTTAACAAAACTCAATACTTATTACTCTGAATCTGTAGTTTACAGAAACACCCCATATGTGGTCGTAAACTGCTGTATGGGCACAGAAGAAAAGGAACGCCATATGGTTTTTGGAGAGCAGATTTCACTGGAATCATTTTAAGTTGCCATGTAGGGCTGCAGCTTCAACTATTTTTGTAATCGAGTATTGTATTGATTAATCCAACGAATTATCAAGTACTCTAATAACAAAAAAACTAATTAAAAGAACGTTTTTCTTAATAAAAACTCATCTGCCCCCCGTGCCATCAGCTGCCCCCCAGTGCCATCAGCAGTCCCCCAGTGCCACCAGATTGCCCCCCAGTGCCACCAGCTTGCCTCCCAATGCCATAAGGTGTGCCATCAGGCTGCCCCCAATGCCACCAGCTTGCCTCCCAGTGCCATCAGGCTGCTTCCCAATGCCACTAGCTTGCCCTCCAGTGCCACCAGCTTGCCCCCCCAGTGCCAACGGCTGTCCCACTAGTGCCATCAGCTGTGCCACCAGCTTGCCCCCGAGTACCATCAGCTGCCTCTCCTAGCCATGTCCCCAGCGCCAGTGAAATAAAATACTTACCTCTACTGTAGGGGCGCCGCTCCACAGCTCCTCCATCTTCTTCTCCGCGTGCTGCACTGTTGTCCTGACGTCTGACAGCGTCGGATCATAGTGCACGCTTACGTGTCAGGATACAGCGCGGTGCGGGCCGGCGGGTGATTTGCATCCAGGATTTTTTTGTGTCGAATTACTCAATTCAATTGGGTAATCGTTTCAGCCCTATTGCCATGTCACATTTGAAGCCCCCCTGATGCACCCATAGAGTAGAAACGCCAAAAAAGTGACCCCATTTTGGAAACTACAGGATAAGGTGGCAGTTTTGTTGGTACTATTTTAGGGTACATATGATTTTTGGTTTACACACTTTTTGTGAGGCAAGGTAATATAAAATTGCTGTTTTGGCACTGTTTTTATTTTTTGTTATTTACAATGTTCATCTGACAGGTTAGATCATGTGCTATTTTTATAGAGCACGTTGTTTGTTTCAGTTTTACATAATAAAGCATATTTTTTTTAATGATTCTTTTAGTGTCTCCATATTCTGAAAGCTATAGTTTTCTTTATTTCTTGGGTGACTGTCTCATGTAGGGGCTCATTTTTTTTGGGATAAGATGACGGTTTGATTGGTACTATTTTAGGGTGACTTTTTGATTGCTTGGTATCACTTGTAAGGTGACAAAAAATGGCTTTTTCGACATAGTTTGTATTATTTTATTTTTATTATTATTATTTTTTTTACGGTGTCCACCTGAGGGGTTAGTTCATGTGATATTTTACGCCTTTTTTATCACTTGGTGTTGCACTTTTTGTACTGTAAGGTAATGATTGTTTTAGCACAGTTTTTATTTTATTTTTTCTACGGCACCCGCCCAATCAGCCCGCCGTACATGTACGCCTCTGGTCCCTAAGTAACGTCCACCAGCGCCGTACATGTACGGCGCGGATCCTCTACGGGTTAAAGTTCTTATCAGGCAGATATTTCACAAAGAAAAATGGTTGGTGATATGTCTTCAAGTCCTTGCACTTCTAACATGCCTAATCATAGCCATACCCAAAGCCTTTCTAATCCCCTATTGCTAAGCATCACTCAAGTCATCCTCACCCCAGAGCAAAGGAAGAAAACAATAGAAGCGCTTATGCAGAGAGTTCGGCAAAGCCAGCCAAACTGTCAGCTGTCAGTCACGGCGAAGGGGCAGGAAAGGGGGCATGGTTACCGTGACTTGAAGCGAGGAGGCCGCTGCCCCCTTGACTTCAAGCATGTGTGAAGAAGCGCGGCGGGCAGGGGACAAAACAACGTTTTCAGTAATTTTGCTGCATCTGCCTCCAGGAAGAAAGGCATCATCAGAAACACACTGCTGGCTACACGCAGGTACTGCTGGCGGCTTGGGACGGTTTTGGGAGGTGACAGGTTCCCTTTAATGTTACAATCTAAACATATTGAGGCTCAGGAGAAACAAGAAGACTAGAGAATACAAGACATTAACCACAAAATTTAGAAAAGCTTCACTGTACATGGTAACCAGATGTTGAAATCGACTGTAAGATATTGATGACAAAATAGACGGACATAAATGTCCAATTAGTGACACACTGACCACAGTCACAGGAAAGTCGGCTACAGTCGGCTTCGGAGGCCTCATGTTTTCCGGGATTCCAGAAGCTAGACCTATTATTTGGACAGCTTAAAAAAAGGAGTTGTCATGAGGGACACAAAATAGTGTACTTGTGTATTCACTCTTGCTGAGTGATGTACAGTTGCAAGAAAAATTATGTGAACCCTTTCGAATGATATGGATTTCTGCACAAATTGGTCATAAAATGTGATCTGATCTTCATCTAAGTCACAACAATAGACAATCACAGTCTGCTTAAACTAATAACACACAAAGAATTAAATGTTACCATGTTTTTATTGAACACACCATGTAAACATTCACAGTGCAGGTGGAAAAAGTATGTGAACCCCTAGACTAATGACATCTCCAAGAGCTAATTGGAGTGAGGTGTCAGCCAACTGGAGTCCAATCAATGAGATGAGATTGGAGGTGTTGGTTACAGCTGCCCTATAAAAAACACACACCAGTTCTGGGTTTGCTTTTCACAAGAAGCATTGCCTGATGTGAATGATGCCTTGCACAAAAGAGCTCTCATAAGACCTACGATTAAGAATTGTTGACTTGCATAAAGCTGGAAAGGGTTATAAAAGTATCTCCAAAAGCCTTGCTGTTCATCAGTCCACGGTAAGACAAATTGTCTATAAATGGAGAAAGTTCAGCACTGCTGCTACTCTCCCTAGGAGTGGCTGTCCTGTAAAGATGACTGCAAGAGCAGAGCACAGACTGCTCAATGAGGTGAAGAAGAATCCTAGAGTGTCAGCTAAAGACTTACAAAAGTCTCTGGCATATGCTAACATCCCTGTTAGTGAATCTACGATACGTAAAACACTAAACAAGAATGGATTTCATGGGAGGATACCACAGAGGAAGCCACTGCTGTCCAAAAAAATCATTGCTGCACGTTTACAGTTTGCACAAGAACACCTGGATGTTCCACAGCAGTACTGGCAAAATATTCTGTGGACAGATGAAACCAAAGTTGAGTTGTTTGGAAGAAACACACAACACTATGTGTGGAGAAAAAGAGGCACAGCATACCAACATCAAAACCTCATCCCAACTGTGAAGTATGGTGGTGGGGGCATCATGGTTTGGGGCTGCTTTGCTGCGTCAGGGCCTGGACGGATTTCTATCATCGAAGGAAAAATTTATTCCCAAGTTTATCAAGACATTTTGCAGGAGAACTTAAGGCCATCTGTCCACCAGCTGAAGCTCAACAGAAGATGGGTGTTTGTTGAAACAGGACAACGACCTAAAGCATGGAAGTAAATCAACAACAGAATGGCTTAAACAGAAGAAAATACGCCTTCTGGAGTGGCCCAGTCAGAGTCCTGACCTCAACCCGATTGAGATGCTGTGGCATGACCTCAAGAAAGCGATTCACACCAGAAATCCCAAGATGAAGATCAGATCACATTTTATGACAATTTGTGCAGAAATCCATATCATTCCAAAGGGTTCACATACTTCTTTTTACTGTACATAGTTTTACCTACCAGGAGGATGGGGAGAAGGACTGACAACAGCTCAGAGCACATTTCTGTCCTAGAGAAGTGGTTGTCACTATGGACACTAATGTAACAGTACACCAGAACAAACTACTATAATAATACTAATATTATATTATAATACTACTTCCGGTGTACAAGTATATAACTACTATAATACTGCCTCCTATGTACAAGAATATAACTACAATAATACTGCTCCTATGTACAAGAATATAACTGCTATAATACTGCTCCTATGTACAAGAATATAACTGCTATAATACTGCTCCTATGTACAAGAATATAACTACTATAATACTTTCTCCTATGTACAAGAACATAACTACTATAATACTGCTCCTATGTACAATACTATACCTACTATAATACTGCTCCTATGTACAAGAATATAACTGCTATAATACTGCTCCTATGTACAAGAATATAACTACTATAATACTTTCTCCTATGTACAAGAACATAACTACTATAATACTGCTCCTATGTACAATACTATACCTACTATAATACTGCTCCTATGTACAAGAATATAACTGCTATAATAATGCTCCTATGTACAAGAATATAACTACTATAATACTGCTCCTATGTACAAGAATATAACTACTATAATACTGCTCCTATGTACAAGAATATTACTACTATAATACTGCTCCTATGTACAATAATATAACTGCTATAATACTGCTCCTATGTACAAGAATATAACTGCTATAATACTGCTCCTATGTACAAGAATATAACTACTATAATACTTTCTCCTATGTACAAGAACATAACTACTATAATACTGCTCCTATGTACAAGAATATAACTACAATAATAATGCTCCTATGTACAAGAATATAACTGCTATAATAATGCTCCTATGTACAAGAATATAACTACTATAATACTGCCTCCTATGTACAAGTATATAACTACTATAATACTGCCTCCTATGTACAAGAATATAACTACAATAATAATGCTCCTATGTACAAGAATATAACTACTATAATACTGCTCCTATGTACAAGAATATAACTACAATAATAATGCTCCTATGTACAAGAATATAACTGCTATAATAATGCTCCTATGTACAAGAATATAACTACTATAATACTGCCTCCTATGTACAAGTATATAACTACTATAATACTGCCTCCTATGTACAAGAATATAACTACAATAATACTGCTCCTATGTACAAGAATATAACTGCTATAATACTGCTCCTATGTACAAGAATATAACTGCTATAATACTGCTCCTATGTACAAGAATATAACTACTATAATACTTTCTCCTATGTACAAGAACATAACTACTATAATACTGCTCCTATGTACAATACTATACCTACTATAATACTGCTCCTATGTACAAGAATATAACTGCTATAATACTGCTCCTATGTACAAGAATATAACTACTATAATACTTTCTCCTATGTACAAGAACATAACTACTATAATACTGCTCCTATGTACAATACTATACCTACTATAATACTGCTCCTATGTACAAGAATATAACTGCTATAATAATGCTCCTATGTACAAGAATATAACTACTATAATACTGCTCCTATGTACAAGAATATAACTACTATAATACTGCTCCTATGTACAAGAATATTACTACTATAATACTGCTCCTATGTACAATAATATAACTGCTATAATACTGCTCCTATGTACAAGAATATAACTGCTATAATACTGCTCCTATGTACAAGAATATAACTACTATAATACTTTCTCCTATGTACAAGAACATAACTACTATAATACTGCTCCTATGTACAAGAATATAACTACAATAATAATGCTCCTATGTACAAGAATATAACTGCTATAATAATGCTCCTATGTACAAGAATATAACTACTATAATACTGCCTCCTATGTACAAGAATACAACTACTATAATATTGCCTCCTATGTACAAGAATATAACTGCTATAATACTGCCTCCTAATGTAAAAGAATATAATTACTATAATACTGCTCCTATGTACAAGAATATATCTACTATAATACTGCTCCTATGTACAAGAATATAACTACTATAATACTGCTCCTATATACAAGAATATAACTACTATAATACTGCTCCTATGTACAAGAATATAACTACTATAATACTGCTCCTATGTACAAGAATATAACTACAATAATAATGCTCCTATGTACAAGAATATAACTGCTATAATAATGCTCCTATGTACAAGAATATAACTACTATAATACTGCCTCCTATGTACAAGAATACAACTACTATAATACTGCCTCCTATGTACAAGAATATAACTGCTATAATACTGCCTCCTAATGTAAAAGAATATAACTACTATAATACTGCTCCTATGTACAAGAATATATCTACTATAATACTGCTCCTATATACAAGAATATAACTACTATAATACTGCTCCTATGTACAAGAATTTAACTACTATAATACTGCTCCTATGTACAAAAATATAACTACTATAATACTGCTCCTATGTACAAGAATATAACTACTATAATACTGCTCCTATGTACAAGAATATAACTACTATAATACTGCTCCTATGTACAAGAATATAACTACTATAATACTACTCCTATGTACAAGAATATAACTACTATAATACTGCTCCTATGTACAAGAATATAACTACTATAATACTGCTCTTATGTACAACAATATAACTACTATAATACTGCCTCCTATGTACAACAATATAACTACTATAATACTGCTCCTATGTACAAGAATATTACTACTATAATACTGCTCCTATGTACAACAATATAACTACTATAATACTGCTCCTATGTACAAGAATATTACTACTATAATACTGCTCCTATGTACAACAATATAACTACTATAATACTGCTCCTATGTACAACAATATAACTACTATAATACTGCTCCTATGTACAACACTATTACTACTATAATACTGCTCCTATGTACAACAATATAACTACTATAATACTGCTCCTATGTACAAGAATATTACTACTATAATACTGCTCCTATGTACAAGAATATAACTACTATAATACTGCTCCTATGTACAAGAATATAACTACTATAATACTGCTCTCATGTACAAGAAAATAACTACTATAATACTGCTCCTATATCCAAGAACATAACTACTATAATACTGCTCCGATGTACAAGAATATTACTACTATAATACTGCTCATATGTACAAGAATATAACTACTATAATACTGCTCCTATGTACAAGAATATTACTACTATAATACTGCTCCTATGTACAACAATATAACTACTATAATACTGCTCCTATGTACAAGAATATAACTACTATAATACTGCTCCTATGTACAAGAATATAACTACTATAATACTGCTCCTATGTACAAGAATATAACTACTATAATACTGCTCCTATGTACAAGAATATAACTACTATAATACTGCTCCTATGTACAAGAATATAACTACTATAATACTGCTCCTATGTACAAGAATATAACTACTATAATACTGCTCCTATGTACAAGAATATAACTACTATAATACTGCTCCTATGTACAAGAATATAACTACTATAATACTGCTCCTATGTACAAGAATATAACTACTATAATACTGCTTCCTATGTACAAGAATATAACTACTATAATACTGCTCCTCTATACAAGAATATAACTACTATAATACTGCCTCCTATGTACAAGAATATAACTACTATAATACTGCCTCCTATGTACAAGAATCTAACTGCTATAATACTGCTCCTATGTACAAGAATATAACTACTATAATACTGCTCCTATGTACAAGAATATAACTACTATAATACTGTTCCTATGTACAAGAATATTACTACTATAATACTGCTCCTATGTACAAGAATATAACTACTATAATACTGCCTCCTAGCTGTGAGGACGTGTGTGAGTAGCTCTCCTGAGCCTGTGGATGTCTGTCCAGAGCCCAGGGTGTGGCCAGCCCGGGCGGGGAACTTCCCTCAGCAAGGCCCAGGCTTCCAGGCCTACACTGGGAGAAAACTCCCAAACCATTCCTAAAGTGGATACTAATCCCAAAGTTTCCAGTCAGCAGCAGAATGAAGGAAATATTGTTGTTCTGAAGAAAGAAGAAGAGAAGAAAGTGAGTGCAGTGAAGATGCAAGCGGATCCCAAGTCCAGCCAGCAAGGTGCAGAGGTGATGAGCACAGGTCGTGCAGCAGGTGAGCAGCTCCCCTCTCCTGCACACAGACAGAGACGGACATCACTGGAGAAACAAACATTGCAAGAAAACCTGAAACAGCAAGTTGTGGCTTCCAGCATGGCCTGCCAAGGCCGCACCAGATCTGCAGCAATGCCGCTACAGGTAACCAGGAATGCCATGTCTACAAACACTGCAAAGTGTGAACAGGCCTCAGCAGATGCAACTGCAAGTACTAGCAGTAGAGCTGGAAAGGCAAAGCTGCAGGAGACCAGTGAATCCAAACAGCCTGGACCCCTGGCCCGACCAGGACAGCAGGTGAAGGAGACCACGCGAGCACCTGAGCTGCAGATGGCGGAGGAGATCCCGGCTCTGGTAAGGAGAATGGGGGAGTTAAAGCACCACAAACAACTGCTGCAGATGCAGATAGACTGTGTATATAACCTGAAAACTGCGCACCCCGATAGTAACACATTGTACGATACCAAGCTGCACTCACTGAGCATAGAGCTGGCACAGGTGGTGAAGGAGATGGACTGTGCCCTGGAGAGGATGGGGCCCCTGGCCGAGTCCTACGGGAACCAGGAACGCTTCTCACAGCAGAGACAGAACAGTGACTCTGGATCCCGCTCCTCTAGAGCACAATCAGGGTCCGTGTCCCCAGATGAGCCCCGGCATGTGACACAACCAATACTGAAGCCTGCAAGTTTCTCTTTCCAGAAGGGAGGTGGGCAAGTGCAGCCGCAAGAACCTTCAGCTGTCCCTGAGCAACATCCTGGATATGTGGCACCACAAGTCCCAGCAGAGCCAGCCCAACGGCAGGACAGTGGACATGTATCCATGGGTCAGGGTGATGCGGAGACGCAGGAGAGCTCTGTTACTGGGGCACAGACCGGGGACATTGATATTGTACCTGAGGGGTTGGGGGCTGGGGATACTGTACAGTCTGTGTGGGATATAGAGGTGGATGGTGGTCAGGAAGGTGTACAGAATGATGTCTGTAATTTCCCCCCCTTAACACAACCCACATCGGATGAGACTGTCCCCTCTAGTGCAGACACGCACCCCAATACTCAGGGTAGTGCCCCCCCCGTCAGGCCCCTCTAGTGGAGACACTCGCCCCAATACTCAGGGTAGTGAGGCCCGTCAGGATCCTCCCAGAAATGCCTGGAGCCGCGGCGCTCCATCCTTCACCTCCAGTGCAGGCTATACAGGCCAGGCGTTTAAGAGGAGGAACGTGGTGAGGTTTAAACACCGAGGCACCAAAGAAGACCTCCCTGATAGGAGGTTTGTGGTGAGGGAACTCCTGTGCCACCAGATGGGGTTTGCTCCAGAGGACATCCTGGCGGTGATAAATCTACCAGACAGGCAGGGCTATGATGTCAGCTTTAAGCTTATGTCTAGTCTGGACAGGTTCTGGGCAAACTTTGCCAGGGTTAGAGACACCGAAGGCTGGAATAAGTTCATTTTCATTCCCATTTCCAAGCCAGACACTGCTATTGTGAATGTTATTTTCTGGAATGAATCTGTCCCTCCCCAGGACATTGTGGTGTGGCTCCGGAGGCACTGTGACCTCGTGTCCGACCTCACTAAGAACAGGGACGATGATGGTGTCTGGACTGGAGGGTGGAAGGTGCTGGTGAAGCTGCGCCAGCACAATAACATCACCTTACATCTCCCTAACTCCTTCTTTATCGGTAGAGAGAAGGGCGTCTGTTTCTATCCTGGGCAACCTAGAAAGTGCTTCAAGTGTGGCAAGGTCGGTCATGTGGCAAATGTGTGCACAGTGGTCAAGTGCAACCTGTGTGGTGAGCTCGGCCATCTGAGTGCCACGTGTAAGAACGTTAGATGCAATCTCTGCGGACAGATAGGCCACTCACATAAGGATTGCCCAGATGCCTGGCATAACGTATGCAGGGAGCTTCCAGATGAGGAGTTAGTGGAGGCCGCAGACGCTATAGAGGAGGAGGCTTTGATGTCAGGGACCATACTGACGAGGCACGAGGTACAACAGGGGTCAGGTGAGACAACACCCGAACCTCAGCCTTCAGAGAACACACAGGGCACCATGGAGGTGGTCACTCAGGACCAGTCTCAGGCAGCCGCCTCTGTATCACCTTCTGTATATGAAGAGGCCAAGAGGAACAAAAGGAGGAAAAAAGATAAGTCTTCCCGTAAGTCTGAGGAGGAACATAACCTGGGCCAAAACACCAGGAAAAAAGTCAGTACCGGTGCAGGCGTCATGGTCCTGTCAAACAGATATGAGGCGTTATCAGAGTCTGATGGGGATTATGAGGAAGAGCAACAGAGAATAGATAATGAGTGTGAGGCAGACACAGGGGACCCCCCAACAAAGAAGAAGCCCCCTCCTGTAGAAGCCCCTGTAGAGTCAGATATGGAGACCGGTGGTAGGCAGGAAGCCTCTGATCCTGACCTATGATGATGGGAGTCACTTATCTGCTCTTTCTCTGTTGTCTTGTGATGGCTGGGTTTTTTCTAAAAGTTGCTTCGAGCAATGTGAACAGCATCAAAGTAAGAAGGACCAGACACGCGGTATACGATCACCTCAGATACCTGGATGCAGATGTCATCTTTCTGCAGGAGACACGTTTGAACACCTTGGGGCATCTACGTGAGGCTGAGAGTGAATGGCGGTCTGGTCCTTCTTGCTGGTCGCTGGCTGTGGAGCCTTATGCCGGGGTGGCCATATTGTTTAATACCAATGATGTCACTGTGCACAGGTTAACGGAGGTAGCTATGGGAAGGTGCCTGGTGCTGGAAGTGACCATCCATGGTAGACGGCTCCGCTTTATTAACATCTACGGCCCACAGACAGTGGCTGAGAGAATCCAGCTGTTTAATGATGTGAAGCAGTATCTTTTTACCTCTATACCTGTGGTAATGGCGGGGGACTTTAATGTCACTTTGTCATCAGGTGACCGGTCCTCGGGCAGAGCGGTGGTCAGAGACTCCAGAGTCTTAAGTAACATAATATCGCAGGCTGGCCTAAGTGATGTCTTCACATGGGGTGGCAGAAAGCCAAACTTCACATATTCTTGTGCTGACAGAAGCAGTAGAATCGACATGGCGTTTGTGAACCCCACAGAGACTGTTAGCGGGATAAGTGAGAAGGTCGTCCCCTACTCTGACCACCTGGCTTTGTTTCTTTGCTTGGGAGCCACTAGACGCTCTGATATTGGTAGAGGGCTATGGAGGCTTAATTCCAGCCTCCTGGATGATGTCTATGTCCAGGATTGTGTCCACTCTCTTTTCCAGGTTCAGCTACAGAGAGTGGACTTTTATAACAACGTGGCCGACTGGTGGGAGGATGTCAAGGTGGAGATCAGATCCCTCTTACAGAGACTGTCAGTTAAAAGAGGGAAGAGTAAGTATAGCCAGTATCTCAGGCTGCGGAAAGAATTGGAGTCACTGTATTCGGCGGGTGGGGATGAAAAACAAAAGATCGACCGACTGAAATCTGAGATAAGGCAGTATCAGTACAGCAGGTACACCTCCCTGGTTCTGGAACGGGATTATGGGACCTTAGGGGCTCCTGATCCCTTTGAGAATTGCAGGGAACGTGTGGCTAATAAATCGGTGGCAGGTCTCACTGACTCCCAGGGTGTTTTACAGGAATCTCGGGAGGGTATCCTGGGGGTGGTGAGATCTTACTATGCTGACTTATTTCAGAAGAAGGTTTTGGATAAAGAGAAGATGACTCAATTCTTGGAGGCAACTCCAGGCCCTGATACTAATGATGTGGACTTTTCTCCTTTGACAGCAGAATTAACGGTGGAGGAAGTTAAAGTGGCCATTGATCAGTTACATCTGAAGAAGGCACCAGGTCCAGATGGTATAACAGCAGAATTCTATAAGAAGTTCAGAGACCACTTGGCCCCAATCCTCGTGGACGTGTACAAAAATTGTCTAGAAAATCACCTGATGCCTCTGTCCATGAGGGTGTCCTCGCTAATTCTGCTGTCTAAAGGTAAGGAGCCTAGTGACATCAAGAACTGGAGGCCGATTGCCCTCTTGAATGTCGACAGGAAGATTCTGGCAAAAATCCTGTTCTCTAGGTTAGTCTGTTTGTCCCGGGCACTGTTGGCAGGCTGTCAGTTTGGCACAGTAAAAGGGCGGAACATCTCTGGAGCAGTCATCTCGATAAGGGAGATGTTTGAGAGATGTAAAGCTCTGAGGTGTGGGAGATATGTTGTAGGTCTGGACCAGGCTAAAGCTTTTGACAGAGTGGATCACGAGTATCTATGGGCCACTTTGTCAAAGTACGGTATTCCAGGACAATTTGTAGATTGGCTGAAAACTTTATATTGTGAGGCGAAGAGCTTTCCTCTAATCAATGGTTGGCAAGGGGACACTTTTGAAGTAGAGGCAGGGGTGAGACAGGGTTGCCCTTTGAGTCCACTGCTGTATGTGTTTGCCTTGGACCCGTTCCTGAGGTCACTACAGGAGTGTGATTTTCAGGGGGTGCTGGTCCCCCACTGCTTGCCTTTGAAAGTAGTTGCCTATGCGGATGATGTGACTGTGGTGATATCTGAGCCTCGAGAGGTGGAGATGTTGTCTGCAGCCATCAGAAGCTACTCGGAGGCCTCAGGGTCTCTAGTCAACCTTGAGAAGAGTCAAGCTCTCTGGACTTTAAGTACTGATCCAGACTTTGATCTGCCACAATTTGCAAAGGCCTCCACCTATATTAAAATCCTTGGGGTCAAATTTGGGAGGGAAGATAATGCCAAACTAAATTGGGAAGAAAAGTTGGATTCCGGAAATGCAAAGGTTCAGCGATGGAAGAACTGGAGGCTGACCTATAGAGAAAGGGTTACTATGTTGAAGACTTACCTGGTCCCCGTCTTCTTGTACGTCTCTGTTGTCTTTCCTTTGCCAGAACCTTTCTCGGCTAGGCTCTTTAGCCTGTTCTTCCAACTTTTGTGGGGGAACAGGTTGAACCCAATAAAAAGAGGGATCACCTACCTACAGAGGAGAGAGGGTGGGCTGGATATGTTAAATCCAAGGGTGTTCTTTGACTCCATGTTTCTGAAAGTTAATTTTGGTTGCCTGGACTCAAACAGCAGCTCCCTGTGGGTGAACAGTGTCAGGGACTGGATATTGCCTTTTGCAGAGTCTTGGGTGCGAGGCGGCAGTCTCAAGAGGGGTCGGTTTACTCGTGGCTTCCTCCCCCAGTACCTGGAATATGGTCTAAAGTGTGTGAGGAAATGGGAAATAGACAAGGTGTATCTGGAGACTAAGACCAGGAAGGATCTCTATATAAGGATCTGTAGGACCTTCTATAACTTGCAGCCAGCACTGAGAGACTGCACAACAGCCACCTTGCAGAAAAGTCTTAGGTTCCTCAACGGACCAAGGCTTCCTGCAAAGTTGTTTGACATTGCCTGGCTGTCATTCCATGGGAAGCTTTTTGTCAGAGGCAATTTAAAGTTCCTGAGTGTTCTAGATCGCATGTGTCCCTTGGGCTGTCAGCAGGAGGAGACTATGGAACATTTTATAACCGAGTGCTGGGGAGGGCGACAGATATGGCAGGAGATAACCAGCAAGCTAAAAATCCCAAGACTGCAGTCTCTGACCTACCCAGACATTGTATATGGTGTGACATCACAGGTAGCTGACATTGACCGGGGGACCATGCATCTGATTATTACTATCGTTAAATACTATCACTGGCATACAAGAACAAGAGTGTCCATCCACAGTGAGCCCTTCAATCATGAGAAAGCCGTAAACCTCATCCTGTCGGAGCTAAGGTGGGTCAGATCTATAGAAGTTAGGAGAAAGGGCGAGAATGAAAAATTATGGAGGAATGTATATTTGGAGTAATTTTTGGTTCATGTATCCTGAAATTATGTTTATTTATTCATCTTTTCTCCCATTTATTTGCAATGGACTCTTAAGTTAAAGTTATTATAAATTTATTATTTTGATGATATGTATGATTTCAGTTTAATAATTGTTTGTTCATTCTTATTTTGAAATGTACTATTGCATTTTTGCTTGTTTATACTAATAAAAATTGCCTCCTAATGTAAAAGAATATAATTACTATAATACTGCTCCTATGTACAAGAATATATCTACTATAATACTGCTCCTATGTACAAGAATATAACTACTATAATACTGCTCCTATATACAAGAATATAACTACTATAATACTGCTCCTATGTACAAGAATATAACTACTATAATACTGCTCCTATGTACAAGAATATAACTACAATAATAATGCTCCTATGTACAAGAATATAACTGCTATAATAATGCTCCTATGTACAAGAATATAACTACTATAATACTGCCTCCTATGTACAAGAATACAACTACTATAATACTGCCTCCTATGTACAAGAATATAACTGCTATAATACTGCCTCCTAATGTAAAAGAATATAACTACTATAATACTGCTCCTATGTACAAGAATATATCTACTATAATACTGCTCCTATATACAAGAATATAACTACTATAATACTGCTCCTATGTACAAGAATTTAACTACTATAATACTGCTCCTATGTACAAAAATATAACTACTATAATACTGCTCCTATGTACAAGAATATAACTACTATAATACTGCTCCTATGTACAAGAATAGAACTACTATAATACTGCTCCTATGTACAAGAATATAACTACTATAATACTACTCCTATGTACAAGAATATAACTACTATAATACTGCTCCCTATGTACAAGAATATAACTACTATAATACTGCTCTTATGTACAACAATATAACTACTATAATACTGCCTCCTATGTACAACAATATAACTACTATAATACTGCTCCTATGTACAAGAATATTACTACTATAATACTGCTCCTATGTACAACAATATAACTACTATAATACTGCTCCTATGTACAAGAATATTACTACTATAATACTGCTCCTATGTACAACAATATAACTACTATAATACTGCTCCTATGTACAACAATATAACTACTATAATACTGCTCCTATGTACAACACTATTACTACTATAATACTGCTCCTATGTACAACAATATAACTACTATAATACTGCTCCTATGTACAAGAATATTACTACTATAATACTGCTCCTATGTACAAGAATATAACTACTATAATACTGCTCCTATGTACAAGAATATAACTACTATAATACTGCTCTCATGTACAAGAAAATAACTACTATAATACTGCTCCTATATCCAAGAACATAACTACTATAATACTGCTCCGATGTACAAGAATATTACTACTATAATACTGCTCATATGTACAAGAATATAACTACTATAATACTGCTCCTATGTACAAGAATATTACTACTATAATACTGCTCCTATGTACAACAATATAACTACTATAATACTGCTCCTATGTACAAGAATATAACTACTATAATACTGCTCCTATGTACAAGAATATAACTACTATAATACTGCTCCTATGTACAAGAATATAACTACTATAATACTGCTCCTATGTACAAGAATATAACTACTATAATACTGCTCCTATGTACAAGAATATAACTACTATAATACTGCTCCTATGTACAAGAATATAACTACTATAATACTGCTCCTATGTACAAGAATATAACTACTATAATACTGCTCCTATGTACAAGAATATAACTACTATAATACTGCTCCTATGTACAAGAATATAACTACTATAATACTGCTTCCTATGTACAAGAATATAACTACTATAATACTGCTCCTCTATACAAGAATATAACTACTATAATACTGCCTCCTATGTACAAGAATATAACTACTATAATACTGCCTCCTATGTACAAGAATCTAACTGCTATAATACTGCTCCTATGTACAAGAATATAACTACTATAATACTGCTCCTATGTACAAGAATATAACTACTATAATACTGTTCCTATGTACAAGAATATTACTACTATAATACTGCTCCTATGTACAAGAATATAACTACTATAATACTGCTCCTGTGTACAAGAATATAACTACTATAATACTGCCTCTTATGTACAAGAATATAACTACTATAATACTGCTATGTACAAGAATATAACTACTATAATACTATCCCTACATGCATGTAGCTATTATGGGCCTGGCAGACATACTAGTTCATTACAAGCCACGAAACAGTTAAAAATAATTAGTCGCCGTGGAGACACCAGGGACTCAGCATCCGAGGAATCATTCCTGAAAGAAACATCTAATGTGCCTAGTCTCTATAGATGCCACCTGAGCACCATGCTCTCTATAGACACATTATAGTATGCAGCAAAGGAAGGTTTGGTGCCTTCGCAATCATTCGCAATGTCAACTGAAGACTCTGGAGGTGACCTTCTGCAGTGGATGTGGACGCAGAAGGCCTTCTGAGAGATTCACCATCATTACCACTAACACATTTAGACGCCAGAATAGAGGCAGACTACAAGGCTGCTTTGGGACCACTGGAGAGAGAGATAGATAGGGTCCAGCCTTACCCTGGTAGGTCCCACCTCTCTGCTATTGAGTGGTGGGAACATGCGCAGGACTCTCCAGAGGAACTGCATTTTTAGCAATAAGGGGGTGAGCAACGGGAAGAAAATGTCATAGGTGAAAGCAGCGGGTAGATTAACTGTTGTATACTCCCAGTGTCGGCGCTTCCTTGCTGGCACAGGTGCAGCTATGTAGTCTCTGGCATCCTCCTTCCAGTTCCAGTTGCGCTCTGGCTCAGAGTCCTCTACTGTTTGTTAGGGCGTGCGCAGGCGTGCTCTCCTCCTTTTGTGAGGCAGCATGAGCATGCCCTGTGTCTTCCCCAGACTATGGCTGGTCTGCAATGTGTATGAGGGAGGTGTCTGAGAAATTAGGTTCCTAGCTAGTCTAGTTTTCTGTTTGAGCTACGGTGTTCTGCTGATTCTTGTCATTCTGTGTGCCAGACTTTGGACCCTGACTACGCTTCCGCCTGATCAGCCTCTGGCCTCCCAGCATCCACTGGGTCTATTGTGTCACCTGGAGGTCACACTCAGGTCCCAATTCCCTCGTGTTCCAATTTCCCTCTGAGGTAGCACCCAGCACACCTCTCCGGAAAATCTCTCCTCACCATCAACAGTACTGTGTGAAGAACGATGGGTGTGCTCAGACATTGCCCTCAGATGGAGTTGGCACGCTGGTCATAACAGTCCTGAGTGGCAGAAAATTGGCACCATGATGTATCGCCCATTTTGATGATAGATGTGGGACCTCCTATGTTCCATGTTCACCATAATGTCCTGGCAGGGCTAAAAATAATCAGTTCTGAAGTCACAAAGACAAAATTGAAAATCGACCCAAGGGGCTTCAAAAAAACAGCTTAGCGATTTGGATGATCCTCATTTGGAAGATGCCTACTGGATGGCAATAGACCCCTATCACTTGTTTCTCACTATACTGGTAATACTTAGAAGCAAATTTGCTACATGGACATATCTCCTGGACCTCCATTATAGAAGCGTAAGCACCCTACCTGGGTTGCTGAGTAGTCAAACGTCACGTCAAACATGTAGGACTTCTCCCTGGAACGATTGGCTCTCAGAATGTCATCTGGGTCTTCCATTGGATCCATAAGGACCACCATCTGCAAGAAGTCATTAAATAGTTTTAGAACACTGAACAACTGCATCATGGGAACCCTTATGATGATCACTGCATATACTATACTTACTGGTGTGTTGACTGCACTATTATGGGCCTCAAATAATGGGCCAACCATGCCTTTCCCCCCTGGCACAGATTTTTATTTTTGAAATCAGGATAGGTTTACCTTGATCAGCAGATCTGTTGGAGGACATCATGGGGACACAATAGGAGGAATAGGTGGCCTGCGGAGCTTATATATTGGGAGGAGGAGTTGCTGATACATTTTAACTAGCTGTCTGGCCAAGCGACAGCTAGTCCTCCCAACTCCTCCGTCGCACACTTGGCTCTCCCATAGGAAAAAAACGACCAGGGATTCTGAAAACCAACATGCCTAATCCTTTATCAGGGGAGAGTTGGGACAACTCCATACACAGTAGTCAACTTGTCTCCCCAGTTTGCCCAAATTGCAGTCACAAATGCCCCTGAGTTTCACCCTCTCTAAGAATTAGTCTTCTTTAATACCGTCCTAACTCATCATGGCCACCACTAGCAGCAGGTCATCTCAGTAAATGGAAAGGTTACGGTCTTCACACTGTCCCCTTTAGTTCCTTTTCTCCTTTCTCCAGCACAATTTCTTGCTCCTCATCTATCAATAAGGATTCCTTAACAGTTGAGGTGGACCTCCATAGAAGATAGTCCATCTTTTCGTATCCTCAATATTCTACAGTTTGCTCCTTTAAGAGTCGGACATACAGTAATGTGACAAATGTTCTTCAGACCAAAAACATCAAATATTCAGAGAAAAGCCCCATGTCAGCAGATGAGTGGGCAGATGGAATTAGGAAAGCATTGTCTCTCAATTCTTCTAAATCGGATAAGGGATTATTTCAGAAATGACGCCAGGTTGTACAGACGGGATTCTGTGCCAGACTCAAACCTGGTTCATCTGAGCACAGGTCATACAATGGCCACCTTCACTCCATGACCAGATGGTGTTACCTCAGCGCAACCTGGAACAAAGGCAACTATTTAACTCAACCAGTCCCAGCTGTTCACGGAGAAGATACTATTATAACTGGTTTTCTGGCCAAATCATGTTAAAAGTGCAACCACAGAGGTAGGAAGGTAGACTACTGGTAGGCAGATGCCAGGGTCAGTAATAAGGTCTGAATCTGAGTTACTGTTTCTCAAAGTTCTAAATTATTACCTCAGAGGCCTCATTTATTAGTACTAGGCACTGACTTACTACTAGTATAGACATATTAGCTGTGGACAGCTCAAGGAACTAACATATTATTAGCTCCAAGTATAGTGTTATAGACTTACTAGCTTTAGGTCAATGGCTTATTAGCCCGATACAGTGATCTATTACTGCTAGATATGGATTCACTGGCTGTAGGCACTGAATTATTAGTTTTAGGTAAGGACTTACTAGCTGTGGCCACTGACTTAACAGCTCCAGCTATGAACAGCTTAATTATTATCTCCAAATATGTAGCTATTAGCTCTGGGTATGGACTTATTAGCTCTATGGCCATGGCTTATTAGCTTAATACACATCTATTATTTCTAGATATGGCTTATTGGTTGTAGGCACTGACTTATTGGCTCTGGATATAAAAATTATTAGCTTTAGATAATGACTTCTTGGTTTTGGTTAATAATTCATAAGATTCTGGCACTGACTTATTAGCTCCAAGTACTGATGTATTAGTTCAAAGTATGGACTTATTAGCCCAGAGTAGGAACTTATTAAAGCGGAGAATAAGCTTATTAGCATGGAATATGGGCTTATTAGGGTGGACTTAGCAGCTCAGAACATGGACCTAGCAGCTCAGAGCATGGACCTAGCAGCTCACAGCATGGACCTAGCAGCTCACAGCATGGACCTAGCAGCTCAGAGCATGGACCTAGAAGCTCAAAGCATGGACCTAGCAGCTCAGAGCATGGACCTAGAAGCTCAAAGCATGGACCTAGCAGCTCAGAGCATGGACCTAGAAGCTCAGAGCATAGACCAAGCAGCTCAGAGCATAGACCAAGCAGCTCAGAGCATGGACATAGAAGCTCAGAGCATGGACCTAGCACCTCAGAGCATGGACCTAGCAGCTCAGAGCATGGACCTAGCAGCTCAGAGCATGGACCAAGCAGCTCAGAGCATGGACCAAGCAGCTCAGAGCATGGACCAAGCAGCTCAGAGCATGGACCAAGCAGCTCAGAGCATGGCCCAAGCAGCTTAGAGCATGGACCAAGCATCTTAAGGCATGGACATAGAAGCTCAGGGCATGGACCAAGCAGCTCAGGGCATGGACCAAGCAGCTCAGAGCATGGACCAAGCAGCTCAGGGAATGGACCTAGCAGCTCAGACCATGGACCTAGCAGCTCAGACCATGGACCAAGCAGCTCAGACCATGGACCTAGCAGCTCAGACCATGGACCTAGCAGCTCAGAGCATAGACTTAGCAGCTCAGAGGATGGACCTAGTAGCTCAGAACATGGACCAAGCAGCTCAGAGCATAGACCAAGCAGCTTAGGGCATGGACCAAGCAGCTCAGAGCATGGACCTAGTAGCTCAGAGCATGGACCAAGCAGCTCAGACCATGGACCTAGCAGCTCAGAGCATGGACTTAGTAGCTCAGAGCATGGACGGATTTAATTTTGAAAGTGATGGAAATATATTATCCTGTCATTTTCTGATTCCACTTCTGATATTCAGCTCCCTCGGTCTCTGCTGTGCACAGACCTATCCAAGCTCCACAAGTGCTGACTTCAGCCTTCATCACACCTTGATCAAACATCACCCACCAGGAAGAGATTGCAGCCAACGAAGACCCTCTGACTTAACACTATAATCTGCACCTCTGCCTGCACGTCAGCTGTCACTACTTATAGAGGGCAACTCTTTAAGAGGCAACAGGGGGCACTGACTGACACGTATATGCCCCTTTGTGGCAGAAAAAGGTGAGGAACACACACAGGTCACATCAAGGGTCTGCATCCAACACCAACCCGATAGAGACACAAAGGGTCCACATCTAACCCTAACCTTCATCCAACACCAATCTACAAACTGGAAAATCCACAGCATACACTTCCGTGTGCTGCTAAAACAAAATGCAGGAGAAATTGACCCGCAATTTTCTTAATTTGACTCTAACAGACTTTCTGAAGTAAAACAGATCGATTTACAGCCACATGGCCGGTGCCACTGTGGTAGAGCCCCAGAAAACTCATATAAGACAATCCCCCACTAGTACAATCCAGTAAAAACCCATCGATGGTACCCCAGATACTTGTTGGAGATACAGAGAAAGAGGAACATATCTACACATACGGTGGTCGTGCCCTCAACTTAGACCCTTCTGGGACCAAGTTTTATCTTTGATTAAAACTATGGGGGGACATTTATGAAGACCGGCAATTTAGACGCCGGTCTCCGTCTCTCCCGCACTGGCGGTTCTTCATCTGCCTAAATTATGTAGAGGTGCCGGCCTTTACATAACTTAGGCGGACTTTATGGTGGCGTAAATGACCCCCTATGTGCTCCATCCATGATCCAATACCCCTAACAACCATCTATATACCTGTCATCGGCTTCAATAACTCCCGAAACATTTTCCTTTCCTTCTTCTTAGCAGGATCTGTGGCGAAACCAACCTCGCCACTGGGTTTTGGAGAGGACTGGCTGCTGGCCTCTTGCCCCTGGATTATGGGCCATATACTAACTTTTAAACCCCTGAACCTATTCAAGTGAATTTTGGATAGGTTTGTCCCCACGTTATACTGTTTAAATTGATGTAAGTTATATGTATGGCCAATGTAAACTCACAAAGTTGTAACAATTTATAATAAGTGAAACTTGTCAGCTTGGGAGGAAAATGCTGGGTGTGTTTCTATTGTGCCATTGTCCCATTGTGTGTTTAAATGGTGATGTCTGTTCTGTTGTCCTCACATGTGTATTGGCGATCTCCCTTTGTCCTCAGAGATAATTGGATTGCTCCTCAGGTTGTCTCTGTGACAGAGAGGAGGAAACCATGATGCATTGTGGGGATATGTTGTCCTATGTCACAGTCTTCATTCTGGTCCTCTGGGGGCGTGGACAATTAGTTGCTGTAGTTACATTGTATGTGTTGTAAATTACTGATTGGTTGTATTTCAAACCCCTGTGGGCAGTACTATGTTTGTGGTTTATGAATAAAAGAGGCTGTACGTGAAGTACAGTCAGACCACTGCTTGACCCTCAACACGGAGCCTTGTCTCGTTATTTGGGGGGATTCACTGTATGCTGTTAGAAGACCGATTGCCAGAAGTGTAAGCTGATTCCTGTTCGTCTGCTAGCAGCTATTCGTGAGGTTCCAGTTCGGAGTACTACTTTGTATCCAGTTCGGGAGTTTGGTGTATCCTGCAGTAGCTGTGCCTGTCTCTCAGAAAGGGGCACATCGCCTAAACGGATTTTAACCCCTTGTCTGCGGAAACGGACCGTTACAGGATCAAAACTACTCGTTCCACCATTGTAGAGGGTCCACTAATTGTCCTTTTATTCCCCAAAATAGACCAGCGGTGTCACAGTAGAAGAACTACCAGCTTTCTCTAATCTAATGGCAAGTTTATCATAAAACTTGATTCACATATCACAATCCTAGCAAGCTCGACTTACATCTTGACCTAGCTTACAACCCGCTTCATGTACTCCAACTTTTCACCCGCTTTCTTCCATCTCTCACTTCACAGGTGCAACACCCTTCCTCTCACTCGTCCCTGTCATCTCTAGCCTTTGTATGTTTTTGTTAAAGGGCATCTGTCAGCAGTTTTGTACCTATGAAACTAGCTGACCTGTTGAATGTGCACTTGGCAGCCGAAGACATCTGTGTTGGTCCCATGTTCATATGTGTCCGCATTGCTGAGAAGAATGATGATTTAATGTATGCAAATGAGTCTTTAGGAGCAACTGGAGCGTTGCTGTTACACCTAGAGGCTCTGCTCTCTCTGCAACTGCTGCGCCCTCTGCACTTTGCTTGACAGGAACAGGAGTTATCAAGTTTACATCTCCGGCCCTGTCAATCAAAGTGCAGAGGACGCAGCAGTTGCAGAGAGAGCAGAGCCTCTAGGTTTAATGGTAACGCCCCAGTTGCTTCTAGATTCTCATTTGCATATATTAAAACATAATTTTTCTCAGCAATGCGGGCACATGTGTACATGGGGGCCAACATAGATGACTTCAGCTGCCAAGTGCACATGTAACAGGTCAGCCAGTGTCATAGGTACAAAACTGCTGACAGATGCCCTTTAAGCCATAATAGCTGCACTTGATGACAGCCCAGCACGAGGCATTTCACGATTGTTCCCCTGAACTGGCTGTTTACTCTGCTGTGCGTCTATTGTATATGATACATAATAACTCTGTAATCCTCCTTTATTAGTCGCGCCTCTATTTGTATTACAATGTTTCCAATAAAAAGAACATTTAAAAAGAAAAGAGCTGAGCTCTTATGATAGAGCTTCAGGGTTGGTCAGGCCAAGCTGGCATGACGGGCACGGGTACTACTCAGTCCAAGCAGTACCAATAGCTGTGCTCCTGCCATGTGGCTTGCCCAGGTGATGCTGACCCCCCCGCACCCCACCTGACACACAGAGCGTTCCACCACCTCAGAGAAGCTCCACCGCCTTAGTCCGTGGCTTGCTGAGTGCCCCGGGTAAACTTGCAAGTCTGCGGGCGACTGATGTGAAGACCACGTACCGGGGCCAAGCATGCACGGAGAGCAGCCTCCCCTGGGTGAACATCCGAGAGCTCATCCTGGGCCGCTGCACTAGAAGCAGAACTAAAGGCGCGCCCCCGCCGAATTCCTGAGGAACGTTGTGACCACGCACAGGGCTTGCGTGGTTCAAACCACTTACCCCGTGAGGTTCCCTTGTTGTGATGGCGTAGAAGTGAGCGGATTAGAGCGAAGCTGTGCGTAACAGAACCAAGACAGCCAACACGGCGAAGATTACGCAGGTTAATCAGGATATAATTTTTTTTAATTTTTATTAATTGCCCGGCCCTAACTAACACTAACTAACTAATTAATTATTTTTTAATTAATTGCCTGGCCCTAACTAACACCCTACGGAAATAAAAGGGTTAAAAGCCAACCCTAAATGATCCGCACTGTATGAGCAGCCATACCCCATACACATGCTTTACGTGCAGGCTTTCCATGCCCAGACTTAGGACGCTATATCCTTAATTATCCTTTGCAGATCACAAGGAGCTGTAGTTATAAGATGTCTCAAGAAGCCATCTGCTTGTTACATGGGCTCCGGTGTAATCCTTTGTCTGGAGTCTCACACCTCAAGGGTCTTATACCTGCCATATGTTATGGAGGGGTGGCGGGGGCACTAGAGCATGCCCGCGGTGACAGCAGGAAGGGCTGATCCGCACGCATCCACTCAGACCCTCATCATTGTGCAGGGAAATCAGATCTAGGCTTTAATTCAATAAGACGATGAAAAATTTATTCTACCTGGCGGCCATGGTTCTATCCCCCATAGAGTATTGTATCAGGACTAGAAGTCCAGTGGTTGGATGCATCTATAGTGCAATTCCATACTGTTTCTCATGTCACACCTACTAGGATTCAGGAAGCTGAGATATGGGGTGCTGTCTGTGGGCCTGCCTGTGACTGGGGCAGGTTCCAGCATCCATGTTACAGTCCATGGCCCCCAAATCAATACAGTACTGGAGGGGGCACTGGTCTGCTAGAGGGGGGCACTGGTCTGCTGGAGGGGTGCACTGGTCTGCTGGAGGGGTGCACTGGTCTGCTGGAGGGGTGCACTGGTCTGCTGGAGGGGTGCACTGGTCTGCTAGAGGGGTGCACTGGTCTGCTGGAGGGGTGCACTGGTCTGCTGGAGGGGTGCACTGGGCGGCGCCTGCTTTCAGGAATTACCACGGTATAAGTATTGTTCCTCAGTATGGAGGCGTTTGACGTTGATCGCAATCTTGAATGCTTTAGTATCTCTGCCGTACTATGCCCAATATACCCAGGAATAATCCAGAAGGAGAAAGACCGTACCTGTTCATCCACCTTGTGGGCGATGATGGTGGCTCCTTCTACCAGCTCCATCTCATTGATCGGACGGATGCGGAGAGCGACCTGTAAAGGACAAGTATTAATGGCAACAGCATAACTCAGTTCTGTTATACTCCATACACAGAAGACTACAACCCCCAACATAACCATAATACAATTCTGTTATACTCCATACACAGAAGACTACAACCCCCAACATAACCATAATACAATTCTGTTATACTCCATAAACAGAAGACTACAACCCCCAACGTGACCATAATACAACTGGTATACTCCATACACAGAACACTACAACCCCCAACGTGACCATAATACAATTCTGTTATATACCATATATATAACACTACAACCCCCAACGTGACCATAATACAATTCTGTTATACTCTATACATAGAACACTTCAACACTACAACCCCCATCATGACTCAATCACTGAACATGACCATAATACAATTCTATAAGGGTAGCGTTTTTTCTTTTCCGGTATTTAGTTCCGTCACAGGGGCTCTATACCGGAAAAGAACTGATCAGGCATATCCCCATGCATTCTGAATGGAGAGCCTTGCGTTCAGGATGCATCAGGATGTCTTCACTTCAGTCCCTCTTACGTTTTTTGGGATGGAGAAAATATCGCAGCATACTGCAGTTTTCTCTCCGGCCAAAAATCCTGAACACCTGCCGGCATTAATCTCCTTTGAAATGTATTATCGCCGGATCCGGCCCCAAGTGTTTCGGCAAAACGGATCCGTTATTTCCATCCACGCATGCGCAGACCATTAAATCTGTGAAAATAAATAAATACCGGATCCATTTTTCCGGATGACAACCGTCTCACAAATGCATCCGTTTGCGTCCAGAACTGCCTCCCGGAATCCTCTGCCGCAAGTGTGAACGTACCCTTATACTCTACATACATATATGTACAGGAGTGTGTATACGTCCTGTATGTATGGTGTATACCAGTGTACATGTATGTATAGGAGTGTATGTATACGTCCTGTATGTATGGTGTATATCAGTGTACATGTATGTATAGGAGTGTATGTATACGTCCTGTATGTATGGTGTATACCAGTGTACATGTATGTATAGGAGTGTATGTATACGTCCTGTATGTATGGTGTATATCAGTGTACATGTATGTATAGGAGTGTATGTATATGTCCTGTATGTATGGTGTATACCAGTGTACATATATGTATAGGAGTGTATGTATACGTCCTGTATGTATGGTGTATACCAGTGTACATATATGTATAGGAGTGTGTATACGTCCTGTATGTATGGTGTATACCAGTGTACATGTATGTATAGGAGTGTATGTATACGTCCTGTATGTATGGTGTATATCAGTGTACATGTATGTATAGGAGTGTATGTATACGTCCTGTATGTATGGTGTATACCAGTGTACATGTATGTATAGGAGTGTATGTATACGTCCTGTATGTATGGTGTATATCAGTGTACATGTATGTATAGGAGTGTATGTATACGTCCTGTATGTATGGTGTATACCAGTGTACATGTATGTATAGGAGTGTATGTATACGTCCTGTATGTATGGTGTATATCAGTGTACATGTATGTATAGGAGTGTATGTATATGTCCTGTATGTATGGTGTATACCAGTGTACATATATGTATAGGAGTGTATGTATACGTCCTGTATGTATGGTGTATACCAGTGTACATATATGTATAGGAGTGTGTATGTATATGTCCTGTATGTATGGTGTATACCAGTGTACATATATGTATAGGAGTGTGTATGTATACGTCCTGTATGTATGGTGTATACCAGTGTACATATATGTATAGGAGTGTGTATGTATATGTCCTGTATGTATGGTGTATACCAGTGTACATGTATGTATAGGAGTGTATGTATACGTCCTGTATGTATGGTGTATACCAGTGTACATGTATGTATAGGAGTGTATGTATACGTCCTGTATGTATGGTGTATACCAGTGTACATATATGTATAGGAGTGTGTATGTATATGTCCTGTATGTATGGTGTATACCAGTGTACATATATGTATAGGAGTGTGTATGTATACGTCCTGTATGTATGGTGTATACCAGTGTACATATATGTATAGGAGTGTGTATGTATATGTCCTGTATGTATGGTGTATACCAGTGTACATATATGTATAGGAGTGTATGTATACGTCCTGTATGTATGGTGTATACCAGTGTACATATATGTAGAGGAGTGTGTGTGTGTATATGTCCTGTATGTATGGTGTATACCAGTGTACATATATGTATAGGAGTGTGTATGTATACGTCCTGTATGTATGGTGTATACCAGTGTACATATATGTATAGGAGTGTATGTATACGTCCTGTATGTATGGTGTATACCAGTGTACATATATGTATAGGAGTGTGTATGTATACGTCCTGTATGTATGGTGTATACCAGTGTACATATATGTATAGGAGTGTATGTATACGTCCTGTATGTATGGTGTATACCTGTGTACATATATGTATAGGAGTGTGTATGTATACGTCCTGTATGTATGGTGTATACCAGTGTACATGTATGTAGAGGAGTGTATGTATACGTCCTGTATGTATGGTGTATACCAGTGTACATGTATGTATAGGAGTGTATGTATACGTCCTGTATGTATGGTGTATACCAGTGTACATGTATGTATAGGAGTGAATGTATATGTCCTGTATGTATGGTGTATACCAGTGTACATATATGTATAGTAGTGTGTGTATATGTCCTGTATGTATGGAGTATACCAGTGTACATATATGTATAGGAGTGTGTGTATGTCCTGTATGTATGGTGTATACCAGTGTACATATATGTATAGGAGTGTATGTATATGTCCTGTATGTATGGTGTATACCAGTGTACATATATGTATAGGAGTGTGTATGTATACGTCCTGTATGTATGGAGTATACCAGTGTACATATATGTATAGGAGTGTGTATATGTCCTGTATGTATGGAGTATACCAGTGTACATGTATGTATAGTAGTGTGTGTATATGTCCTGTATGTATGGTGTATACCAGTGTACATATATGTATAGTAGTGTATGTATATGTCCTGTATGTATGGTGTATACCAGTGTACATGTATGTATAGTAGTGTGTGTATATGTCCTGTATGTATGGTGTATACCAGTGTACATATATGTATAGGAGCGAATGTATACGTCCTGTATGTATGGTGTATACCAGTGTACATATATGTATAGGAGTGTGTATGTATACGTCCTGTATGTATGGTGTATACCAGTGTACATGTATGTATAGGAGTGTGTATGTATATGTCCTGTATGTATGGTGTATACCAGTGTACACATATGTATAGGAGTGTATGTATACGTCCTGTATGTATGGTGTATACCAGTGTACATATATGTATAGTAGTGTGTGTATATGTCCTGTATGTATGGAGTATACCAGTGTACATGTATGTATAGTAGTGTGTGTATATGTCCTGTATGTATGGTGTATACCAGTGTACATATATGTAAAGGAGCGAATGTATACGTCCTGTATGTATGGTGTATACCAGTGTACATATATGTATAGGAGTGTGTGTGTGTGTATGTCCTGTATGTATGGTGTATACCAGTGTACATGTATGTATAGGAGTGTGTGTGTGTGTATGTCCTGTATGTATGGTGTATACCAGTGTACATGTATGTATAGGAGTGTGTATGTATATGTCCTGTATGTATGGTGTATACCAGTGTACATATATGTATAGGAGTGTGTGTATACGTCCTGTATGTATGGTGTATACCAGTGTACATATATGTATAGGAGTGTGTATGTATACGTCCTGTATGTATGGTGTATACCAGTGAACATGTATGTATAGGAGTGTATGTATACGTCCTGTATGTATGGTGTATACCAGTGTACATATATGTATAGGAGTGTATGTATACGTCCTGTATGTATGGTGTATACCAGTGTACATATATGTATAGTAGTGTGTGTATATGTCCTGTATGTATGGTGTATACCAGTGTACATATATGTATAGTAGTGTGTGTATATGTCCTGTATGTATGGTGTATACCAGTGTACATATATGTATAGGAGTGTATGTATACGTCCTGTATGTATGGTGTATACCAGTGTACATATATGTATAGGAGTGTATGTATACGTCCTGTATGTATGGTGTATACCAGTGTACATGTATGTATAGGAGTGTATGTATATGTCCTGTATGTATGGTGTATACCAGTGTACATGTATGTATAGGAGTGTATGTATACGTCCTGTATGTATGGTGTATACCAGTGTACATATATGTATAGGAGTGTATGTATACGTCCTGTATGTATGGTGTATACCAGTGTACATATATGTATAGTAGTGTGTGTATATGTCCTGTATGTATGGTGTATACCAGTGTACATATATGTATAGTAGTGTGTGTATATGTCCTGTATGTATGGTGTATACCAGTGTACATATATGTATAGGAGTGTATGTATACGTCCTGTATGTATGGTGTATACCAGTGTACATATATGTATAGGAGTGTATGTATACGTCCTGTATGTATGGTGTATACCAGTGTACATGTATGTATAGTAGTGTATGTATATGTCCTGTATGTATGGTGTATACCAGTGTACATGTATAGGAGTGTATGCATATGTCCTGTATGTATGGTGTATACCAGTGTACATATATGTATAGGAGTGTGTATGTATATGTCCTGTATGTATGGTGTATACCAGTGTACATATATGTAGAGGAGTGTATGTGTATGTCCTGTATGTATGGTGTATACCAGTGTACATGTATGTATAGGAGTGTATGTATACGTCCTGTATGTATGGTGTATACCAGTGTACATGTATGTATAGGAGTGTATGTATATGTCCTGTATGTATGGTGTATACCAGTGTACATGTATGTATAGGAGTGTATGTATATGTCCTGTATGTATGGTGTATACCAGTGTACATATATGTATAGGAGTGTGTATATGTCCTGTATGTATGGAGTATACCAGTGTACATGTATGTAGAGGAGTGTATGTATATGTCCTGTATGTATGGTGTATACCAGTGTACATGTATGTATAGGAGTGTGTATATGTCCTGTATGTATGGAGTATACCAGTGTACATGTATGTAGAGGAGTGTATGTATATGTCCTGTATGTATGGTGTATACCAGTGTACATGTATGTATAGGAGTGTATGTATATGTCCTGTATGTATGGTGTATACCAGTGTACATATATGTATAGGAGCGAATGTATACGTCCTGTATGTATGGTGTATACCAGTGTACATATATGTAGAGGAGTGTGTACGTATATGTCCTGTATGTATGGTGTATACCAGTGTACATGTATAGGAGTGTATGTGTATGTGTCCTGTATGTATGGTGTATACCAGTGTACATATATGTATAGAGCTGTATTTGGTGTATACCAGTGTACATATATGTATAGGAGTGTGTGTATGTCCTGTATGTATGGTGTATACCAGTGTACATATATGTATAGGAGTGTATATATATGTCCTGTATGTATGGTGTATACCAGTGTACATATATGTAGAGGAGTGTGTGTGATCACAGTCATGCTGTGTATATATGTATGGTGTGTACAGGGTATAAGGTAAGTACTTACCGTCAGCTGCTGGTCCTTGGACTCTCCTCCGTCCTTCATGGCTGGATGTGGAGGGCGCAGCGGCTTTATCCGTCCATGTCAAGGTTCAGAGCAGTCGCCTGTGCAGCCCCTGAAAGCCGCAGCTGCCCCGGAATACCGCATGTCTGACCACACGGCAGGAGGCGATGGCCGCTACTCCTTCATCTCTCCGATTCCCTGGAGATTTGGAAACCCAACACAACAAACCAACCCCGGCTGTCACTGCCGCGCCCCCGCGCGCCTCCTGGTGGCCGCTGCTGGTAATGCAGCTCACGTCAACCCATTATTTCTGATCGTGCAGCTATTTTCCCTGGTATCAGCCATTTCATATAATGTTCTTAAATGTGACAAAAAAACAGAAAAGCCTTAAACATGTCTGCACCCTCCCCATGATCATGACTCTACATATCTACAATGCAGTGGACCTTAGGAATGTGGCCCCTCAATTTAAGCTCCAGATGACAGCTATGTGGCCCCTCCATTTAAGCTCCAGATGACAGCTATGTGGCCCCTCCATTTAGTCTCCTGATGACAGCTATGTGGCCCCTCAATTTAAGCTCCTGATGACAGCTATGTGGCCCCTCCATTTAAGCTCCAGATGACAGCTATGTGGCGCCTCCATTTAGTCTCCTGATGACAGCTATGTGGCCCCTCAATTTAAGCTCCTGATGACAGCTATGTGGCCCCTCCATTTAAGCTCCAGATGACAGCTATGTGGCCCCTCCATTTAGTCTCCTGATGACAACTATGTGGCCCCAACATTTAAGCTCCAGATGACAGCTATGTGGCCCCTCCATTTAAGCTCCTGGTGAAAGGGATGTGGACCCTCAATTTAAGCTCCTGATGACAGCTATGTGGCCCCTAAATTTAAGCTCTTGATGACAGCTATGTGGCCCCTCAATTTAAGCTCCTAATGACAGCTATGTGGCCCCTCAATTTAGTCTCCTGATAACAGCTATGTAGCTCCTCCATTTAAGCTCTTGTTGACAGCTATGTGGCCCCTCCATTTAAGCTCCTGATGACAGCTATGTGGTCCCTTTAACTCTTGATGGTCCTGTAAAGGGTACTTCTATACTCAATATATGTAGGTTCTAAGTCACTAGTGGATCTCATGTTGAACAATGAAACTGAGCATGTGCAACCACCTCAGTGAGCCGGACAAAGAAATAAGGAAAAGAACAAACAGCAGGTGGCGCTGTACAGATACATCTTATTGAATAGCTCAGCGGCTATAATATATTTTTAATGACATGCAATTACAAAAGTATTCAGATCCAGGGGCTGGTTTGAAAAGTGTAGAATATTTTCATGACACAACCCCTTTAATATACAGTAGTATTACGTATTTGGGAATATAGAGGTATGACTTGCAATACCAGATATAACCATTGACAAGAGTGGCGCTGTTTCTGGGGAAAAAAAATCTGCGCCCATTTCTACAATTTCTTAGGAGCTGTCATTATCAGGATTACATTTGTTGGGAGACGTTCAGGGATTTACATTCTGCCAAAAATCAAGACAATAATGTAAGAGCAAAGGGAGCCAGATGGGGCGCTGACGTCACACCAAGACGTGGGCTCATAACAAGACAGAAGGGGGTACACAGGACAGCGCCAAATCCTCAGTCGCCAGATACATAACCGCAATATTGTCACAGAATGGAATTCAACTGCATGGTTAGAGGGAAACAGGAAAATTATATAACTCATTAAGTATCATGGCATAGTACATAGGAGCAGTATTATAGTAGTTATATTCTTGTACATAGGAGCAGTATTATAGTAGTTATATTCTTGTACATAGGAGGCAGTATTATAGTAGTTATATTCTTGTACATAGGAGCAGTATTATAGTAGTAATATTCTTGTACACAGGAGCAGTATTATAGTAGTTATATACTTGTACATAGGAGCAGTATTATAGTAGTTATATTCCTGTACATAGGAGCAGTATTATAGTAGTTATATTCTTGTACATAAGAGGCAGTATTATAGTAGTTATATTCTTGTACATAGGAGGCAGTATTATAGTAGTAATATTCTTGTACACAGGAGCAGTATTATAGTAGTTATATACTTGTACATAGGAGCAGTATTATAGTAGTTATATTCCTGTACATAGGAGGCAGTATTATAGTAGTTATATTCTTGTATATAGGAGGAAGTATTATAGTAGATATATTCTTGTATATAGGAGCAGTATTATAGTAGTTATATTCTTGTACATAGGAGCAGTATTATAGTAGTTATATTCTTGTACATAGGAGCAGTATTATATTACAGTAGTTATATTCTTGTACATCAGAGCAGTATTATAGTAGTTATATTCTTGTACATAGGAGCAGTATTATAGTAGTTATATTGTTGTACATAGGAGCAGTATTATAGTAGTTATATTCTTATATATAGGAGGCAGTATTATAGTAGTTATATTCTTGTACATAGGAGGCAGTATTATAGTAATTATATTCTTGTACATAGGAGCAGTATTATAGTAGTTATATCCTTGTACATAGGAGCAGTATTATAGTAGTTATATTCTTGTACATAGGAGGCAGTATTATAGTAGTTATATTCTTGTATATAGGAGCAGTATTATAGTAGTTATATTCTTGTACATAGGAGCAGTATTATAGTAGTTATATTCTTGTACATAGGAGGCAGTATTATAGTAGTTATATTCTTGTACATAGGAGCAGTATTATAGTAGTTATATTCTTGTACATAGGAGCAGTATTATAGTAGTTATATTCTTGTACATAGGAGGCAGTATTATAGTAGTTATATTCTTGTACATAGGAGGCAGTATTATAGTAGTTATATTCTTGTACATAAGAGCAGTATTATAGTAGTTATATTCTTGTACATAGGAGCAGTATTATAGTAGTTACATTCTTGTACATAGGGGCAGTATTATAGTAGTTATATTCTTGTACATAGGAGGCAGTATTACAGTAGTTATATTCTTGTACATAGGAGGCAGTATTATAGTAGTTATGTTCTTGTACATAGGAGCAGTATTATAGTAGTTATATTCTTGTACATAGGAGCAGTATTATAGTAGTTATATTCTTGTACATCGGAGCAGTATTATAGTAGTTATATTCTTGTACATAGAAAGCAGTATTATAGTAGTTATATTCTTGTACATAGGAGCAGTATTATAGTAGTTATATTCTTGTACATAGGAGCAGTATTATAGTAGTTATATTCTTGTACATAGGAGCAGTATTATATTACAGTAGTTATATTCTTGTACATCAGAGCAGTATTATAGTAGTTATATTCTTGTACATCGGAGCAGTATTATAGTAGTTATATTCTTGTACATAGAAAGCAGTATTATAGTAGTTATATTCTTGTACATAGGAGCAGTATTATAGTAGTTATATTCTTGTACATAGGAGCAGTATTATAGTAGTTATATTCTTGTACATAGGAGCAGTATTATATTACAGTAGTTATATTCTTGTACATCAGAGCAGTATTATAGTAGTTATATTCTTGTACATAGGAGCAGTATTATAGTAGTTATATTGTTGTACATAGGAGCAGTATTATAGTAGTTATATTCTTATATATAGGAGGCAGTATTATAGTAGTTATATTCTTGTACATAGGAGGCAGTATTATAGTAGATATATTCTTGTACATAGGAAGCAGTATTATAGTAGTTATATTGTTGTACATAGGAGCAGTATTATAGTAGTTATATTCTTATATATAGGAGGCAGTATTATAGTAGTTATATTCTTGTATATAGGAGGCAGTATTATAGTAATTATATTCTTGTACATAGGAGCAGTATTATAGTAGTTATATCCTTGTACATAGGAGCAGTATTATAGTAGTTATATTCTTGTACATAGGAGGCAGTATTATAGTAGTTATATTCTTGTATATAGGAGCAGTATTATAGTAGTTATATTCTTGTACATAGGAGCAGTATTATAGTAGTTATATTCTTGTACATAGGAGGCAGTATTATAGTAGTTATATTCTTGTACATAGGAGCAGTATTATAGTAGTTATATTCTTGTACATAGGAGCAGTATTATAGTAGTTATATTCTTGTACATAGGAGGCAGTATTATAGTAGTTATATTCTTGTACATAGGAGGCAGTATTATAGTAGTTATATTCTTGTACATAAGAGCAGTATTATAGTAGTTATATTCTTGTACATAGGAGCAGTATTATAGTAGTTATATTCTTGTATATAGGAGCAGTATTATAGTAGTTATATTCTTGTACATAGGAGCAGTATTATAGTAGTAATATTCTTGTACATAGGAGCAGTATTATAGTAGTTATATTCTTGTACATAGGAGGCAGTATTATAGTAGTTATATTCTTGTACATAAGAGCAGTATTATAGTAGTTATATTCTTGTACATAGGAGCAGTATTATAGTAGTTATATTCTTGTACATAGGGGCAGTATTATAGTAGTTATATTCTTGTACATAGGAGGCAGTATTACAGTAGTTATATTCTTGTACATAGGAGGCAGTATTATAGTAGTTATGTTCTTGTACATAGGAGCAGTATTATAGTAGTTATATTCTTGTACATCGGAGCAGTATTATAGTAGTTATATTCTTGTACATAGAAAGCAGTATTATAGTAGTTATATTCTTGTACATAGGAGCAGTATTATAGTAGTTATATTCTTGTACATAGGAGGCAGTATTATAGTAGTTATATTCTTGTACATAGGAGCAGTATTATAGTAGTTATATTCTTGTACATAGGAGCAGTATTATAGTAGTTATATTCTTGTACATAGGAGGCAGTATTATAGTAGTTATATTCTTGTACATAGGAGGCAGTATTATAGTAGTTATATTCTTGTACATCGGAGCAGTATTATAGTAGTTAGGAGGCAGTATTATAGTAGTTATGTTCTTAACCAAATTTCTTTTTATTAAAAGAATAAAGTACACCATACAATCACATACCATCATACTTTGATGAAAGGCAGTATGACAAGCATTTCATGGAAGTGAAGTGACAAATAAAGCAAATCAAAGCTGTACATGGTGTCTAAAATAAAACCATTAATGGCAAAATAATAACAGTAGGGGACAACGGGAAAGGAAAGGAATGGTAAGGGGGGGGGGGGGGGGTTTGGGGGGAATCAAGAGATATCTAACTCCGTCAAGTAAATGTCATAACCAGACAGTTGAGAAGCTCTGACAGGAGCTTTCCAGATCCTCCTCCTTGAGTTTCTTTGTTTTGGTTAAGTTCCTCATCTCGTTAGTCTATCTCAGCTGTCATGCAGTTGGACTGATTGTTTCCCTTTAAGTTCCTCCCCATGATGCATTAGGTTGCGGCTTATACAACTTCCTGGAGTGTGTGTGCATGCTGTTTTCTGTTTCCCAGACCTCTGCAAGATAAGTGCTGTTCCTTTATTTGTTATTTTCTGTCTGCTGGATTTTTAGGTGACCCTGACTCCCTCCGTGTCTAGTGTAGGGAGCCGGTGGTCGTGTCCCCTCACTATTGTAGGGTCTTCAGGTATTAGATAGCCGAGGTACGTGGATATGCGCCCATCCACCTTTGGGGTGTTCGCATAGGCTGAGCAATTAGGGAGAGTGGCAGGTCTCATGCAGGGGTCTCCCTTTTGTTCCTTAGTTGTTGATCCAGTAAGTCATTAATTGTATTGCATTGTCTTGTTTCCTGTACACCATCCGTGACATTATAAGCCACCTTAAAACCGTCTCAAGCATGGATCCGGTTTCACTTTTGGCTGAGCGCTTCCAGGGTCTTTCATTGGAGGTAGCTGATCTCCGTAAGACTTTTTCTCAGTTTCAAGTGACCGGTTCAGCTTGCGTTCATGGAGTTTGTTCTGAGCCTAAGATCTCGCTCCCGGATACGTTCTCCGGGGGTAGTGAGTATTTTGTGCGTTTTAGAGAGGCTTGCAAATTCCATTTTCGCCTTCTTCCCCATTCCTCTGGTGATGAGGAACGGAGGGTGGGGATCATTATATCGCTGCTCAGGGGTAACGCTCAATCCTGGGCCTTTTCGCTGCCGGAGGGGGCACGGCCCCTCCGTTCAGTGGATGAATTCTTTTTAGCCCTGGGTCAGATATATGATGATCCGGATCGTATTGCTCTGGCTGAGTCTAGACTACGTCTGTTATGCCAGGGTAAACAATCCGCAGAGACATACTGCTCAGAATTTCGGAGATGGGCAGCTGATACTGGTTGGAATGATGCTGCACTCCGAAGTCAATTTTGCCATGGTCTTTTAGAGGGATTGAAAGATGCATTTTCCTTTCATGAGAGACCTACCTCCTTCGATTCTGCTATGTCTCAGGCCGTTCGTATTGACAGGCGTCTTAGAGAGAGAGGAGAGATCTCTCCTTCCTGTCATACTCAGTCCCGGGACAGTGCAGCGGTCTCTTTCTGTGCGCAGGGGTCTCAGTCGCTGTCAGCCCCTTCTGAGCAGGAGCCCATGCAGCTGGGGTTGATTGACTCTGACAATAGAAGATTCAGCCCGCATGGGAGGGTTTGTTTTTGTTGTGGAGGTATAAATCATTTGGCAAATGTTTGTCCCTCTAGGAGATTCAGGCAGTCTTCTGGGAGTAATAAAGAAACAGAAAGGAAAAAATCTTTTAAAAATGTTCCGTCTGTTACTATTGGCAAGGTTGAGGCGGAAATTGAAGGTTTTCCGTTTGCTTGTAGTTCACGTTTTGTCCTGCCTGCTAGGGTGGCGCTAGAGAGCAAGAGCATTTTTTGTGCGATTTTTGTGGATAGTGGAGCAGCTGTCAATCTCATTGATAATCAATTTGCAATAACTCATGGTTTCCAGGTATGCACTTTGGGAAAGGATATTCCTGTTTTTGCTATTGATTCCGCTCCACTTTCTCAGAAATCATTAAAGGGCATAGTTCACAATATCCGTTTAATTGTGAGTGATGCTCATGTTGAGGATGTGTCATGTTTCGTTCTTAGCGGTTTGCCTACTCCTCTAGTGTTGGGGCTACCCTGGCTCACTAAACATAACCCCACCATTGATTGGCAAGCGAGGCAAATAAATGGTTGGAGTGACTTTTGCAGAGAGAATTGCCTCATGACATCTGTTTCTGAGGTTTCTACTAAGACTGTACCACGTTTCCTCTCTGAATTTTCGGATGTCTTCTCTGAGAGTGGAGTTCAGGATTTGCCCCCGCACAGGGAGTACGATTGCCCTATTAATCTCATCCCAGGCGCCAAGCTGCCTAAATCTCGTTTATACAATCTTTTCCAACCTGAGAGGGTCGCTATGCGTACTTATATCTCTGAGAGTCTGAGAAAAGGACACATACGACCCTCGAAGTCACCTGTTGCCGCTGGTTTTTTCTTTGTTAAGAAAAAAGATGGTTCTTTAAGACCTTGTCTGGATTTCAGGGAGCTGAACAGTATCACAATTCGTGACCCTTATCCGCTTCCTCTGATCCCGGACCTGTTTAACCAGGTTGTTGGGGCTAAAGTCTTTTCCAAATTAGACCTAAGAGGGGCATACAACCTGGTCAGGGTCAGAGAAGGAGACGAATGGAAGACGGCTTTCAATACCCCTGAGGGCCATTTTGAGAATTTGGTTATGCCTTTTGGTTTGATGAATGCCCCAGCCGTTTTTCAGCATTTCGTGAACAGCATTTTTTATCATTTAATGGGAAAATTTGTATTAGTGTATTTGGATGACATTTTGATTTTTTCTCCTGATTTCAAGACTCATAAGGAACACTTACGTCAGGTCTTGCTCATCCTGCGGGAGAATAAATTATACGCGAAACTGGAAAAATGTGTGTTTGCGGTTCCATAAATCCAATTTCTGGGGTTTCTTGTCTCCGCTTCTGGTTTTCGCATGGACCCCGAGAAGGTCCGCGCTGTGCTTGAGTGGGAGCTTCCTGAGAATCAGAAGGCGCTGATGCGTTTTTTGGGCTTTGCCAATTATTACAGGAAATTTATTTTGAATTATTCCTCTGTTGTTAAACCACTCACTGATATGACCAGAAAGGGGGTAGATTTTTCTTCCTGGTCGGTAGAGGCGCGTAAGGCCTTTTCTAATATCAAGGAGAGCTTTGCTTCCGCTCCCATCCTGGTACAACCTGATATTTCGTTACCCTTCATAGTTGAGGTTGATTCTTCTGAGGTAGGGGTGGGTGCGGTCTTGTCTCAGGGTTCCTCTCCTGCCAAATGGCAACCATGTGCCTTTTTCTCGAAGAAACTCTCCTCCGCAGAGAGAAATTATGATGTGGGAGATAGGGAATTGTTGGCCATCAAGTTGGCTTTTGAGGAATGGCACCATTGGCTAGAGGGAGCCAGACACCCTATTACTGTGTTTACTGACCATAAAAATCTGGCCTACTTGGAGTCAACCAAGCGTCTGAACCCGAGACAGGCCAGATGGTCTTTGTTCTTTTCAAGGTTTAATTTTGTTGTCACGTTCCGCCCTGGGGTTAAGAATGTGAAGGCAGATGCCCTGTCACGTTGTTTTCCGGGAGGTGGGAATTTTGAAGACCCGGGTCCCATTTTGGCTGAAGGTGTGGTGGTCTCTGCTCTTTTTCCTGAATTGGAGGCAGAGGTGCAGGCAGCCCAGTCAGAGGCTCCTGATCTTTGTCCTCCTGGGAGGTTGTTTGTGCCTCTCGCTTTGAGACACAAGATTTTTAAGGAACACCACGATACGGTCCTTGCTGGGCACCCGGGGGCAAGAACCACACTGGATCTCATCGCTCGGAGATTCTGGTGGCCTGCGCTTCGTAAGTCGGTTGAGGGTTTTGTGGCAGCTTGCGAGACTTGCGCTCGTGCCAAAGTCCCTCATTCACGGCCATCAGGCCCTCTCCTTCCCTTACCCATTCCTTCCCGTCCTTGGACACATCTGTCCATGGACTTCATAACGGACTTGCCTCGTTCCTCGGGGAAGACTGTGATTCTGGTGGTGGTGGACCGTTTTAGCAAAGTGGTGCATTTCATCCCTTTTCCTGGTTTGCCCAATGCTAAGACGCTGGCGCAGGCATTTATTGACCACATTGTCAAATTGCATGGTATTCCTTCAGACATAGTCTCTGATAAGGCACGCAGTTTGTTTCCAGATTCTGGAAGGCTTTCTGTTCTCGATTGGGGGTTCGGTTGTCATTCTCCTCTGCTTTCCACCCGCAGTCGAATGGCCAGACGGAGCGCGTCAATCAGAATCTGGAGACATATCTGCGCTGTTTTGTGGCGGAGAATCAGGAGGATTGGTGTTCTTTTTTGTCCCTTGCTGAGTTTGCTTTAAATAACCGTCGTCAGGAGTCCTCTGATAAGTCACCATTTTTTGGTGCATATGGGTTTCATCCGCAGTTTGGGACTTTCTCGGGAGAGGGGTCTTCTGGTTTACCTGATGAGGACAGATTCTCCTCGTCTTTGTCATCTATTTGGCAAAAGATTCAGGATAATCTAAAGAGCATGAGTGAGAGATATAAGCGTGTGGCAGATAAGAGACGTGTGCCTGGTCCGGACCTGAATGTTGGTGATCTGGTGTGGTTGTCTACCAAGAATATCAAATTGAAGGTTCCCTCCTGGAAGTTGGGTCCTAGGTTTATTGGGCCTTACAAGATCCTGTCTGTCATCAATCCTGTTGCCTACCGTCTTGATCTTCCTCAGACTTGGAAGATCCATAATGTTTTTCATAAGTCCTTATTGAAACCTTATGTTCAACCTATTGTACCTTCGCCTTTGCCTCCTCCTCCGATTATGGTTGATGGAAATCTTGAATTTCAGGTCTCTAGGATTGTGGATTCTCGTCTTGTCCGCGGTTCCCTCCAGTACCTCGTTCATTGGGAGGGTTATGGTCCTGAGGAGAGGATGTGGGTCCCAGTGACGGACATTAAGGCCACTCGTCTCATCAGGGCTTTCCATAGGTCCCATCCTGAGAAGGTGGGCCCAGAGTGTCCGGAGTCCACTCGTAGAGGGAGGGGTACTGTCACAACCAGACAGTTGAGAAGCTCTGACAGGAGCTTTCCAGATCCTCCTCCTTGAGTTTCTTTGTTTTGGTTAAGTTCCTCATCTCGTTAGTCTATCTCAGCTGTCATGCAGTTGGACTGATTGTTTCCCTTTAAGTTCCTCCCCATGATGCATTAGGTTGCGGCTTATACAACTTCCTGGAGTGTGTGTGCATGCTGTTTTCTGTTTCCCAGACCTCTGCAAGATAAGTGCTGTTCCTTTATTTGTGATTTTCTGTCTGCTGGATTTTCAGGTGACCCTGACTCCCTCCGTGTCTAGTGTAGGGAGCCGGTGGTCGTGTCCCCTCACTATTGTAGGGTCTTCAGGTATTAGATAGCCGAAGTACGTGGATATGCGCCCATCCACCTTTGGGGTGTTCGCATAGGCTGAGCAATTAGGGAGAGTGGCAGGTCTTATGCAGGGGTCTCCCTTTTGTTCCTTAGTTGTGGATCCAGTAAGTCATTAATTGTATTGCATTGTCTTGTTTCCTGTACACCATCCGTGACAGTAAACTTTCTAAAGTTTTTCCATGGTGACCAGATTTTAAGAAATCGAAGGCGGGTGAAGGATTCCCAATGGGCCAGCTCTTCAAATCTATAAATCTGATCCACCTTGTCTCTCCACATCATTACAGTAGGAGGTTCAGCATTCTTCCAAAGCAGCGGTATCAGCAATCTCGCCGCCGTGATGAGCATAGTGGGAAGATCAGATCTACAGGGGGACAGCGAGTCATTGGGGCACCAAAGTAAGATCAGTTTGGGATCTAGTTTGACCTGCGTAGCACAAACCTCATTGATCAATGCTTCTATGCTTAACCAGAACGCTTTGATCCTCTCACAATACCACCAAATGTGTGATAGGGAACCTATATCCTTCCCACACCTCCAACACTCACTTGAGATGTCTGCGTTGAGCTTGTGTAGAAATTCTGGGGATTTGTACCATCTGGTAAGTAGCTTATATGAATTATCTTGTATTCTAATACAGCGACTAAAGCCATGGGAGTGTGATAGGATAAAAGCCCTTTCCGGATCTGAGAGCCGAATAGAGAGCTCCCTTTCCCAAGAATTAAGGAAGTGTAGCTCAGGAGGGGAGGATGAGAGCAATTCTTTATATATGGTAGACAGCGGTTTAGGAATCTTACATGTGTCTGAAATCCGTTTTTCTAACCAAGAACGGGAGCTCGTGGTAGTTGAAGGTGGAAGTTTAATTAATTTAATATCTTTCTGCAGGGCGAACACCTGAAGAAAGTGGGCATTTTTAATTTTGAGGTCATTCAAGACTGGAGTCCAATCTAGGTTCCCATCTGGAGTCTGGATCTCACTAATGGGAGTCTCAGCCAGGAGAGGCCAGATGCCTGAAGGCGTCTTAGATTCCGGGTGAACGTGGAACTGTAAGGAGGAGAGTGGTGTGCCTGGGATAGGAAATGTAAGCACTTTGGCTTTGTATTGCCTGGCCCATTCAACCAATAGGCTCTTCCATAGGGGCAAGAAGGAGGAGCTACCAGGTGAACAAGGGGATAGACCCCAGAGTATCCGTCTCATTTTAGTGGTAAGCAGAGAGCGCTCTAGACGTACATATGGCGCATCATAGGAGTTATTAAGAAGAGACAGACCTCGGAATAGTTGATAAGCCGCATAGTAGGAGCGCATGTCAGGCAGACCAAAGCCGCCAAACCTTTTCTCTCTGGTCAGCACAGAATAAGCAATTCTGGCAGGTTTGTTGCCCCACAAAAAGAGTGAGAAAACTCGCCGAGTGTCGACAAAAAATGAGTGCGGCAGCCAAATAGGCAAAACTTGTAGTAGGTACAAAAATTTAGGGGCTATAAATGTCTTGAGGTAGCTCCTCCTTCCACGCAAGGAGATAAACGGGAGTTTGATAGATTGTAAGTGTTTCCTAACCGATGAGAGTAAGGGGGCATAATTAAGAGCAAACAAATCCTTTGCTTGAGCAGGGACATGTACTCCTAAAAATACTATATCTTTTGTAGCCCATTGAAAGGGGGTAATTTTCTGAAGGGCCTCTTTCACCGAGTCAGGGCAGGTGACATTGAGGGCCATGGACTTACTACAGGGAGTGCAGAATTATTAGGCAAGTTGTATTTTTGAGGATTAATTTTATTATTGAACAACAACCATGTTCTCAATGAACCCAAAAAACTCATTAATATCAAAGCTGAATATTTTTGGAAGTAGTTTTTAGTTTGTTTTTAGTTTTAGCTATTTTAGGGGGATATCTGTGTGTGCAGGTGACTATTACTGTGCATAATTATTAGGCAACTTAACAAAAAACAAATATATACCCATTTCAATAATTTATTTTTACCAGTGAAACCAATATAACATCTCAACATTCACAAATATACATTTCTGACATTCAAAAACAAAACAAAAACAAATCAGTGACCAATATAGCCACCTTTCTTTGCAAGGACACTCAAAAGCCTGCCATCCATGGATTCTGTCAGTGTTTTGATCTGTTCACCATCAACATTGCGTGCAGCAGCAACCACAGCCTCCCAGACACTGTTCAGAGAGGTGTACTGTTTTCCCTCCTTGTAAATCTCACATTTGATGATGGACCACAGGTTCTCAATGGGGTTCAGATCAGGTGAACAAGGAGGCCATGTCATTAGATTTTCTTCTTTTATACCCTTTCTTGCCAGCCACGCTGTGGAGTACTTGGACGCGTGTGATGGAGCATTGTCCTGCATGAAAATCATGTTTTTCTTGAAGGATGCAGACTTCTTCCTGTACCACTGCTTGAAGAAGGTGTCTTCCAGAAACTGGCAGTAGGACTGGGAGTTGAGCTTGACTCCATCCTCAACCCGAAAAGGCCCCACAAGCTCATCTTTGATGATACCAGCCCAAACCAGTACTCCACCTCCACCTTGCTGGCGTCTGAGTCGGACTGGAGCTCTCTGCCCTTTACCAATCCAGCCACGGGCCCATCCATCTGGCCCATCAAGACTCACTCTCATTTCATCAGTCCATAAAACCTTAGAAAAATCAGTCTTGAGATATTTCTTGGCCCAGTCTTGACGTTTCAGCTTGTGTGTCTTGTTCAGTGGTGGTCGTCTTTCAGCCTTTCTTACCTTGGCCATGTCTCTGAGTATTGCACACCTTGTGCTTTTGGGCACTCCAGTGATGTTGCAGCTCTGAAATATGGCCAAACTGGTGGCAAGTGGCATCTTGGCAGCTGCACGCTTGACTTTTCTCAGTTCATGGGCAGTTATTTTGCGCTATGGTTTTTCCACACGCTTCTTGCGACCCTGTTGACTATTTTGAATGAAACGCTGGATTGTTCGATGATCACGCTTCAGAAGCTTTGCAATTTTAAGAGTGCTGCATCCCTCTGCAAGATATCTCACTATTTTTGACTTTTCTGAGCCTGTCAAGTCCTTCTTTTGACCCATTTTGCCAAAGGAAAGGAAGTTGCCTAATAATTATGCACACCTAATATAGGGTGTTGATGTCATTAGACCACACCCCTTCTCATTACAGAGATGCACATCACCTAATATGCTTAATTGGTAGTAGGCTTTCGAGCCTATACAGCTTGGAGTAAGACAACATGCATAAAGAGGATGATGTGGTCAAAATACTCATTTGCCTAATAATTCTGCACGCAGTGTATAGTTGATTTTGAAGTTTGAAACAAAACCAAATTCCTCAAAAAGAAACAAGAGCCTAGGGAAAGAAGTTTCGGGATTAGACGTCATTATTAATAGGTCATCAGCAAATGCGGCTGTCAAGTGGGTCTGAGAATTGATGGTAAGGCCCCTAACAGCAGGATCCTGCCGAATCTTACAGAGCAAAGTCTCCATAACTAAGACAAATAAAGATGGAGAGAGGAGGCAACCCTGCCTCGTCCCGTTAGAGATGGAAAAGGAGGGAGAAAGCGTACCGTTTATTTTGAGTTTGGCAGACGGGGCTAAGTACAAAGTGAAAATCGCGGATATGAACGAGTCTGGGAAACCAAACCTCGACAGGGCCCGCGACATATAATGCCAACCGACTCTGTCGAAGGCCTTCTCCGCGTCCGTGCTCAACAAGGCCAAAGGCGTGGATGAGCTTCTAGCCCAATCCATAAGATGGAGCAGGCGTATCGTGTTCTCACAGCCCTGTCTGCCCCGCATAAATCCTACTTGCTCGCTATCAATAAGATCCGGCAGGATCAGCTGAATACGCTGCGCTAATATTTTGGCCCACCACTTGACATCCGCATTTAGCAGTGAGATAGGGCGGTAGCTGCCACATTGGAGGGGGTCTTTGTTTTCTTTGTGGATTATAGTTATGTGAGCTTCTAATGTTTGGGTGGGTAAAGATCCTCCAGACAGGAGAAAATGACAGTGTCTGAAAATGAGGGGTCAAAATGTCCCTGAAGGCCTTATAATACGATATGGGAAGTCCATCTGGACCTGGACTCTTACCTGATGGTATGGAGGATAGGACCTTGTCAATCTCTTCTCTTGACACAGGGGCGACTAGCTGGGAAGCTTGGAGGGGGCTAATGGAGGGGAGCCGTAGAGTTGATAGGAACTCATCTGTGGCCTGCTCAACCGAAGTGGAACCAGGACGGTCTGGGGTGGAAAGGTTATAAAGATCAGCATAAAATGCGCTAAAAGCTTTTGCTATGTCATGGGTCGACTTGTGCTTATTGCCTTTTGCGTCCAGAATTGCGGGGATAAATGAATCCACGTGGCATTGCTTAGCCATGGCAGACATCAGTTTATTCCCTTTGTTCCCATGAGCATAAGCTTTAAACTTGGAGCGGAAGATAAGCTTCGCAGATTTAGCATTAAACAGGTTTTTCAGTTCCGTCCTGGCCTCCACCAATTCAGCAGCCACAGCCTGAGCCTGGGTTTGCTTATGAGTCAATTCTAGACTTGCTATGCGGGACAACAGGTCGTCCACAGCCTTGGAGCGCAGTCTTTTGACATGCGAGCCCAGGGCTATTAGTTCTCCTCTAACCAATGCTTTATGGGTTTCCCACAGAATGGAGGGAGAGGGAGGGGGGTCGCCCTCCGCATTAAGAGAGAAGAATTCAGACATAATCTGGGAGATTCTAGTTGCATTAGCGGGGTCAGAGATTAAGGTGTCATTAAGACGCCATATTCTTTCCCTATTAGGAAGAGTGGTCATAGACACCCGGAGAAATACTGGAGCGTGGTCAGACAGCGTGATGTTCCCAATCCTTGTATCTACCACCTGAGAAATATGGGGGGAGGATAGAAATATGTAATCCAACCTATGGAAGGACTTTTTTGCATTGGAATAGAACGTGTAATCCAGACTAGAGGGATGCATAGTGCTCCAAACATCTATAACCCGCAGTTTCTTCAGCGCGGTCTTCAGACGGCGTAGAAGTTTGTGGGATAACTCAGATCTCTGGGAGGACGAGTCAAGGTCAGGCTCCAGGGTCACATTAAAGTCACCTCCTAGTATAAGCATACCCTCACTAAAAGCTGATAATTGAGCAAGAGTCCGAACGAGCCAGAGGATCTGACCCCTATTAGGGGCATAAATGTTAGCCAGGGTGACAGGTGTGTCAGCGATGTGCCCTTTCACGAACAAGAAGCGACCGTCTGTATCTGCAAGTACAGCGGAGTGTTTAAAGGGCAGACGCTTGTGGATGGCCACGCTGACACCCCTGCAAGCTGAGGCATATGAGCTGTGAAACCATTGTGAGAATACTTTTGGGGATAGTTTCGGGAGTTTTCCCGCCTAAAATGAGTTTCTTGAAGAAATGCAATCGAAACATCATCTTTCTGTAACAATGAGAGCACCTGAGACCGCTTACATGGCTCGTTCAGACCCTTGGCATTCAATGAGGCAACTACAATAGAGGCCATAGTAAAGACAGAGGAGGCCAGTCGGCCCAGAGCAGAAGGACATCTAGTCTGGAAAGCAACGGACGGAGTAAGGAGGAGAAGGAGGGGAAGGAGATTAAAGGGAAAGTCAAAAGAAAAATAAAAGGCATAACAGATAAGACGTAGACACTATACATGTAACAAGGCATGTCTCCCCATGGACGGGGAGCTCGTGGTCCCACCCAGCATCTGATATGATGGAGATCCTTTTTCATAGCGGCGGACAGCCGGGATCTATCAGAGGGGGGCTCCTGTGGGGCCACTAGGGGGTTTAAGGAGGGGTGTGGGGTAGAGGGATTAATCAGTAACATTACCGACATAAAGGCAAACATATAACCCCAGCAAAGTTATCAGTGCTAACATTGCATCAAATCACAGCCTGTATCTTGTGCAGGAAAGGTAGCGATAAAAAGGGCAAATCCCAAAGCCCATAGAAACGGGGCAGTGGGCTAAGACCCTGATCAAGGCCACAAATAGGTAACAAACAGGCAATAAACAGCTCGGACAGAGCAAACAAAGATCCTTCAGCCTGAAACTCAAAAATGTCCCAGGACAATGGACTCAGTAGTGAACAGACATAAGCGACATCAGCTTCTCACAGAGCAGAGTCATGTGACAGCAACTTGGGAAAGGCCTTTTCTTTGCTTCTCTGGTCTGGATGGCGAGACTTGCTGCCACGAATCCACACCCGGGGGGAGAGGCAGGGGGTCCCCTTGATCAGCCGGCATCCAAGAGGAAACTGCGATGGGTGCAATCCCAAGAGGGCCCCATATAGCTTTAAGGTCTCCCGGGGTCCGCACCGTGTATTGCCTTCCATTTTTCAAGATGGCCAAGCCGAAGGGATAGAGCCACCGGAATGGTGTGGCTGTGGCTTTAAGGGCCTCCAGGAGTGGCTTTATGATGCGCCTCTTGGCTAAGGTGGAGGGGGCCAGATCTTGAAAGAATAGGATGGGGGTCTCACCATACATGATGCGATCCGCCTCTCTTCCCGCCCTAAGCAGTGCCGCAGTATCCACGTAGCTGAGGATGCCACATACTACATCCCGCGGCGGCTCACCAGGTTTCGGCTTGGGCCTCAAAGCCCTGTGAATGCGCTCAATCACAATCGGAGCTGCTCTTTCAGCACCTAGCAGGGAGGAGAAAATTTTGCATGCTGCCGAATTAAGCGCATCAATCGCGATATTTTCGGGTAGACTGCGGATGCGAATATTTCGCTGCCGGCTCAGATTTTCTTGGTCTTCAATGTGTAATAGCGCATCATTTAGCGAGTCTCTGTGAGTTTGCAGGGCCGCGCTTGTCTTACCCTCATGCACAAGGATGGCTTCCTGTGCGAGCTCCAGGGACTCCACTCCGTTTCCAATGTGTCGCAGGTCACCTTTTATTTCCTCCAAATCCTTCTTCAGAGGTGCAAGTGCAGACTCCAGGATATCTCTGAGGACTGCTTTGGAGAGTGGAGCTTTTTCTCCCAGGTCTGCAAACTGATACATCAGAGGCACTTCCCGCCTCTGAACCTTCTTCTGCATCAGAGAGCTGCCGCGCCATCTTGGACACTTCAGCAGCAGGGGTCCTGGATTGTTTCTTGAGATATTTATCCATCTCAGGCTGTCTGGAGCGAGCCCCTGTCGGCTCTGGTGTCTCAGGGTGACGATCTTTACCTGGTTTCCCCATTTGCACAATGTAAGTAGCCAGTAAAAGGGGTTATAATAGCTGCCAGGGAGAGGAGCTCAGGAACAAGCAGGCATTCAGCTCCAAGGTCAGGCTCCGCCCCCATAGTAGTTATATTCTTGTACATAGGAGCAGTATTATAGTAGTTATATTCTTGTACATCAGAGCAGTATTATAGTAGTTATATTCTTGTACACAGGAGCAGTATTATAGTAGTTATATTCTTGTACATAGGAGCAGTATTATAGTAGTTATATTCTTGTACATAGGAGCAGTATTATAGTAGTTATATTCTTGTACATAGGAGCAGTATTATAGTAGTTATATTCTTGTACATAGGAGCAGTATTATAGTAGTTATATTCTTGTACATAGGAGGCAGTATTATAGTAGTTATATTCTTGTACACAGGAGCAGTATTATAGTATATATATTTTCTTGTACATAGGAGGCAGTATTATAGTAGTATTTATTTTCTTGTACATAGGAGCAGTATTATAGTAGTTATATTCTTGTACATAGGAGTAGTATTATAGTAGTTATATTCTTATACATAGGAGGCAATATTATAGTAGTTATATACTTATACATAGGAGCAGTATTATATTAGTGATATTTTTGTACATAGGAGCAGTATTATAGTAGTAATATTCTTGTACATCAGAGCAGTATTATAGTAGTAATATTCTTGTACATAGGAGACAGTATAATAGTAGTTATATTCTTGTACATAGGAGCCGTATTATAGTAGTTATATTCTTGTACATAGGGGCAGTATTATAGTAGTTATATTCTTGTATATAGGAGCAGTATTATAGTAGTTATATTCTTGTACATAGGAGGTAGTATTATAGTAGTTATATTCTTGTATATAGGAGCAGTATTATAGTAGTTATATTCTTGAACATAGGAGCAGTATTATAGTAGTTATATTATTGTACATAGGAGCAGCATTATAGTAGTTATATTCTTGTATATAGGAGCAGTATTATAGTAGTTATATTCTTGTACATAGGAGGTAGTATTATAGTAGTTATATTCTTGTATATAGGAGCAGTATTATAGTAGTTATATTCTTGAACATAGGAGCAGTATTATAGTAGTTATATTATTGTACATAGGAGCAGTATTATAGTAGTTATATTCTTGTATATAGGAGCAGTATTATAGTAGTTATATTCTTGTACATAGGAGGTAGTATTATAGTAGTTATATTCTTGTATATAGGAGCAGTATTATAGTAGTTATATTCTTGTATATAGGAGGTAGTATTATAGTAGTTATATTCTTGTACATAGGAGCAGTATTATAGTAGTAATATTCTTGTACATCAGAGCAGTATTATAGTAGTAATATTCTTGTACATAGGAGACAGTATTATAGTAGTTATATTCTTGTACATAGGAGCAGCATTATAGTAGTTATATTCTTGTATATAGGAGCAGTATTATAGTAGTTATATTCTTGTACATAGGAGGTAGTATTATAGTAGTTATATTATTGTACATAGGAGCAGCATTATAGTAGTTATATTCTTGTATATAGGAGCAGTATTATAGTAGTTATATTCTTGTATATAGGAGGTAGTATTATAGTAGTTATATTCTTGTACATAGGAGCAGTATTATAGTAGTAATATTCTTGTACATCAGAGCAGTATTATAGTAGTAATATTCTTGTACATAGGATTATATTCTTGTATATAGGAGCAGTATTATAGTAGTTATATTCTTGTACATAGGAGGTAGTATTATAGTAGTTATATTCTTGTATATAGGAGCAGTATTATAGTAGTTATATTCTTGAACATAGGAGCAGTATTATAGTAGTTATATTATTGTACATAGGAGCAGTATTATAGTAGTTATATTCTTGTATATAGGAGCAGTATTATAGTAGTTATATTCTTGTACATATGAGGTAGTATTATAGTAGTTATATTCTTGTATATAGGAGCAGTATTATAGTAGTTATATTCTTGTACATAGGAGCAGCATTATAGTAGTTATATTATTGTACATAGGAGCAGCATTATAGTAGTTATATTCTTGTATATAGGAGCAGTATTATAGTAGTTATATTCTTGTATATAGGAGGTAGTATTATAGTAGTTATATTCTTGTATATAGGAGGTAGTATTATAGTAGTTATATTCTTGTACATAGGAGCAGTATTATAGTAGTAATATTCTTGTACATCAGAGCAGTATTATAGTAGTAATATTCTTGTACATAGGAGACAGTATTATAGTAGTTATATTCTTGTACATAGGAGCAGCATTATAGTAGTTATATTCTTGTATATAGGAGCAGTATTATAGTAGTTATATTCTTGTACATAGGAGGTAGTATTATAGTAGTTATATTCTTGTATATAGGAGCAGTATTATAGTAGTTATATTCTTGTACATAGGAGCAGTATTATAGTAGTTATATTCTTGTACATAGGAGCAGTATTATAGTAGTTATATTATTGTACATAGGAGCAGCATTATAGTAGTTATATTCTTGTATATAGGAGCAGTATTATAGTAGTTATATTCTTGTATATAGGAGGTAGTATTATAGTAGTTATATTCTTGTACATAGGAGCAGTATTATAGTAGTAATATTCTTGTACATCAGAGCAGTATTATAGTAGTAATATTCTTGTACATAGGAGACAGTATTATAGTAGTTATATTCTTGTACATAGGAGCCGTATTATAGTAGTTATATTCTTGTACATAGGAGGCAGTATTATAGTAGTTATATTCTTGTATATAGGAGCAGTATTATAGTAGTTTTATTCTTGTACATAGGAGGTAGTATTATAGTAGTTATATTCTTGTATATAGGAGCAGTATTATAGTAGTTATATTCTTGTACATAGGAGCAGTATTATAGTAGTTATATTCTTGTACATAGGAGCAGTATTATAGTAGTTATATTCTTGTACATAGGAGGCAGTATTATAGTAGTTATATTCTTGTACATAGGAGGCAGTATTATAGTAGTTATATTCTTGTACATAGGAGCAGTATTATAGTAGTTATATTATTGTACATAGGAGCAGCATTATAGTAGTTATATTCTTGTATATAGGAGCAGTATTATAGTAGTTATATTCTTGTACATAGGAGGTAGTATTATAGTAGTTATATTCTTGTACATAGGAGCAGTATTATAGTAGTAATATTCTTGTACATCAGAGCAGTATTATAGTAGTAATATTCTTGTACATAGGAGACAGTATTATAGTAGTTATATTCTTGTACATAGGAGCAGCATTATAGTAGTTATATTCTTGTATATAGGAGCAGTATTATAGTAGTTATATTCTTGTACATAGGAGGTAGTATTATAGTAGTTATATTATTGTACATAGGAGCAGCATTATAGTAGTTATATTCTTGTATATAGGAGCAGTATTATAGTAGTTATATTCTTGTATATAGGAGGTAGTATTATAGTAGTTATATTCTTGTACATAGGAGCAGTATTATAGTAGTAATATTCTTGTACATCAGAGCAGTATTATAGTAGTAATATTCTTGTACATAGGAGACAGTATTATAGTAGTTATATTCTTGTACATAGGAGCCGTATTATAGTAGTTATATTCTTGTACATAGGAGGCAGTATTATAGTAGTTATATTCTTGTATATAGGAGCAGTATTATAGTAGTTTTATTCTTGTACATAGGAGGTAGTATTATAGTAGTTATATTCTTGTATATAGGAGCAGTATTATAGTAGTTATATTCTTGTACATAGGAGCAGTATTATAGTAGTTATATTCTTGTACATAGGAGCAGTATTATAGTAGTTATATTCTTGTACATAGGAGGCAGTATTATAGTAGTTATATTCTTGTACATAGGAGGCAGTATTATAGTAGTTATATTCTTGTACATAGGAGCAGTATTATAGTAGTTATATTATTGTACATAGGAGCAGCATTATAGTAGTTATATTCTTGTATATAGGAGCAGTATTATAGTAGTTATATTCTTGTACATAGGAGGCAATTTTTATTGTAAAAAACAAGACAAATACAGTTACATGAACAAAGTTTCACTTCAGTTCAAAAACATAAATTACATTCAGTGTTCGTAAATGATTACTCCACTATAGAAAACACAAAAACATTTTTAACTTAAAAAACATCCTATAGTACAACCGAACAATAAGAGAACCATTTCTAATCCAGATGTACATTTCTCCACAATATTTTGTTGTTCTGGTTCTTACTTATCTCCAATGACCTGATCCACCTGAGTTCAGACAGTATTTGGCTGACTGTTGTTGTGTGTTGGAAGGCCTCACTGTGTAGGGACACTCGAGTTCTTGCATGCCAGTGGTAATACCTAATGGTGGATATTATTATATATAGCGTACCCTTGTCGATGTTACCATTAGTAGATGGAATACCATAGATAATCTCAGGATACTTTAGGGACTGCAACCTTGGGATTCTTAAATTGCCAGAGACTTCTGTCCATATTTTCCTTCCTCCCGAGCACTCCATTATGAAATGTTCCATGGTCTCTTCTTGTGGACATCCCAGAGGACACTTCCTATCTGACTGAGATAGGTACTTCAAATTACCTCTGACAAAGAGCCTCCCGTGTAGTGACAACCAGGCAATGTCATACAGTTTAGCAGGAAGTCTCTTCCCATTGAGGAACCTCAGACTTTCCTGCAGTGTGGTGGTCGGACAATCCCTCAGAGCAAGGGGAGAACAAAAGAAGTCCCTACATATCTTATTGTATAGTTCTTTCCTGGTCTTACTCATGATGAAAGACTTCTCTAGCCTCCACTTCCTGACACACTTCAGGGCATAGTCCAGGTACTGGGGGAGGTAGTCACTCGTCCTTCTCCTCCTCTTGAGACTGTCGCCTCGCACCCAAGATTCTGCAAAAGGCAATATCCAATCCCTGACACTATTCACCCACAGGGAGCTGTTCTCCGAGTCCAGGCCACCAAAATTGACTTTTAGAAACATGGAGTCAAAGAACACCCTTGGATTTATCATATCCAGCCCACCCTCTCTCCTCTGCAGGTATGTTATACCCCTCTTTATTAGGTTCAACCTGTTCCCCCAAAGAAGCTGGAAGAACAGGCTAAAGAGCCTAGCCGAGAAAGATTCTGGCAAAGGAAAAATGATAGATATATATAAGAAGACAGGGACCAGATAAGTCTTTAACATTTTGACCCTTTCTCTATAGGTCAGCCTCCAGTTCTTCCATCGCTGAACCTTTGCATTTCCGGCTTCCAATTTATCTTCCCAGTTTATCCTGGCATTATCGTCCCTCCCAAATTTAACCCCTAAGATCTTAATATAGATGGAGGCTTTCGTAAATTGTGGCAGATCAAAGTCTGGATCAGAACTTAGTGTCCAGAAAGCTTGACTCTTCTCAAGGTTGACCAGAGACCCTGAGGCCTCCGAGTAGCTTCTGATGGCTGCAGACAACATCTTCACCTCATGAGGCTCAGATATCACCACAGTAACATCATCCGCGTAGGCGACAACACTCAGGGGCAGGCAGTGGGGGACCGGCACCCCCTGAAAATCACACTCCTGCAGTGACCTCAGGAACGGGTCTAAGGCAAACACATACAGCAGTGGACTCAGCGGGCAACCCTGTCTCACCCCTGCCTCAACCCTGAACGTGCCCCCCTGCCAACCATTGATCAGAGGAAAGCTCTCTGCCTCTCTGTACAAAGTCTTCAGCCAATCGATAAATTGTCCCGGAATACCGTACTTTGACAAAGTGGCCCATAGATACTCATGGTCTACTCTGTCAAAAGCTTTAGCCTGGTCCAGACCTACAACATATCTCCCACACCTCAGGGCTTTACATCTCTCAAACATCTCCCTTATCGAGATGACTGCTCCAGAGATGTTCCGCCCTTTTACTGTGCCGAACTGACAGCCTGACAACAGTGCCTGGGACAAACAAACTAACCTAGAGAACAAAATTTTCGCCAGAATCTTCCTGTCGACATTCAAGAGGGCAATCGGCCTCCAGTTCTTGATATCACTAGGCTCTTTCCCTTTAGACAGCAGAATTAAGGAGGACACCCTCATGGACGGAGGCATCAGGTGACTTTCTAGACAATTTTTGAACACGTCCACGAGGATTGGAGCTAAGTGGTCTCTGAACTTCTTATAAAATTCTGCGGTAATACCATCTGGACCTGGTGCCTTCTTCAGATGTAACTGATCAATGGCCTCTTTAACCTCCTCCACCGTTAATTCTGCTGTTAAAGGAGAAAAGTCCAAATTTTTAGTATCAGGGCCTGGAGTTGCCTCCAAGAATTGAGCCATCTTTTCTTTATCCAAAACCTTCTTCTGAAATAAGTCAGCATAGTAGGATCTCACCACCCCCAGGATACCCTCCCGAGATTCCTGCAAAACACCCTGGGAATCAGTGAGACCTGCAACAGATTTATTAGCCACACGCTCCCGGCAGTTCTCAAAGGGATCAGGAGACCCTAAGGTCCCATAATCCCGTTCAAGAACCAGGGAGGTGTACCTGTTGTACTGATACTGCCTCATCTCAGATTTCAGTCGGTTTATCCTTCGTTGGTCCCCCCCATCTGCCGAATACAGTGACTCCAATTCTTTCCGCAGCTTGAGATACTGGCTATATTTACTCTTCCCTTTTTTTAAAGACAGTCTCTTTAAGAGGGATCTGATCTCATCCTTGACGTCCTCCCACCAGTCAGCCACGTTTTCGTAAAAATCCATTCTCTCTAGCTGATCTTCAAGAAGGGAGTGGATGCAACTCTGGATGTAAGGATCATCCAAGAGGCTGGAGTTGAGTTTCCATGACCCTCTCCCGAGATCAGGGCGCTTGGTGGCTCCCAAACAGAAGTACAAAGCTAGGTGGTCAGAATAAGGGACAACTTTCTCTCTCCTCTCACTGATGTTTTCAGAAGGACTCACCAGAGCTAAGTCTATCCGACTACTTCTGCCAGCACAAGAATAAGTGAACTTTGGCTTTCTACCACCACATGCAAACACATCGGACAGACCAGCCTGAAGAATCATCCTGTTCAGGACCTTAGAATCTCTAGTAAGCGGCCTGTCAGTAGGTCTGTCACTGGGCATCATAACAGCATTAAAGTCCCCCGCCATGACCACAGGAAAAGATGTGAACAGGTATGGCTTTACCTCATTAAAAAGGTCAGTCCTCTCAGTCACTGTCTGTGGACCATAGATATTGATGAATCGGAGCCTTCTACCTCGGATTGTGACCTCCAGGACCAGACACCTTCCCATGGAAACCTCCGTTAATCTATGTATGGTCACATCCCTGGTGTTAAACAGTATGGAGACCCCAGCATATGGTTCCACAGCCAGCGACCAGAAGGAAGGACCAGACTGCCATTCTCTCTCTGCCTCTCGTACTAGACCCAAAGTATTTAGATGGGACTCCTGCAAGAAGAAGACATCGGCATCCAGATACTTCAGATGTTCATACACAGCATGCCTTGTTCTCCTCACTTTCATGCTATTTACGTTGCTGGAAATGACTTTAATATAAAAATCAGCCATTAAAATGAAACAAAGTGGAAGAAACAGAGAGATGGACCCCATCATCATATATCAGAGTCTGAGCACTCCCGCTGACCCCCACCAGTTTCCATGTCTGAATCATACTGTTCCTCAACTTGAAAAGGTCTCTTTTTAGAAGGAGGATCATCACTTGGGTCCTCATCATACTCGGCCATCATACGTTTTAACTCACTTTCCATTTCTGCCTCTGCGTCTGACTCCGACAAGACACTGAATCTATTGGCGGTCACTGTCCCATCTGGTCTACTGTCCACTTTCACCTTACTTGGCTTTCGGACAGTGGTCCACTCACCCTCAGGCTTACGGCTGGACTTATCTTTTTTCTTTCTTTTAGGCTGCTTATTCTCCCCAGTGGTGAACACTGGAGCAGAAGAAGAGACAGCCTCTGTGTCTACAGCCTGTGTGACCACCTCCATGTTCCCCTCAAAGATATCCGACTGGGGTTGGGTTTGTACTGGATCACTGTCTGGTAAGTCCTGTTGAGGCTCTGGCCCTGTTGGTACTGACCCCGATAACAACGTGTCCTCCTCTAGGTCATCTATCCCTTCCGGTAAGTCATCATCAGGAAAGTCATTGCTTATGTTGTGCCAGGCGATGGGACAGTCCCTGTGGGAATGACCAATCGTACCACACAAATTACACCTAATGACCTGGCAGTTGGCACTGACATGACCAATCTCACCGCACAGGTTGCACTTCACCATGGTGCACGCACTCGCTAAGTGACCGGTCTTCCCACACTTAAAGCACTTTCTAGGCTGACCCGCGTAGAAGCACACACCCTTCTCCCTGCCAATGAAGAAAGAATTGGGCAGATGTTGGGTTATATTGTGGTGCTGATGGAGCTTCACCAAGACCTTCCACCCCCCAGTCCAGATACCGTCTTCATCTCTGGTTTTAGTGAGTTCGGACATAAGGTCACAATGTCTCCTCAGCCAAACTACAATGTCCTGGTGGGGAACCGACTCATTCCAGAAGATGATGGTGACGTTAACAGTATCTGGCTTAGAGATGGGGATAAAACTGAACTTATTCCAGCCTTCTTCTTCCCTGAACCTGGTGAAGCTAGCCCAGAAGAGATCGAGATCAGACATAAGCTTGAAGCTGATGTCAAAACCCTGCCTGTCCGGGAGGTTTATGACAGCCAGGATGTTGGATGGCTGGAAGCCCATTTGCTTACATAGCAGCTCTCTGATGACATACCTCCTATCGGGCAGCTCTTCCTTGGTACCTCTATGCTTGAACCTGACCACGTTCCTCCTCTTAAAAGCCTGGCCGGTATAACTGGTGTTTGACCTAAATGATGGTGAGCCACGGCTCCAGGCATTCCCAGAGGAGGTGTGACCAGGTCCACTATTTTGCTGTCCTTGTGAGCCTTGTGTAGGCTGCTGGCCTCCTGTACTAGGGGGTTCTGGTGCTGTCTGTGTAACTAACGGGGGAAACTCCTGTACATTAGATTGTACTGACCCCTCCACACCATCAGTGTCACCAACATTAACAGAGGGATCCACAGACTGGCCTGATTCCCCAGAGGATCCCAGATCCCAAACAGACTGTGGTGCACCCTCCCCTGACAGAGCAGTATCACATAGCGTATTATCACACACAGTATCATCAACATCATCAGACACTTGAATGTTCTTAGCAGTATCCTCAGACACATGAATATGCTCAGCAGTACTGTCCTGTACATGGATGTCCTCAGCAGTACCGCCCTGCACAGCACAGTCCTGAGGACCTGGCTCAGTAATAGCAGTTTCATGTGCTGCTGCACTGTTACCTTCTGTTAGGAGTCCACAGTCCATGTGCTCAGTGCTGCCCCCAGACTCTTGTGGTGACTGCACTGTTACTACAGGGTTACCTTCAGGTCACATTCCTCCTGCAGAGTAGTGGATGCTGGGACTTGTAGTGCCATGCTAGGAACTGCTTCAGGTGCTTGCTGCTGCTGGACGCTTGCTTCCCCTTTGTACAGACTTCCTTCTTTAAAGGAAAAACTTGCTGGCTGCAGTAAGGGTTTTCCATGGGACTGCCGGGCGCCATCTTGGAAAAAATCTGATACAAAGCGCTGCTGGTTCTTATAAGTCTCTCCAACTGGTCCTAGTTGTTCCAGGACAGAGTCCATCTCCCTTACGGTGCCAGCGAGCTGTATGGCCAGGGAGCTCAGCTTGCGGTCGTGCAGCTCCTGGTGGTCAGGGTTTGCTGCCTTCAGCTTGTACATGCAGTCTATCTGCTTCTGAAGCTGCAGTTTCTCTCTTCTCAGAGTCTCCATTCTCTGCACCAGTGCTGGGATTTTGTCAGCGAGGCTCAGCTCAGGTGCGCGCTCTCCCCCTCCAGCAGACTGTCCATTGCTGGGTATTGCAGGCTGTGGACTCACAGGTGTAGTGGCTCCGCTTGTGTCCAGCCCAGGTCTCTGCACTGCTGGTGAAGACACTTGTGGCTTTGGACTTGTTGCGGTCACTGCGGTGGGGGCACAATCCCCAGTTTGGAGACCGGCTCCCAGGTTTTCTCCAGTGGCTGCACCTGGTAACCTTCCTGCTTTACCTTCTTTGGTTTCATCCACACTTTTTGCATCTTTCTTGCTGCTGCTCCCAGATCTCGTACGGTCAGAAGTTATCAGGACATTTTGCTGCAGATTTTGCTGTATGGTCTGTCTCTCCAGAGAAGTTCTTCTCTGTCTGCATGGGGAGGGTGAGGGCTGCACACCTTCCGGCCGCAATGGAGTCTTCACCTCCTGCACAATCTGCTGGCCTCTTCCCTCAGGGTATTCTGGACGCTGCACATTCACACTGGTCGATGGCTTCATCACACTCTTACTTACTGCGGCTGCTTTCTTTTCTGCTGTTACTTTCTTTACTTCTTGGCTTCTTCCTCCATAAAGACTGCTGACACCTTGACTTGGACCGCTGACGACATTACCGCTGACATTCATTTTCTTCACAAGAACTTTGGGATTTTCATCCACAGGTTGAGATGTCTGGGAATTGTTTCCCAGAGTAGGCCTTGGAGCAGGGGCCTTGCCTGGGGAGTATCCCCGCCCAGGGTGACCCCTCCCTGGGCTAGCTCCTGACATGAGGAGAACCACCTACACACGTCCTCTCAGCTAGGAGGCAGTATTATAGTAGTTATATTCTTGTACATAGGAGCAGTATTATAGTAGTTATATTCCTGTACATAGGAGCAGTATTATAGTAGTTATATTCTTGTACATAGGAGCAGTATTATAGTAGTTATATTCTTGTATATTGGAGCAGTGTTATAGTAGTTATATTCTTGCACATAGGAGCAGTATTATAGTAGTTATATTCTTGTATATAGGAGGCAATTTTTATTAGTATAAACAAACATAACAATACATTAAATCGGAATGAACAGAAACAATGGTCATTTACCAGAAATCATACATATCCAACAGTATAAATAATAATGATAATAACTTAACAATAGCCCATCGCTGTTAAAGGGAAAGAAAGTAAATAAATCAGCAATAAACACAATTCCATTATGAAGATAAGTCCACATCCACCATATATACATTCCTCCGTAACATCCTGTTTCTCTCCTTTTTCCTACATTCTAAGTTCTTTATCCACCTCAGCTCTGACAGGATCAGGTTCACCGCTTGCCTGTGATGAAACGGCTCGCTATGTACGGACACTTTTGTTCTGGTATGCCAGTGGTAGTATTTAATGATTGTTATAATCAAGTACATTGTCCCCCTGTCAATGTCAGGTATACTAGCTGGTACCCCATAGACAGTGCAGTTTCTAGGTAAAATTTCTCTCAGGGCGAGTGTCAAAAAAACTCCCCCCCCCCCCCCCATCAAAACTGCTACTCATATCAGAAGAGTACTTGCAACCGTCTCACTATATATATATATATATATATATATATATATATATATATATATATATATTTTTTATGCTTAACACAAGATTTATTGAGAGCAAAAGAAAATCATAAATCACTGCTTAAACTGCTAAAAGTGGCAGGCAGAGTGGTAGAGGAGAACTGCAGTATAAAGGAAGGCAATACCCTGAGAAGAGTAGTCATGAAATACAATCATCAATAATGTGCAAAACCAAAAAACTGTCATGTTAGCATTTAATAACTAACTAAAACCCAATCCCAGCAGGTCTCAACTAGCACACGCAAGTAAATGCACAAAAACCAAGTAACATATAAAACCAGATTCAAAGCATAGATGGCGGATTACTGTATATTGTACATAAAATGTATGGAGGTTCCACCATGCCGGACAATATAACCTCTGTGCCATGCTGTACAATATACAGTATAACCCCTACACAGTGTAGAGGTATACTGTATATTGTGTAGCACAGTGTAGAGGTATACTGTATATTGTGGGGCACAGTGTAGAGGTATACTGTATATTGTGTGGCACAGTGTAGCGGTATACTGTATATTGTGTGGCACAGTGTAGCGGTATACTGTATATTGTGTGGCACAGTGTAGAGGTATACTGTATATTGTGTGGCACAGTGTAGAGGTATACTGTATATTGTGTGGCACAGTGTAGAGGTATACTGTATATTGTGTGGCACAGTGTAGCGGTATACTGTATATTGTGTGGCACAGTGTAGAGGTATACTGTATATTTTGTGGCACAGTGTAGCGGTATACTGTATATTGTGGGGCACAGTGTAGAGGTATACTGTATATTGTGTAGCAGTATACTGTATATTGTGTGGCACAGTGTAGAGGTATACTGTATATTGTGTGGCACAGTGTAGCGGTATACTGTATATTGTGTGGCACAGTGTAGCGGTATACTGTATATTGTGTGGCACAGTGTAGCGGTATACTGTATATTGTGGGGCACAGTGTAGAGGTATACTGTATATTGTGTGGCACAGTGTAGAGGTATACTGTATATTGTGTGGCACAGTGTAGCGGTATACTGTATATTGTGTGGCACAATGTAGAGGTATACTGTATATTGTGTGGCACAGTATAGAGGTATACTGTATATTGTGTGGCACAGTGTAGAGGTATACTGTATAGTGTGGGGCACAGTGTAGAGGTATACTGGTTATTGTGTGGCACAGTGTAGCGGCATACTGTATATTGTGGGGCACAGTGTAGAGGTATACTGTATATTGTGGGGCACAGTGTAGAGGTATACTGTATATTGTGGGGCACAGTGTAGAGGTATACTGTATATTGTGTGGCACAGTATAGAGGTATACTGTATATTGTGTGGCACAGTATAGAGGTATACTGTATATTGTGGGGCACAGTGTAGAGGTATACTGTATATTGTGTGGCACGGTGTAGAGGTATACTGTATAGTGTGGGGCACAGTGTAGAGGTATGCTCTACATTGTGTGGCACAGTGTAGCGGTATACTGTATATTGTGGGGCACAGTGTAGAGGTATACTGTATATTGTGTAGCGGTATACTGTATATTGTGTGGCACAGTGTAGAGGTATACTGTATATTGTGTGGCTCAGTGTAGCGGTATACTGTATATTGTGTGGCACAGTGTAGCGGTATACTGTATATTGTGTGGCACAGTGTAGCGGTATACTGTATATTGTGGGGCACAGTGTAGCGGTATACTGTATATTGTGGGGCACAGTGTAGAGGTATACTGTATATTGTGTGGCACAGTGTAGAGGTATACTGTATATTCTGTGGCACAGTGTAGCGGTATACTGTATATTGTGTGGCACAGTGTAGAGGTATACTGTATATTGTGTGGCACAGTATAGAGGTATACTGTATATTGTGTGGCACGGTGTAGAGGTATACTGTATAGTGTGGGGCACAGTGAAGAGGTATACTGTATATTGTGTGGCACAGTGTAGTGGCATACTGTATATTGTGGGGCACAGTGTAGAGGTATACTGTATATTGTGGGGCACAGTGTAGAGGTATACTGTATATTGTGGGGCACAGTGTAGAGGTATACTGTATATTGTGTGGCACAGTATAGAGGTATACTGTATATTGTGTGGCACAGTATAGAGGTATACTGTATATTGTGGGGCACAGTGTAGAGGTATACTGTATATTGTGTGGCACAGTGTAGCGGTATACTGTATATTGTGTGGCACAGTGTAGCGGTATACTGTATATTGTGTGGCACAGTGTAGCGGTATACTGTATATTGTGGGGCACAGTGTAGAGGTATACTGTATATTGTGTGGCACAGTGTAGAGGTATACTGTATATTGTGTGGCACAGTGTAGCGGTATACTGTATATTGTGTGGCACAATGTAGAGGTATACTGTATATTGTGTGGCACAGTATAGAGGTATACTGTATATTGTGTGGCACAGTGTAGAGGTATACTGTATAGTGTGGGGCACAGTGTAGAGGTATACTGGTTATTGTGTGGCACAGTGTAGCGGCATACTGTATATTGTGGGGCACAGTGTAGAGGTATGCTGTACATTGTGTGGCACAGTGTAGCGGTATACTGTATATTGTGGGGCACAGTGTAGAGGTATACTGTATATAGTGTGGCACAGTGTAGAGGTATACTGTGTATTGTGTGGCACAGTGTAGAGGTATACTGTATAGTGTGGGGCACAGTGTAGAGGTATACTGGTTATTGTGTGGCACAGTGTAGCGGCATACTGTATAGTGTGGGGCACAGTGTAGAGGTATGCTGTACATTGTGTGGCACAGTGTAGCGGTATACTGTATATTGTGGGGCACAGTGTAGAGGTATACTGTATATAGTGTGGCACAGTGTAGAGGTATACTGTGTATTGTGTGGCACAGTGTAGAGGTATACTGTATATTGTGGGGCACAGTGTAGAGGTATAGTGTATATTGTGTGGCACCATGTAGAGGTATACTGTATATTGTCTGGCACAGTGTAGAGGTATACTGTACATTGTGTGGCACAGTGTAGAGGTATACTGTATATTGTGTGGCACAGTGTAGCGGTATACTATATATTGTGTGTCACAGTGTAGAGGTATACTGTATATTGTGTGGCACAGTTTAGAGGTATACTGTATATTGTGTGGCACAGTGTAGAGGTATACTGTATATTGTGTGGCACAGTGTAGAGGTATACTGTATATTGTGTGGCACAGTGTAGCGGTATACTGTATATTGTGTGGCACAGTGTAGAGTATACTGTATATTGTGGGGCACAGTGTAGCGGTATACTGTATATTGTGTGGCACAGTGTAGAGGTATACTGTATAGTGTGGGGCACAGTGTAGAGGTATACTGTATAGTGTGGGGCACAGTGTAGCGGTATACTGTATATTGTGTGGCACAGTGTAGCGGTATACTGTATATTGTGTGGCACAGTGTAGAGGTATACTGTATAGTGTGTGGCACAGTGTAGCGGCATACTGTACATTGTGTGGCACAGTGTAGAGGTATACTGTATATTGTGTGGCACAGTGTAGAGGTATACTGTATATTGTGTGGCACAGTATAGAGGTATACTGTATATTGTGTGGCACAGTGTAGAGGTATACTGTATATTGTGTGGCACAGTGTAGAGGTATACTGTATATTGTGGGGCACAGTGTAGAGGTATACTGTACATTGTGTGGCACAGTGTAGAGGTATACTGTACATTGGGGGGCACAGTGTAGAGGTATACTGTATATGTTTTGTGTGGCACATTGTAGAGGTATACTGTACATTGTGTGGCACAGTGTAGAGGTATACTGTGTGGCACAGTGTAGAGGTATACTGAATATTGTGTGGCACAGTGTAGAGGTATACTGTATATTGTGGGGCACAGTGTAGAGGTATACAGTATATTGTGTGGCACAGTATAGAGGTATACTGTACATTGTGTGGCACAGTGTAGAGGTATACTGTGTGGCACAGTGTAGAGGTATACTGAATATTGTGTGGCACAGTGTAGAGGTATACTGTATATTGTGTGGCACAGTGTAGAGGTATACTGTATATTGTGTGGCACAGTATAGAGGTATACTGTATATTGTGGGGCACAGTGTAGAGGTATACTGTATATTGTGGGGCACAGTGTAGAGGTATACTGTATATTGTGTGGCACAGTGTAGAGGTATACTGTATATTGTGTGGCACAGTGTAGAGGTATACTGTATATTGTGTGGCACATTGTAGAGGTATACTGTACATTGTGTGGCACAGTGTAGAGGTATACTGTGTGGCACAGTGTAGAGGTATACTGAATATTGTGTGGCACAGTGTAGAGGTATACTGTATATTGTGGGGCACAGTGTAGCGGTATACTGTATATTGTGTGGCACAGTGTAGAGGTATACTGTATATTGTGGGGCACAGTGTAGAGGTATACTGTATATTGTGTGGCACAGTGTAGAGGTATACTGTATATTGTGGGGCACAGTGTAGAGGTATACTGTATATTGTGTGGCACAGTGTAGAGGTATACTGTATATTGTGTGGCACAGTGTAGAGGTATACTGTATACTGTGTGGCACAGTGTAGAGGTATACTGTATATTGTGTGGCACAGTGTAGAGGTATACTGTATATTGTGGGGCACAGTATAGAGGTATACTGTGTATTGTGTGGCACAGTGTAGAGGTATACTGTGTATTGTGTGGCACAGTGTAGAGGTATACTGCATATTGTGGGGCACAGTGTAGAGGTATACTGTATATTGTGGGGCACAGTGTAGAGGTATACTGTATATTGTGGGGCACAGTGTAGAGGTATACTGTATACTGTGTGGCACAGTGTAGAGGTATACTGTATACTGTGTGGCACAGTGTAGAGGTATACTGTATATTGTGGGGCACAGTGTAGAGGTATACTGTATATTGTGGGGCACAGTGTAGAGGTATACTGTATATTGTGTGGCACAGTGTAGAGGTATACTGTATATTGTTGGGCACAGTGTAGAGGTATACTGCATATTGCGGGGCACAGTGTAGAGGTATACTGTATATTGTGGGGCACAGTGTAGAGGTATACTGTATATTGTGGGGCACAGTGTAGAGGTATACTGTATATTGTGTGGCACAGTGTAGAGGTATACTGTATACTGTGTGGCACAGTGTAGAGGTATACTGTATACTGTGGGGCACAGTGTAGAGGTATACTGTATATTGTGTGGCACAGTGTAGAGGTATACTGTATATGGTCAGGTACAGCTCTTTCCTGGTCTTACTCTCAATACATGCTCTATCAATCCTCCAGTTTCTCAAGCCCCAGACCATATTTCAGGTACTGGGGTAGGAAGCCACGTGTCAACCGACCCCTCTTGAGACTGCCGCCTCTCACCCAAGACTCTGCAAAAGGCAATATCCAGTCCCTGACACTTTTCACCCACAGGGAGCTGTTCTCTGAGTCCAGGTCAGCAAAATTGACTTTTAGGAACAAGGAGTCAAAGAACACCCTTAGATTTAACATATCCAGCCCACCCTCTCTCCTCTGTAGGTAGGTGATCCCTCTTTTTGCTGGGTTCAACCTGTTCCCCCAAAGAAGCTGGAAGAACAGGTTAAAGAGCCTAGCCGAGAAAGATTCTGGCAAAGGAAAAATGACAGACACATATAAGAAGACAGGGACCAAGTAAGTCTTCAACATAGTAACCCCTTCTCTATAGGTCAGCCTCCAGTTCTTCCATCGCTAAACCTTTGCATTTCCGGCTTCCAACTTCTCCTCCCAATTTATCCTGGCGTTATCGTCCCTCCCAAATTTAACCCCTAAGATCTTAATATAGGTGGAGGCTGGATCAGAATTCAGTGTCCAGAAAGCTTGACTCTTCTCAAGGTTGACCAGAGACCCTGAGGCCTCCGAGTAGCTTCTGATGGCTGCCGACAACATCTGCACCTCACGAGGCTCAGATATCACCACAGTCACATCATCCGCGTAGGCAACAACACCCCCCCCCGAAAATCACACTCCTGCAGCGACCTCAGGAACGGGTCTAAGACAAACACATACCGCAGTGGACTCAACGGGCAACCCTGCCTCACCCCTGCCGCAACCCTGAACGTGTCCCCTTGCCAACCATTGACCAGATGAAAGCTCTCTGCCTCTCTATACAAGGTTTTCAGCCAATCAATAAATTGTCCCGGAATACCGTACTTTGACAAAGTGGCTCATAGATACTCATGGTCTATTCTGTCGAAGGCTTTAGCCTGGTCAAGACCAACAACATATCTCCCACACCGTAGAGCTTTACAACTCTCAAACATCTCCTTCAGGGCTAATTTAGACAGCCGTATGCGGATCCGTTTTTTTGCGGACAGTTCAGCATGTCCACAAAAAAATGGATTGCATTCCTTTTTTTGCTGATCCATAGACTTTAATAGGGCCATGTCCTGATTTTCACTGACAAGTATAGGACATGTTTAATTTTTTTGCTGAGCCGTGCAATAGGAGAAAAGTGCCTCATAGAAGTGAATGAGACAGCATCTAATCTGCGAAAAAACAGATCCGCATTTTGCGGACAGCATACGGCTGTCTGAATAAGCCCTTATTGAGATGACTGCTCCAGAGATGTTCGGCCCTTTTACTGTGACGAACTGACAGCCTGCCAACAGTGCCCGGGACAAACAGACTAATCTACAAAACAGGATTTTTGCCAGAATCAGTTATTTTCCGGTATAGAGCCCCTAGGACGGCACTCTATGCCGGAAAATAAAAACGCTAGTGTGAAAGTACCCTAAGACCTGTCCTAGGTTGCTGATACAGCTTATATGTTTATACAGCTAGACCTGCCAATAACCTTAATATACTGTAGTTCCTATGTTTGTGTGTTAAAGACAAAAGCAGAGTTATTTACAGTGACTTCATGTTTGGATGTCATATAACTGTTATATATATTGTTTTCACAGAAGCAGAAAAGAGAATATGCCTTTAAGATTCATTATATGGATGTGAGGTAAGCTCAATGACACAGCAGAAACAACAGAAAGCATAGCGTTAAACTGTTGTTGCTGGGCAGGAGTCTAGACCAATCACAGCCAGCCTCACACACAGCAGGAGTCTTGACCAATCACAGCCAGCCTCACACACAGCCTGTGTGGAAAATTCCCTAGCAGGAGCTGCTAGAATCATTACATTAGCTGAACAGACATTCACTCCACTAAGAGCTGTGTTTTATGGAAGCAGAGAGGCCAAAATAGGTATTTAAAACAGTTATATAATGTTCCTACTGTTAATATAGTGATTAGAACTGTATACTGAACCAGTTATATGTGTGTTTACTTACAGTTCCACCAATTGCAAACTACAAAGTTCGCAATCCAAATTCCATATTGCAATCTAAATTGCATACAACCATACCAGATCATACTCAACCAATCTGCAAATAGTTACTGCTAACTGCATATTGCAAATTGCAACCAAATTCAGCATGTGAACTATTAGTTAGACCTCAGATACACCTCTCAGAGAGATCATAAAGTGCTTAAATAACTTAAAGTGAGAGTACAGATACTCAAGAGAGAAATATATCCACCATTTTATGTTGAATGACAAGATTGAACAGTTGAACCACCATCTTATGCATACCGCCATTTTGTGATATCTTTTCAACACGTGTTATGTACATGGACTATCTGCTGCGGAGGCGGAAGTGTTATATATAATGAAATATTTAAGTTAATAAAGAAGTTATTTCAAGCATTTGGTGTGCTCTTTAAACCTACTGTTTCCATAGAACGGTGCTAGAGGAATTACAGAGTAATAGGCAGTCTGGTTAGACTAAAAGTCAGAGATATCAAAATTCTTCTAATGCCACAGTGCAAAAGGCACTTCATAGTGCTGCGCCTGCCACAGCCTTCTTTAGATGTAATTTATCAATGGCCACTTTAATCTCCTCCACCGTCAATTCTGCTGTCAAAGGAGAAAAGTCCACATCATTAGTATCAAGTCCTGGTTGCCTCCAAGAATTGAGTCATCTTATCTTTATCCAAAGCCTTCCTCTGAAATAAGTCAGCATAGTAAGATCTCACCACCCCCAGGATACCCTCCCGAGATTTCTGTAAAACACCCTGGGAGTCAGTGAGACCTGTGAACACTTTGTTCGCCACACGCTCCCGGCAGTTCTCAAAAGGATCAGGTGACCTTAAGGACCCATAATCCCGCTCAAGAACCAGGGAGGTGTACCTGCTGTACTGATACTGCCTAATTTCAGATTTCAGTCGGTTTATCTTTTGTTGATCCAGCCCATCTGCCAAATAAAGTGACTCCAATTCTTTCCGCAGTTTGAGATACTGGCTGAACTTACTCTTCCCTTTCCTAAGAGGGATCTGATCTCATCCTTGACGTCCTCCCACCAGTTAGCCATGTTGTCATAAAAGTCCACTCTCTCTAGTTGTTGCTGAAAAGGAGAGTGGACACAATCCTGGGCATGATGATCCTCAGGAGATTGCAGTTAAGTTTCCATAGCCCCCTACCAACATCAACATGCCTAGTGGCTCCTAAGCTGAAAGACAAGGCCAAGTGATCTGAGAAAGGGACAACCTTCTCACTCATCCCACTAACCACTTCTGTAGGGTATACAAAAGCCATATCAATGCGACTACTTCTGTCAGCACACGAGTATGTAAATTTTGGCCTTACTACCATCCCATGTGAAGACATCGCTGAGACCTGCTTGCTGGAACATGCTATTTAGGACCTTGGAGTCCCTGGTCACTGCTCGGCCAGAGGATCTGTCACCCGATGTCCTAGTGACATTGAAATCTCCAGCCAACACCACTGGGACAGAGGTAAAAAGATACTGCTTAACCTCATTAAATAACTGGATCCTTTCCGCCACTGACTGTGGGCCATAGATATTAATGAGCCGGAGTCTTCTACTATGGATAGTAACCTCCAGGACCAGACACCGACCCATAATAACTTCTGTCAGTCTGTGTACAGTCACATCATTGGTGGTAAACAATATAGCAACCCCGGCATAAGGCTCCACAGCCAGCGACCAGAAAGAAGGACCAGACTTCCATTCCCTCTCAGCCTCACGTAGACGTCCTGATGTGGTCAGACATGTCTCCTGCAAGAAGATGACATCTGCATCAAGAGATCTCAGGTGGTTATACACTATGTGCCTTGTCTTTCTTACTTTAATACTGTTCACATTGCTGGAAAGCAATTTTAAAGAGAACCTGGCCATCATCACACAACAGAAAAAGAAGAGCAGCGAGGTAATATCCATCATCATAGATCGGAGTCGCCTGGGACTCTACAGCATAGGGTTTCTTTTTGGTCGGGGGATCCTCAGTGTCCCTTTCACATTCGTCATCTATTTTCTTCAGTTCTCTCTCATAATCCCCCTCAGACTCTGACAGGACCTCGTACCTGTTAGAAATGACCATCACCTGTGACCCTTTATGGACTTTCTTCCTGACACTTCCAGTTATGCTGTACTCTCCCTCAGGCTTACGAGAGGACTTGTCTTTTTTCCTCCTCTTGTTGCTCTTACTTTCCTCAAATACTGCTGGTGATGAAGAAGAAGAAGCTACCTCCGACTGTTGCTGAACCAACCCCCAGGGACAACCTCCATACTACCCTGTGCAGTATATGGGACCTCATGTTCTGGAGCTGCAGTACCTGATGTTCAGGGAGCTGGCGTCTTGTCTAGTGAGAATGGACCCAGACATTAAGGCCTCCTCCTTTACAGCATCTGCCTCCAACAATTCCTCATCGGGAAGCTCCTTACAGATATTGTACCATGCATCCGGACAATCCCTGTGAGGGTGACCCATCGTGCCACATAGATTACATCTGATATTCTGACAATTTGCACTTACATAGCCGACCTCACTGCACAGGTTGCACTTGACCACATTGCACACACTTGCGACATGACCGGCTCTGCCACACTTAAAACATATCCTGGGGTGACCTGGGTAGAAGCAGACGCCTTTCTCTCTCCCAATGAAGAAGGAGTTTGGTAGATGCCACATGACATTATTATGCTGGCGCAGCTTCACCAAAACCTTCCACCCTCCAGTCCAGATACCATCATCATGGACGTTGCATGCCTGGCCTGGAGGACTGCTTCACCTCAACTTTCTTAGATGTACTCACTGCTGCTAAATCTTTCTTTCCTTCTGGAACCACAACCATTACTCCATCTTTCTTACTTGCACTTAATGCACTGGTGTTTCTTCCATTCTGGTCATTACTTGTCACAGGATTCACTTTTGGACTCGTATCCATACTGGAAAGAGCATGGGAGTTTCCTCCCAGTGGAGGCCTGGAAGCCTGGGCCTTGCTCGGGGAACATCCCTGCCCAGGGAGGCCCCTCCCTGGGCTTGCTCCTGACATGAGGAGAACCACCAACACACGTCCTCACAGCTAGGAGGCAGTATTATAGTAATTATCTTGCACATAGGAGCAGTATTATAGTATTTATGTTCTTGCACATAGGAGTCAGTATTATAGTAGTTATATTCTTGTACATAGGAGGGAAAATTATAGTAGTTATATTCTTGTACATAGGAGCAGTATTATAGTAGTTATATTCTTAACCAAATTTATTTTTATTCAAAGTAAGTAAGGCATATCAATCGATCACAAACCATCGTAGCATCACTGGTAAGGCAAAGTCACAAATCGGTCATGGAAGTGACCACAAATGCATGTCAGTGCAACACATGTTGTACAAAATGATACATCAAATGTGACAGACAATAAAAATCAAATATAACACAAATAAGAGGAAAAGAGAGGGAAAGGAAGGGAAAGGAAAGGGGGGGGGGGGGGGTAGGGGAGTTTTCCCCAACTCCGTCAGGGGAACTTCCTATATGTCTTCCAGGGCGACCAGATTTTCAGAAAGCGGGAACGCGTGCAAGATTCCCAGTGGGCCAGCTCTTCAAACCTGTAGATCTGATCCACCTTATCCCTCCACATCGAAACAGTGGGAGGTTCAGTATCCTTCCAAAGCAGCGGGATGAGCAGTCTCGCTGCCGTGATGAGCATAGTAGGAAGATCAGATCTACAGGGGGAAAGCGAGTCATTAGGGCACCAAAGCAGAATCAGTTTAGGATCCAGCTTAACCTGCTTAGCACACACCTCATTTATCAGAGCTTCTATACTGGTCCAGAACGCTTTAATCTTTTCACAGTGCCACCAAATGTGTGACAGAGAGCCTACGTCTTTTCTACACCTCCAGCACTCACTTGGGAAATCTGCATTAAGCCTATGCAAGAACTCCGGGGACTTGTACCATCTCGTGAGCAGCTTATACGAGTTTTCTTGTACCTTAATACAGCGGCTAAAGCCGTGAGAGTGTGTAAGGACAAAAGCCCTTTCCGGGTCTGTAAGGTGGATGGACAATTCCCTTTCCCATGAAGAAAGGAAATGTAGCTCAGGGGGGGAGGCTGAGAGTAACTCCTTATATATAGTAGACAGCGGTTTAGGGATCCTACGGGCATCTGATAGTCTCTTAGACAGCCAAGAGGGGGTTCCAGAGGTGGTGGGGGGTGGTAGCTTAATCATCTTAATTTCCTTCTGCAGGGCAAAACTCTGTAGGAAGGAAGCTTTTTTGACTTTAGGGTCATTCAAGACCGTGGACCAATCCAGGGACCCATCCGGGGACCTAATCTCACTTAAAGGGATCTCGGCCAAAAGAGGCCAGATACCTGAGGGCTTCTCGGCTTCCGGATGGACATAAAACTGTAAAGAGGAAAGCGGAGTACCCGGTATGGGAAACTCAAGTGTTCTATCCTTAAACTGCTTGGCCCACTCAACAAACATACCCTTCCATAGGAGTGGCAAAGAGGAACTACCCGGAGAACAAGGGGACAACCCCCAGAGAATCCGCTTCATTCTAGTGGAGAGCAGAGAGCGCTCAAGACACACATATGGAGCACTATAAGTGCTATTGAGGAGGGATAGACCTCTAAATAGTTGAAAGGCCACATAGTAGGAACGTATGTCGGGCAGACCAAAGCCGCCAAACCTCCTCTCTCTGGTCAGCACCGAATAAGCAATTCTGGAGGGTTTACTTCCCCACAAAAAGAGGGAGAAAACTCTGCGGATGTCTACAAAAAATGAGTGCGGCAGCCAGATAGGCAACACCTGCAGAAGGTACAAAAATTTAGGAGCTATAAAGGTCTTGAGGTAGTTCCTCTTGCCACACCAGGAATGTAGTAGTTATATTCTTGTACATAGGAGCAGTATTATAGTAGTTATATTATTGTACATGGGGCATTATTATAGTAGTTATATTCTTGTACATAGGAGCAGTATTAAAGTAATTATCTTGCACATAGGAGCAGTATTATAGTAGTTATAGTCTTGTACATAGGAGGCAGTATTATAGTAGTTATATTATATTCTTGTACATAGGAGCAGTATTATAGTAGTTATATTCTTGTACATAGGAGGCATTATTATAGTAGTTATATTCTTGTACATAGGAGCAGTATTATAGTAGCTATATTCTTGTACATAGGAGACAGTATTATAGTAGTTATATTCTTGTACATAGGAGGCAGTATTATAGTAGTTATATTCTTGTACATAGAAGCAGTATTATAGTAGTAATATTCTTGTACATAGGGGCAGTATTATAGTAGTTATATTCTTGTACATAGCAGCAGTATTATAGTAGTTATATTCTTGTACATACGGGCAGTATTATAGTAGTAATATTCTTGTACATAGGGGGCAGTATTATAGTAGTTATATTCTTGTACATAGGAGCAGTATTATAGTAGTTATATTCTTGTACATAGCAGTATTATAGTAGTTATATTCTTGTACATAGGAGCAGTATTATAGTAGTTATATTGTTGTACATAGGAGCAGTATTATAGTAGTTATATTCTTGTACATAGGAGTAGTATTATAGTAGTTATATTCTTGTACATAGGAGTAGTATTATAGTAGTTATATTCTTGTACATAGCAGCAGTATTATAGTAGTTATATTCTTGTACATAGGAGGCATTATTATAGTAGTTATATTCTTGTACATAGGAGCAGTATTATAGTAGCTATATTCTTGTACATAGGAGACAGTATTATAGTAGTTATATTCTTGTACATAGGAGGCAGTATTATAGTAGTTATATTCTTGTACATAGAAGCAGTATTATTGTAGTAATATTCTTGTACATAGGGGCAGTATTATAGTAGTTATATTCTTGTACATACGGGCAGTATTATAGTAGTAATATTCTTGTACATAGGGGGCAGTATTATAGTAGTTATATTCTTGTACATAGGAGCAGTATTATAGTAGTTATATTCTTGTACATAGCAGTATTATAGTAGTTATATTCTTGTACATAGGAGCAGTATTATAGTAGTTATATTCTTGTACATAGGAGCAGTATTATAGTAGTTATATTCTTGTACATAGGAGCATATTATAGTAGTTATATTCTTGTACATAGCAGTATTATAGTAGTTATATTCTTGTACATAGGAGCAGTATTATAGTAGTTATATTCTTGTACATAGGAGCAGTATTATAGTAGTTATATTGTTGTACATAGGAGCAGTATTATAGTAGTTATATTCTTGTACATAGGAGTAGTATTATAGTAGTTATATTCTTAACCATATTTCTTTTTATTGAAAAGGAAACAGAGCTGTGAGCTCACACATAACAGCAGTAAGATGGCAGTAAGTCATAAATGACAGACAAATAAACGTATATGTCATGTGCGAGCATTGGAAGAGGGAATAAGGAGAGGAAAGGAGTGGAAGGAAAGGAGGGGAAAATAAGGGAGAAAAGGAATGCTGCTCTAGCACGTAAAGTTTCTGTGTGCTTTCCATGGGGACCACAGTTTTAAGAAGCGGGAGCGTGAGTTATTTTCCCAATGCGCAAGCTCCTCAAAACGGTAGATCTGGTCTACCTTATCCGTCCACATATGAAGAGACGGCGGGGAATCAGTTTTCCATAAAAAGGGGATAAGCAACTTTGCTGCTGTAAGTAGCATTGTCGGGAGATTATTCTTAGCAGGAGTGAGGGTCTCATTGGGGCACCATAGTAAAATAAGTTTGGCGTCTAGGATTATCTTGGTCTTACATATAGCATTAATCAGGGACTCTATCAACTTCCAGAACGGCTGAATCTTATGGCAGAGCCACCAGATGTGAGACAAGGATCCAGTTTCTATGCCACACCTCCAGCAAATTTCGGGGATTTCTGGGTTTAGTTTATGCAAGAATTCAGGCGTTTTATACCACCTACTAAGGAGCTTAAAAGAATTCTCCTGAATCCTAACACAACGGTTAAAACCGTGCGAGTGAGCCAGAACAAAGGCTTTCTCCGGTTCCTTTAGGGTCAGAGAGAGCTCCTTTTCCCAGGAGGTCACGTACCGGAGCTCTGGTGGAAAGGAGGAAAGCATTTCCTTATACATCAGAGAAAGCGGCCTAAGGGGGGGTTTAGTAGCTAAAACTTTCCTCTCCAGCCAGGAAGGGGAACCATTCCCAGCAAAGGATCCAGTACACTGAGTGGTATCTCTTTTAAAATCTGCCAAGTGAAAGAAGGGTGCAGCTTTAACTTCAGGGCGGTCAATTATCAAGTTCCAATGCAAACTGCCGTCTGGGAGAAGGACATCCCGCAGAGACAGGTCAGTGAGCCTAGACCAAATCCCAGAGGGGTTTGACACTGAAGGGTGAATGTGGGATTGCAGAAATTTGAGTGGCATACCAGGGTTAGGAAATCTGAATAGGTGGGATTTGACCATTTTGGACCATTCTACCAACATCCCCTTCCAGAATGGAGAAGAAGAGCAGTGATTGGCTGAGAAGGGCCTAACACCCCACAGAGTAAGCTGCTCCTGATTGGTGAGCAATACAGACTCAAGGCGTGAACAAAGTGAGCTAGATGAGCTGGATAGGGCTGATACACATCTGCACAGTTGGACAGCGGTATAATATAATTTTACATCTGGCATCCCAAAACCTCCGAACCTCCTATCCCTTGTTAGGGTAGAGTAGGCAATACGCGGTGATCTGCCATTCCATAGGAAGCGAGTGAACACTCTGCAGACTTCTGTGAAATATGAGTTTGGAAGCCAAATAGGGAGAGATTGCAGCATATATAAAAATTTGGGGAGAATAAACGTCTTAAGGTAGTTCTTTCTTCCAACCCAGGAAACGAATGGAAGATTCAAGTTTTGTAGATGGTTGTGCACATTTTGCAAAAGTGGAGCATAATTGAGAGAAGCCAGGTACTGGACATTAGCCGAAACACGCATCCCCAAAAACGTAATGTCTCTGGAGGCCCAGGTGAACGGGGTATTACGCTTAAGATTATTAATCAAAGTTAGGGGGCAGGAAATATTGAGTGCCATGGATTTCCCATAGTTTATTTTAAAATTGGATATGAATCCAAATTCCTTAAATATATTCAACAACTTGGGCAAAGCCTCCAAAGGGTTGGAGGTCATAATTAAAAGGTCGTCCGCGAATGCTGCAGTAACGTGATTGCAGGAGCCAACCTGGAGGCCTTTAATATCCGGGTCTGCTCTAATTTTACACAGAAGGGTCTCCATCACTAGAATGAATAGTGCAGGAGAGAGGGGACACCCCTGCCTTGTCCCGTTGGTGATGCGAAATGGTGGGGACAGTGCTCCATTACCTTTGACCATGGCAGAGGGGGCAGAGTACAGGGTATTAATAGCAGTAATAAATTGACCCGGGAAACCGAACCTCGCCAGGGTCCCCGACATAAAGTGCCAGCTGACCCTATCGAAGGCCTTCTCCGCGTCTGTACTCACCAAGACCAAAGGCTTAGAAGATCTCCCGGCCCAATTTACAAGATGGAGGAGCCGTACCGTGTTTTCCGACCCCTGTCTGCCATGGACAAAGCCTACTTGCTCCTCATGGACAATGTCAGGAAGAACATCCTGTAGCCTAGAGGCCAGAATCTTCGCCCACCATTTCACATCATTGTTGAGCAGAGATATCGGCCTATAGTTACTGCAGCAAGTCGGATCCTTATTTTCCTTATGGAGGACAGTAATGTGCGCCAATAAGGAGTGAGGAGCAAGAGAGCCTCCAGTCAAGAGGTGATTGCACAAATTCTTGAAACGGGGGATTAAAACATCCTGGAATGATTTATAATACACGATGGAGAAGCCATCAGGGCCGGGACTTTTGCCTGAGGGGATAGACATGAGAACCTTACGGATCTCTGAGTCAGAGATGGGCCTAGTTAGTTGGGAAGCCTTAGATGGAGATATAGAAGGGAGGTTGAGGGACTGCAGGAATTTATCCGTGGCCTCTGATAGGTCACTAGGTGTAGCCCCTGATGGGGGGGGGGCAAGTTGTACAGAGCCTCATAGAAGGAACAAAATGCCTTGGCTACATCTGGGGTGGACTTATGTATCATTCCCTTGGAATCTTTAATAGAGGAAACAAAGGAGTCAGAAAACTGCTTCTTGGCAATAGCCGACATCAGTCCGTTTCCTCTATTCCCATGGGCATAGGCCTTAAATCTTGATCGTAACACTAATTTTGCAGAAGTGACATTTAATACGTTTTTAAGACGCGTTCTGGCTTCAGTCAATTCTGTTAGGGTGCGTATAGCCTGAGATTCCTTGTGCGAGGATTCCAGAAGAGCAATGGAAGCTAACAAAGCATCTAAAGCCTTCGTCCTTTGTTTTTTTACATAAGCCCCCAAGGCAATAAGTTCCCCCCTAAGAACTACGTTATGAGATTCCCATAATATGGCGGGGGAGGGAGGGGATTCTGGGGTATCATTAAGCCTAAAGAATTCCGAAATCAAGGCCTTTATTTTACTGGCGTGTGTGGGGTCCAAGACCAAAGTGTCATTGAGGCGCCACAAACGCTCTTTCCTCTGTGGGCCTGACAGGGAGAAGGTAATAATAACAGGGGCATGGTCAGATAATGTGATATTACCTATCCGGGCTCCAGAGACACTACGTATATGTGAATCAGACAAGAACAGATAATCCAGTCTATGGAAGGACATCTTAGCGTGTGAATAAAATGTATAGTCTCGGCCATTGGGATTTATGGTCCACCATACGTCCAAAACCTTAAGTTTTCTCAGTGAAACTTTTAGCCTTTTTAATAACTTGTAAGACACAGAAGGTCTGCCCACTGAAGTGTCCACCGCTGGTTCCATGGCAACATTAAAGTCGCCCCCTAGAATTAGTAACCCTTCTGTGAAGGAGGATAATGCAGCTAGGGTCTGAACGAGCCATGGTACTTGGCCTTTATTGGGGGCATATAAGTTGGCGAACGTCACAGGGGAGTCGCCTAAAACACCTTTTACAAAAAGGAACCTGCCCTCAGGATCTGCAGATGTTGCTTTGGGCTTAAAGGGGAGGCATTTATGCACGGCTATACTAACACCCCTGCTGGCAGAATCATGTGTACTGTGGAACCATTGGACAAATTTCCTAGGAGGAAAACTGGGGATCTTGCCTGTTCTAAAATGAGTCTCCTGTAGGAAGGCCACTGAGACTTTATCTTTCAGGAGGAGAGAGAGTGTCTGAGACCTTTTGCATGGCTCGTTCAGCCCATGCACATTAAGTGAGGCTACTACTATGGAAGACATTTTTGCATACAAACAACTGCATATGAGCATATGATACCCAAGACTATAAAGAAAAGCACAGAGATAATATGAGCAGAGGAGAGGGAAGGGGGGGAGGGGGACAAAGGACAAAAGATAAGGGGGATAACATTGAACATACTAAAGTGGCAAATGACCAGCTCGGACGTGATATCCATCCGAGAAGAGATGAGCGCTTTACTTATCACCAGCCAAGATAAAAATGGACTGGCGAGGGGGCAAGTAAAGCACTTGTGGTCTATAACTAAGAGACCAAAAAGAACAAAAAATAAAAATATACCCAGCACCGGAATCTATCCGGTCATCACCCTGCAATGGGGAGAAAAGGATCACCTCCTTGGAGGAAGAGTCCTGCATCAACAGGAAAGCGTCCCATATAAAGCATAACTTCTTATAGGAATAGTAGGCTATAAACATGGAATTAGCCAAAAACAGGACCGTTAGGGAAAGGCCAAGCTTGCCCAAACAAAACACTATGCCAGGAGGGCAAGAGACAGACATCTCTATATTAGAAAAATGAGATAAAGCATGGTATTAGCAGTTCATGCTTACAAACACAGCCGATGACACCGTGGTTCAGGCTCAAGTGAGGGCCCTGTCCATCTTGCTGCGTCCCGAGCGGTCTGACCTGCCTGCGGATGCCGTCTGCCAAGCAGATGCCCGTGGTGGAATAGACAAGGAGCCATCTTGGTCGGCTGGTAACCACAAGGGAATCTCTACTGGAGGGACATCTAGGGACCTCAAGACTGACTCCAGGTCCGCTGGTGAACGCACAGTGAGCAATTTTCCATTCCTGGAGACCACCAGCCCAAAAGGATATAGCCACCGGAACGGAGTCAACGTCTTCCTAAGAACATCCAGGAGAGGCTTGAATAAGCGCCGCTTAGCCAAGGTGGATGGTGCCAGATCCTGGAACATCTGGATCGGCACATTTTCATATTCCAGCACCTCCATCTCTCGTTGCCTTTTCAGGAGGGCCGCGGTGTCTACATAGCTCAGTAGGCCGCAAATCACGTCACGTGGTGGCTCTTGTGGTTTAGGCCTAGGGCGCAGCGCCCTGTGTATGCGCTCCACCACGATCCCCTCCGCTCTGTCTGGCCCAAGCATCGTGGAGAACAGCTCCCGCGCCATTGTCGGCAAAGCTTCCGCCGCGATCGATTCAGGTAGGCCGCGGATGCGGATGTTGCGCCGGCGACTCCGGTTCTCTTGATCTTCCAGTTTCAGGAAGGCATCATTCAATAGGGCCTTGTGAGACGCTAGCACCTCTGACGCTTTACCTTCATAGGTCATGATGGCTTCTTGCGTGCCTTCTAGCGTGACCACTCTCTGGCCTAGATGTTTCATGTCGTCTTTGATGTCCGCCAAATCTTGTTTGAGAGGCGTAAGGGCAGATTCAAGAACCCGGCGAAGGGTCCGTTCCGACAGAGGCGGATCTCTGGGCCTTCTATCTGAAATATCAGAGCCGCTGCCCGCATCAGAGAGTTCTCCTGCGTCGGAGTCATGAGCAATAGATGCCGCCATATTGGCGCCTTTCTGTGCGGCGGCTCTCTGCGTTTTCCGGAGAAACTTCTCCATCTCTGGCTGTTTAGAGTGCCGTGGGGTCGACTCTGAACTTCCTCTGATCTTATCCTTGCCAGGTTTCCCCATAATAAGGCAAATTATAGGCTTAAATAGGGCAAATGAGCCGGAATGCTGGAGGAGCTCAAGCTCGTGCGGCCATTCAGCAGCGTGGCTCGGCTCCGCCCCCTATAGTAGTTATATTCTTGTACATAGGAGTAGTATTATAGTAGTTATATTCTTGTACATAGCAGCAGTATTATTGCAGTTACATTCTTGTACATAGGGGCAGTATTATAGTAGTTATATTCATGTACATAGGAGCAGTATTATAGTAGTTATATTCTTGTACATAGGAGCAGTTTTATAGTAGTTATATTCTTGTACAGGGAGTGCAGAATTATTAGGCAAGTTGTATTTTTGAGGATTAATTTTATTATTGAACAACAACCATGTTCTCAATGAATCCAAAAAACTCATTAATATCAAAGCTGAATATTTTTGGAAGTAGTTTTTAGTTTGTTTTTAGTTTTAGCTATTTTAGGGGGATATCTGTGTGTGCAGGTGACTATTACTGTGCATAATTATTAGGCAACTTAACAAAAAACAAATATATACCCATTTCAATTATTTATTTTTACCAGTGAAACCAATATAACATCTCAACATTCACAAATATACATTTCTGACATTCAAAAACAAAACAAAAACAAATCAGTGACCAATATAGCCACCTTTCTTTGCAAGGACACTCAAAAGCCTGCCATCCATGGATTCTGTCAGTGTTTTGATCTGTTCACCATCAACATTGCGTGCAGCAGCAACCACAGCCTCCCAGACACTGTTCAGAAAGGTGTACTGTTTTCCCTCCTTGTAAATCTCACTTTTGATGATGGACCACAGGTTCTCAATGGGGTTCAGATCAGGTGAACAAGGAGGCCATGTCATTAGATTTTCTTCTTTTATACCCTTTCTTGCCAGCCACGCTGTGGAGTACTTGGACGCGTGTGATGGAGCATTGTCCTTCATGAAAATCATGTTTTTCTTGAAGGATGCAGACTTCTTCCTGTACCACTGCTTGAAGAAGGTGTCTTCCAGAAACTGGCAGTAGGACTGGGAGTTGAGCTTGACTCCATCCTCAACCCGAAAAGGCCCTACAAGTTCATCTTTGATGATACCAGCCCAAACCAGTACTCCACCTCCACCTTGCTGGCGTCTGAGTCGGACTGGAGCTCTCTGCCCTTTACCAATCCAGCCACGGGCCCATCCATCTGGCCCATCAAGACTCACTCTCATTTCATCAGTCCATAAAACCTTAGAAAAATCAGTCTTGAGATATTTCTTGGCCCAGTCTTGACATTTTAGCTTGTGTGTCTTGTTCAGTGGTGGTCGTCTTTCAGCCTTTCTTACCTTGGCCATGTCTCTGAGTATTGCACACCTTGTGCTTTTGGGCACTCCAGTGATGTTGCAGCTCTGAAATATGGCCAAACTGGTGGCAAGTGGCATCTTGGCAGCTGCACGCTTGACTTTTCTCAGTTCATGGGCAGTTATTTTGCGCCTTGGTTTTTCCACACGCTTCTTGCGACCCTGTTGACTATTTTGAATGAAACGCTTGATTGTTCGATGATCACGCTTCAGAAGCTTTGCAATTTTAAGAGTGCTGCATCCCTCTGCAAGATATCTCACTATTTTTGACTTTTCTGAGCCTGTCAAGTCCTTCTTTTGACCCATTTTGCCAAAGGAAAGGAAGTTGCCTAATAATTATGCACACCTAATATAGGGTGTTGATGTCATTAGACCACACCCCTTCTCATTACAGAGATGCACATCACCTAATATGCTTAATTGGTAGTAGGCTTTCGAGCCTATACAGCTTGGAGTAAGACAACATGCATAAGGAGGATGATGTGGTCAAAATACTCATTTGCCTAATAATTCTGCACGCAGTGTAGTTGCATTCTTATACATAGGAGCAGCATTCTAGTAGTTATATTCTTGTACATCAGAGCAGTATTATAGTAGTTATATTCTTGTACATAGGGGCAGTGTTATAGTAGTTATATTCTTGTACATAGGGGCAGTGTTATAGTAGTTATATTCTTGTACATAGGGGCAGTGTTATAGTAGTTATATTCTTGTACATAGGAGCAGTGTTACAGCAGTTATATTCTTGTACATAGGAGGCAGTATTATAGTAGTTATATTCTTGTACATATGAGCAGTATTCTAGTAGTTATATTCTTGTACATAGGAGGTAGTATTATAGTAGTTATATTCTTGTACATAGGAGGCAGTATTATAGTAGTTATATTCTTGTACATAGGAGCAGCATTCTAGTAGTTATATTCTTGTACATAGGAGGTAGTATTATAGTAGTTATATTCTTGTATATAGGAGCAGTATTATAGTAGTTATATTCTTGTACATCAGAGCAGTATTATAGTAGTTATATTCTTGTACATAGGGGCAGTGTTATAGTAGTTATATTCTTGTACATAGGGGCAGTGTTATAGTAGTTATATTCTTGTACATAGGAGCAGTGTTACAGCAGTTATATTCTTGTACATAGGAGGCAGTATTATAGTAGTTATATTCTTGTACATAGGAGGCAGTATTATAGTAGTTATATTCTTGTACATATGAGCAGTATTATAGTAGTTATATTCTTGTACATCGGAGCAGTATTATAGTAGTTATATTCTTGTACATCGGAGCAGCATTATAGTAGTTATATTCTTGTACATAGGAGCATTATTATAGTAGTTATATTATTGTACATGGGAGCAATATTATAGTAGTTATATTCTTGTACATCGGAGCAGCATTATAGTAGTTATATTCTTGTACATAGGAGCATTATTATAGTAGTTATATTATTGTACATGGGAGCAATATTATAGTAGTTATATTCTTGTACATAGGAGCAGTATTATAGTAGTTACATTCTTATACATAGGAGCAGCATTATAGTAGTTATATTCTTGTACATCAGAGCAGTATTATAGTAGTTATATTCTTGTACATAGGAGCAGTATTATAGTAGTAATATTCTTGTACATAGGAACAGTATTATAGTAGTTATATTCTTGTACATAGGAGCAGTATTATAGTAGTTATATTCTTGTACATAGGAGCAGTTTTATAGTAGTTATATTCTTGTACATAGCAGTATTATAATAGTTATATTCTTGTACATAGGAGAAGTATTATAGTAGTTATATTCTTGTACATAGGAGCAGTACTATAGTAGTTATATTATTGTACATAGGAGGCAGTATTATAGTAGTTATATTCTTGTACATAGGAGGCAGTATTATAGTAGTTATATTCTTGTACATAGGAGCAGTATTATAGTAGTTATATTCTTGTACATAGGAGCAGTATTATAGTAGTTATATTCTTGTACATAGGAGCAGTTTTATAGTAGTTATATTCTTGAACATAGGAGCAGTATTATAGTAGTTATATTCTTGTACATAGGAGCATAACAGATATGATGGGGTGGCGTCCTCTTTAAGTGAGTCTCACCACAAGATGACCACTGACCCTATATAATTCCTATAATGTAAAATTATATTGTAATGCTGCAACTGAAAATTTTAGAGAAATGATCATGTGAAAGGTTAACACGCAACAGATACCTGGTGCATGAACCATGGCTATACAAAGTTACATGTGGCTGGACAAAGTGAATCTAGCTGGGACATGGATCTGCCATGTTGAATCTTAAACCTGTACAATAGGATTTGCATGGCTGAAATATTTAGATTGTTCTACAGTAGCCATTGACTGTCCTTGGGCCTACAAGTGACCATTGATCTGTCAGGCTGATTCTGCCTAGACATCAGAAATTCCAGTAGAGATATACCTGGACCCTGAATCTGCTAAGCTACATTTTTTAGCTATTCTTCCAGAGAGTAAGAAGACCTTAGGTTGTCTTCTATGGATATGTGCTCTTGGTGGCGTTAGTCTATGACCAGCGTTGCAGTAAGTGGTCCAAATAGTTGGTGGCACCTAATTCCTCTGTTTTGGGACTCCACAGCTCCTATTACTTCTTCCCTTTGGCATTTTGTTTGGTTGCTATAACTATCAGGAACAATGCTTGACCCGCAGCCCAGTTCTGCAGTCATCGCTGGAATATCTATCCCAGCAACCTGGTCAAGGTGAGAAAATAAGTGGCTGACTTCCATTGCTGAACCTTCCAATGATCCATAAATCAAGCAGCCCTGGTACAATAGTTACAGCCTACCCTACACACATTGTTGACACCATCTAGATGTAATGCTCTGGGACATTTGGCACCTGAGTTAATGTATCGGAACCAGAAGGGTAACTCTAAGACCATGGGCCCTCATGAGAAAGGTGTACCAGCACTTCCCAACCCTAAGAACTATTTACCTCCCTAGGGCTGCGTTCACACCAGCGCTTCTTATTTCCGTTCTTCTGCTTCATTATAGGAGCAGAAGAACAAAAATAACAGAAGTCCCCCATTCGTCACAGAAGCAAACGGAGCCTTGACTATAATGGGATCCGTTAGATTTCCGTTCAGGAGAACATTTTTGTAGTGGAGAAAATCATGATTGATGTAAAAAATTAAAACCAAACATCATATAGTACTTGACAATCTCTTTCTAACAAAGCTAGAACCAGCCCTGTACCTCACATGGATCCAGGGCCGGCGCCACCAGTAAGGCGATCTAGGCAGTCGCCTAGGGCGCCATTTAGCAGGGGGCGCCTGTTGCGGTTTAAAAACAAAACAAAAACGTTGGTTATATAAGACCGGGCGGCCCGCGCCGCACCTCATGTTGCGCCGACTGAGCGGCTGAGGCTGAGCGTTTGCCGCTCTAAAGAATCTCCGGCTGCCGGCTCAGTGCTGCGCAGTCTGCCTGAGCCTGCTGTCTCTGTGTCTGCTCTGTGTTGTTGTTAATGTAGCGTGGCCGAGCTCTGTTCGGTCCGCGGTACAGGAGCTTTTGTTTCCTATACCCGGCCGGACTTCCTGTCACGGACTTCCTGCACTTCCTGTCAGTCCAGCCGGGTACTGAAACAAAAGCTCCTGTACCGCGGACCGAACAGAGCTCGGCCACGCTACACTAGAGGTGAGGGGGGGGGGGGGGGAGTAAATGAGAGTGACAAGGGAGGGAGAGAAAGTAAATGAGAGTGACGGGGGGGGAGTAAATGAGAGTGACAGGGGGGGCGAGTAAATGAGAGTGACAGGGGGGGCGAGTAAATGAGAGTGACGGGGGGGGGAGTAAATGAGAGTGACAGGGGGGGAGTAAATGAGAGTGACAGGGGGGGGGAGTAAATGAGAGTGACAGGGGGGGAAGTAAATGAGAGTGGCAGGGGGGGGGAAGTAAATGAAAGTGACAAGGGGGGGAGTAAATGAGAGTGACAAGGGGGGAGTAAATGAGAGTGACAAGGGAGGGGGGGGGAAGAAATGAGAGTGACAAGGGAGGGGGGGGAAGTAAATGAGAGTGACAAGGGAGGGGGGGGGAAGAAATGAGAGTGACAAGGGAGGGGGGGAAGAAATGAGAGTGACAAGGGAGGGGGGGAAATGAGAGTGACGAGGGGGGGGAATGAGAATGACGAGGGGGGAATGAGAGTGACAAGGGAGGGGGGGAATGAGAGTGAAAAGGGAGGGGGGGAACGAGAGTGACAAGGGGGGGGGAAGTGACAAGGGAAGGGGGGAATGAGAGTGACAAGGGGGGGGAGAGTGACAAGGGAGGGAGGGGGGGAGAGAGTGACAAAGGAGGGAGGGGGGGGGAAGAGAGTGACAAGGGAGGGAGGGGGGGGAGAGAGTGACAAGGGAGGGAGGGGGGGAAGAGAGGGACAAGGGAGGGGGGGGGGGGGGAGAGAGTGACAAGGGAGGGGGGGGGGGGGGGGGGGGGAGAAGAGAGTGACAAGGGAGTCCCCAGAGCCAGACCAAGAGCCAGACTGCAGCTAGAGACCAGATCATCTTATTGTCCTGGTGGTAAGTAGACAATGCAATATGTTTATTATGTAATTGTTTAGTTATTAATACTACATTGGAAACTAATTTACCTTACATTTAGGGTTCATTCACACATCGTGTGTGTTTTGCGGATCCACAAAACACAGACAGCGGCAATGTGCGTTGCGCATTTTGCGGACTGCACATTGCCGGCACTAAGAGAATATGCCTATTCTTGTCCGCTATTGCTATTTTTTTCAGGAGAAATGTAGAAATGTATGGGTCCGCAATTCCGTTCTGCAAAAAAGACAGCTACAAGAAGCTTGATTAACCCTAAGGGAAACATAGCAGTTGTTTTAATTTAAAAGCTGAGAAAGGGGTGGAACTTATGTGATGTCATGATATGGGAGGATCATCTGATAAGGGGGGGGGGGGTGGCGGCAATTTTTATCTTGCCTAGGGCGGCAAAAATCCTTGCACCGGCCCTGCATGGATCCAGACATCTCCCCATTCATTGCTCCAATTGTTCTGCTAGATTATTTCTGCATGGTAGCTCAGGGCCGTGTCCTATCTCTGGGTCGTGCCCTTTCTGTTGTAGCTCTTTCCCCGTTACTGCCACAGCTTCTATCAGAAGATATGGCTGGTAACAGTTGATTTAATCTGAGTGCGTGTGACCATCTCAGTGAGGTGGACAAGAAGAAAGGTAAAGAACAAACAGCAGGTGGCGCTGTACAGATACATTTTATTGAATAGCTCAGAGGCTATACTAAATTTTTAATTACATGTAATTACAAAAGTATTCAGATCCAGGGGCTGGTTTTTAAAAGATAGAATATTTTTGTGGCACATCTGCAGCGGACCACTCTTAGGCGTCTAGGGTATCCCTTGCCCCTCACGAGGTTTCTACGAAATATGTCCCTTTTATAGAGCAAGTAGTCGTGACGCCAGTTGCAGTTAAGCAACAAGGACATGGAGTCCCCTTTGTTGATGGTAGTGTTGGTACCCAGATGTAGGATTGCCAGAGTGGTGTAGAGTGGCCTACAATCTCTCTAAAGGTGTTGTTTGCACGTGTCACGGTGCTCCTACCTGGATATCCTTGGATCCCAGACGTGGTGGTCCAAAGCAGTGCAAAAAGGGGTTGTTGAACTTGGGTAGTGAATAAGTAGAATAAATGGAGTCCAGACTTTGTATTAATGTTGAACACAGCTTTACTTGAATAAACTGTAATCCAAACAGTTTCCAGACTTTATCTTGGTCATCAGCAGGTATTGGCTTAGGTTCTGGCAGGCAAACACTTCTGCAACAATCTCAGCTCTGCTATGCTGTAGCTTTCTCAGCTCTGCTATGTTAGCTGGGTAAACAGGAACTTTTCCTCTTCTGCTGGGACTTTGCTTAGCTGTAGTCTGACTCTATCTTTATCTGGATCTTTGTCTTTATCCAGGGAACTTCTTCCTGGCTTCAAGCTCACTCAGCTTGGTCATAGGCAATGCAAGCCCAGGAGGGGACATGCAACCATGTAGAACTTGTAGAATTTACAGACAGGGCTCGTCCGGCAGGGACGAGGGCCTACTGCTTCCCCTTACGGGGGTAAGCTAGACTCTGCACACAACCTCTCCCCAGGGGGGGAAGGCTAGACTGACCTTCACTAACTAAACTCCTTCCTCTCTAGAGAGGGAAATGGAATGGAAGGAGGGTTCCATCCTAGCTAACATAGCTCTGCACAGATTGCCGCCGCCTGCTGGTAAACCAGGCACATTACACTTAAACAGTTGTAAAATCAGAAAATACATACACATTATGCAGGACATGGCAATAAATATATATGAGATGACACATGATGCACCAACAAAGATAGTGGGGGTACAAAAGAGGGGCAGGGAAGCACATTGCCTTCATGCTGCCTGAGACAAAAATTTAAACGGCAACCCCCCCCATGCCAAATTCTTGACCTAACCCCTTCCCTCCAGCCAGAGGACTAACTTGAAGATTCTGGGACCCAGTGCAAAATCTATAACGGAGCCCTACCAGCATACACTTTCTATAATACCTTCTTATATGGCACAAGGGTCTTTGGGCCCCCTAAGGCTTCTGGGCCCGGGAGCGACTGCTACCTCTGCACCCCCCATAGGTATGCCCCTGCTTGCAGAGAAAATTAACTTTATTCCCCGCTCCCATCATATGCTAATGACTAATGAGCACTTTGAAGTCAAGAAGGCTGGCTCTTGCATCCTTCAAGTCAAGTTCGATGCACCCTCTTCCTACCTCCTGTCCCTTGAGTGACATTCGGGAGCAGTGGCAACGTCATCCCATCACCTCTCTACAGGCATACCCTGTGTCCTCTGGGGCGCCTGCGCAGTGAAGCTGAGTGTACAGCGCCTGGCTTCAGTGCTTCTCTGCTTGTGTGCAGTGACGGTGCACTCTTGTTCATCCAGGATGGGTGCAAACCTTACAGACTGTCCCGCTTTTCTGGCACAGAGAACTGCTGAAGCCAGGAGCTGTACACCGAGCTTCACTGCACAGGCGCCCAGGGGGAGACAAAACGTGGAAAGGTGAGGGGATGATGTTGCCACTTCTCTGAAACGTCAAACAAGGGGCAGGAAGAGGGTGCATCAAGCTATGTACGTCAGGTCAGGCCAAGTGTATTTTCTAGATGCCACCATTAAAAAGTGATTTGGCATAACTTTTATATAATTTTATATTTTTTGAAATGTTGCTTAAAATATATATGATATTGTTGAAATTGGCCAATTCCGAACTCTTGTATCCTGCATGTGTCTGATTATTTCTGCCAGGCGAGACGCAGATGGCATCTTGTGGCGAGGCACCTGGGACAGCACAGATGGCATGGACCAAGCCGCGTGTTATTGCTGATCTTGTGAATGGAGCTGGGATTAGCGGCATGAGAGGGGCAGGGGTCGATTGCTTGCTAGAGGTTAAGAACCTTGTGTTGGTATCAGGTGCACAAAAGCAGATTTTCTCAGAATGGCTTCTAACATGTCACACAAGGGTCATGTTTGGATGTAGCTGAAGCTGTAATGAGGAGCGGCACTGCTAATGGGCTTTCAGCTGCCTAAAATAGCGTGGCTTAAAGGCGAACTCTGGGGAAACTTCTTCAAACTCCACATTGATACATTTACAGTTGTGTTCAAAATAATAGCAGTCAGACATCACTAACCTGATCAATCACTGTTTTTGGTAGAAATTATATTTCTACATGGCAAATAATTTACTAGCAGGTGTAGTAGAGTAATGGAAATCCAACAGTCACGACATGCATGCTGCTGATGTAATTCAATCACTTAGTGAAAGGGTCATGTTCAAAATAATAGCAGTGTGGCGTTCAATGAGTGAGGTCATTCATTCTTTGAAAAACAGGTGCCAATTATTGCCCTTATTTAGGGAAGGAAGGCAGCAAATGTTGTATATGCTGGTTACAGTGCATTTCTCTCTGAAATTCTGAGGAAAATGGGTCATTCCAGACATTGTTCAGAAGAACAGCGTACCTTGATTAAAAAGTTGATTGGAGAGGGGAAAACATACAAAGAAGTGCAGAAATTGATAGACTGCTCAGCTAAAATGATCGCAAATGCTTTAAAATGGCAACCAAAACCTGAAAGACGTGGAAGAAAGCGAAAAACTACCATTCGAATGAATAGAAGAATAGTCACAATGGCAAGGACTCAGCCAACAATCAGCTCCAGGAAGATCAGAGACGGTCTGAAGTTACCTGTGAGTCCTGTTACTATTAGAAGCCGAGCTATCTGCAAGAAGCCCCCGCAAAGTCCCACTGTGGGAAAAAAGACTTGTGCTGAAGAGGTTACAATTTCCCACAGATCACATTGACGGCCTAAAGAGACATTTTGTGGACTGATGGAAGTAAGATTGTTCTTTTTGGGTCTAATGGCCGGAGACAGTTTGTCAGACGACCCCCAAACACTGAATTAAAGCTACAGTTCACTGTGAAGCATGGTGGACAAGCATCATGATATGGGGATGTGTCTTATACTGCGGTGTTGGGCCTATTTATCACATACCAGGGATCATGGATCAGTTTGAATACAGCAGAACACTTGAAGAGGTCATGCTGCCTTATGCTGAAGAGGAAATGCCCTTGAAATGGGTGTTCCAACAAGACAACGACCCCAAACACACCAGTAAACGTCCAACATCTTGGTTCCAGACCAACAAGATTGACGTTATGGAGCGGCCGGCCCAATCCCCGGATCTTAATCCAATAGAAAACTTGTGGGGTGACATCAAAAATGCAGTTTCTGAGGCAAAACCAAGAACTAGAGAAGAACTGTGGGATGTAGTCCAATCATCCTGGGCAGGAATACCTGGTCACAGGGGCAGAAGGTGGTCGACTCCGAGCAGCACAGACGTCCAGCAGTTCTCAGAAACAGCGGTTATACAACTAACTATTAGTGAAGGGATTCAGAGGAAAGCAAAATCTTCAAACATTTCTCAGTTTATATAGTGAATGTGTGAGTTTGTAAAGAAGAATACAAACACTGCTATTTTTTTGAACAGTCTAATATTCACTTTTCTTTAAACATAAATTTGATATATTTTCTTCACATTGTGATTTGGAATAGAATGTGTAGTGTTCCCAATGAATTTGTGTGGATGGAAATAGAAGCCATTAGAAGGATTTTGAGCTTTATTCACTTTTTTAAAAACACTGCTATTATTTTGAACACAACTGTATGTTTGAGTGGTCGCCTAGCAACATGCACTGCAGTGGGTGACACCACTCCATGTCCATACTGATGGAATCAATGATCAGTTCTGAACATTAATGTTGTTGATCCCCTCTGTAATCTGGGGCCTCTAAAAGGCCTCAGGTGGCGCCACCCAGGGACAAGTCGGGGTGGAGGTCTTGGACAATGACATTAACTATCTCCTCAGTGCCTAGTGTCTGTAGCCTCTGAGAGGCCGGTGCAGGCCGTGCAATGACGTCATAATCGCTCCTGCAGCAAACAGCTCAAGACACAGACCGGAATTTTTGGGGAATTTTTTATTTTATTTGGCAGCATGATGTTGGCCACTAAGGACCGGGGTATTATTATAACATTGTTTCCACTGGAGCACTGAATAGGGGTATTTTGTACTTGCATACATTACGGGGGGCACTATGGGGACATCAGTTCTGGTACTGGCACACATAATTAGGGGGCATTTTTTCTATTGGCACACATTATAGAGGGCTATTTTGTACTGGCAATCATTGTAAGGCGGGTATTTATTGTACTGATAAGATAAGATAAGATGCCTTTATTGTCACTGTACAATACAATGTACAATGCAATGAAATGTTGTTTGGAGTAATCCTACTGATACAAGTTATAAGGGACATTTTTGTACTGGCACACATTGTAAGGGAGTATTTTTTTTGCTACTGGCACATATATTAAGGAGCTATTTTTGTATTGGCATACATTCTAAGGGGGTATTTTTGTACTGGCACACATTATAAGGGGGTATTTTTGTACTGGCACAAATTAAAAGGGGGTATTTTTGTACTGGCACACATTGTAAGGGGGTATTGTTTGTACTGCCGCACATTATAAGGGGAGATTTTTTTGTACTCGCTCACATTATTAGGGGGCAATTTTTCTACTACCATACATTATAAGGAGGTATTTTTTGTAATGGCACACATTAGGGGGCATAGTATTCTACTGGCGCACATTATAGGGGGAATTATTACTACTGAGGGGCTATGGGGGACATGATCACTAGTATGGGTACCATGGGGACATTACTACTTCTGGGGCACAATGGTGGCATTATTACTATTGGGCACATTGTTGACAATAAGTGCACTCTGGCAGATAACTATTACTATTTGTGGCACTTTGGGGAGCACTATTGCTGTGGGGGCACCCTGGTACAGTATCAGCTTAGCATAATTATTTTTTGGGGGACATTATGTTTACACTGTTAGTATTGGACACCATTTGCTGGGCACAGTTATTTTTTTAGGGCACTGTGTGCCAATAATTATTGAATGGGGCACTATCTGTGTAATACTAGTATTTTCAGGGGGGCTGTTTCTGCAGTGTAGTATTGGGGGGCAGGGAATGTTCAGAAGTTGGGGAGAATGATGAAAAAGTAGGAAATTTAGATATCTGTTCGTCAAACTCTACAGAGAGAAGAGATGGCTGAAAGGAATAATCATGGTGGTCTGGTCTGAATGGAGAAGATGAGGAAAGAGACATCACTGGATGTAAGAGGTACATATGTGGCGCTGTATTACCCTGTATGTTTTGTAGCGCTGTATGTAATGTTTTCCAAATACGTCTTTAACAGTAGGGATGGAGGGAAGGGGTTAGGTTGAGAATTTGGCATAGGGGGTGCCGTTTCAGGCTAGGTGCACCCATTCCTACCAACCACTATGACTAATTACAAATTTAGTATGAAAATTGCATTGGATGAACACTTTATTACAGGCCCTGCACTGGCGAAGAGCTACTGGCACCTCTTGGCTATGGGTATTTGGGCACCACCCTATTGGTCATTTGGCCCCTGAGGTTTGGCTAACTATACCCTGACATCAATGCAGAATAGCTAAATATTAACCAGGACCCAGATTGTGAGGCTGCTGGGCCCTATTGCAAAATCTGTACCGGGCCCCCCACCTACCATGTGTCATTTATAATACCAACGTCTTTTTACGTGGTAGAGGCCTTTGGGCCACCTCCGGCACCAGGGCCTGGGTGCAATTGTTTCCTTTGTAAGGCCCGCCCTGGAAACATCCAAACCCACCCATATGGGAACCCCCATTTACATAAGCCCCACTTATTTTTTGACCCAGCTCAAATTTGCCAGGACTGTCCATGAAAATTTGAGACCGTTGGCAACTATGGTAACTAAACCTCTGTCCAGATTGCCTAGACTGGACATAAGGCGTAACATGAAGCTCCCCCAATTACCATATATAATTCTGGTGTCTTAAGACCTGCTATGTCTGCACACCCCATCCCTGCAGTGGATTCAAGTATACCAAACCCCATGTCTACATAGGTTTTCAGCCTTGTGATATAAACAAGAATGGTCCCATTCACTGACAGCTATCAGTGATCTTGTAAATGGTGACACAAGATGCAGAGTTTTATACAATGATGAAGCTTTATTTATAGATAAAAATAAAAAAAATAAAAAATCGGTCAGGCCTGTTCACTAAGTCGTCCGAACTGCCCCTTTGAAAGATAAATTGAAACACTTCACCACCAGGGGGCGAGAGAGAGACATAAAAAATTGCACTCTCTGAGCAGGAAATCAGCAGAATTCCGATGTAGGCTTTGGATGTGTATTGTGTATAAGACATAAGATAGCTGGGCCGTGTCATCTTGACCTCCCGACGTTCCTTAAATCCAATTTAAGGGGTAGAATTAAACAGAAGAAATCTTTCATGAAATCATGGGCTTTTGAACCAGTAGGGGGCAGCAAAGAAATGTGGGGCATCTCGGTGGCTCAGTGGATTCGATCCTAGCGCTGGGGTCCTGGGTTCGAATCCAACCAAGGACAACATCTGCATGGAGTTTGTATGCTCTCCCCGTGTTTTTGTGGGTTTCCTCCGGTTTCTTAGATTGTGAGCCCCATTTTGGACAGCTTGATACTAATGTCTGTAAAGCGCTGTGGAATATGTCAGCGCTATATAAGGGAGTATAATAAATGTAAAACGCAGACAATCTGCAGAATTCTATATGCAGCTTTGGATGTGAATGGTGTGTAACACATAAGGTAAGTGATGATAGACAGTGATCAGTTGGGCACTGCCATTTTGACCTCTAGACATTCCTTTCTTTGGGCTATTAGAAATGGCAGAAATAGTTAGGATTAGCCAGGGAGGGCTGCTTTTTGCTCATCAGTATACTTTAAAGACCCTGAACCAGCAGGGGGCAGCAAAGAGGTGTAAGATATTACAGCCCGGATCTAACTGGAAAACAGCAAACTTCTGAATGCAGCTTTGGATGTGATTAGTGGATATGGCATAATGTAATCTAAATGATGATGAAAGGTGGTCCGTTGGGTACTGCCACCCTGAAGAGGTTGTCCAAGTGGTTAAAACTGATGACCTGACCTCTAGTAGGTGGGGGTCCGACTCCCGGCACCCTCACCGATCAGCTGTTTGAAAACACCACAGTGCTCACGGAGCATCTTCCTAGGTCAGTGACGTCACGTTTGTCGGTCACGTGGCCTAAGAGCCGCTCAGACCCATCCAAGTGAATGGGCCTGAGCTGCTATACCAATCGCAGCCACTATACGATGGATGGCGCTGTGCTTGGTGAGCTGCGAAGAGGCTGCAGCGCTTACAGGAGCATCAGCGGGGGTGCCGGGCATTGGAGGTCCACCAATCACCTACTGATGAACTATCCAGACAACGTACTTTGCTGCTCACTGAACTAGCAGGGGGCAGCAAAGAGACATAAAATACTATAGGAAACATAGATGTAATGACTGTAACTGATGCAGAAATCTTGACCTTCTCACCAATATTTTGGGATATCACGGTGCCAGTTTACACTGAATGTTGTAGGCCTCCACCCAATATTGCAATAAATTATTTATTCCCACATTGAAAATGCAAAAAAATATGAATGTCCTATGGAAAATGAGATGGTATCACAGCAGTCACGCCTGGATCATCTGCGGCACCACGGGCAGGGTCAGGCCTGCAGAGAAGATAGAGAGAGGTTTAGAAGGTGGAGACGGGCACAGTATGCAAGGGAAAAGCACACCCAAGGGTCATTACAGCCATACAGGTTGTCCCCCAGCTTTCACATAGTAAGAAAAGCAAAGGCGGCCATATTGGCAGTCACCCAGCTTTCCCATAAACAGACATAACTATGTCCAGGGTTATTAATAAGATTTTGCTCCAGGCAGTAAATGAGATTAGTGTGAGGAACTGACCTGCAAGTGGATCTCCTTCTCCTCCGACACTTCCTTTTCCTGTGGAAGATATGAATTAAAGGGACAATAAGAGCAGACCCATGTGTAGGTGAATGTCAATGGAGAACGTAGCGGTGAGGAGGACGGGCCTTCTTCTGGGCTTCCCATTATACAACTGAAAATCAACCTGACGTGGCTGATAACAGAGAGCAGCAGCACAATGGCTGGGTCCAGTCATATCGGGAGATCTACACAGACTCGCTCAGCAGTAATCTATTCAATATGGCGGCTACTGATCAACACTAAGGTCTGGTTTAGGGTCTTTAGTATGGTGGTCTGGCCTGGGATCTGTATAAAGAAGGGTCTGTATTTCCCCTGGGGGTCTGGTCTTGGCACCTTAGAGGGCCTGTATTTATTTATTTAGGGGTCTGGTCTTGTCTCTGTAGGGGATCTGTATTTACTCTGGGGGTCTGGTCTTGGCTCTGTAGGGATCTGTATTTACTCTGGGGGTCTGGTCTTGGCTCTGTAGGGATCTGTATTTACTCTGGGGGTCTGGTCTTGTCTCTGTAGGGGATCTGTATTTACTCTGGGGGTCTGGTCTTGGATCTGTAGGGGGTCTGTATTTATTTTGGGGGTCTAGTCTTGGCTCTGTATTTACTCTGGGGGTCTGGTCTTGGCTCTGTGGGGGATCTGTATTTACTCTGGGGGTCTGGTCTTGGCTCTGTAGGGGATCTGTATTTACTCTGGGGGTCTGGTCTTGGCTCTGTAGGGGGTCTGTATTTATTTTGGGGTCTAGTCTTGGCTCTGTATTTACTCTGGGGGTCTGGTCTTGTCTCTGTAGGGGATCTGTATTTACTCTGGTGGTCTGGTCTTGTCTCTGTAGGGGATCTGTATTTACTCTGGGGGTCTGGTCTTGTCTCTGTAGGGGATCTGTATTTACTCTGGGGGTCTGGTCTTGGCTCTGTAGGGGGTCTGTATTTATTTTGGGGTCTAGTCTTGGCTCTGTATTTACTCTGGGGGTCTGGTCTTGTCTCTGTAGGGGATCTGTATTTACTCTGGGGGTCTGGTCTTGGCTCTGTAGGGGATCTGTATTTACTCTGGGGGTCTGGTCTTGTCTCTGTAGGGGATCTGTATTTACTCTGAGGGTCTGGTCTTGTCTCTGTAGGGGATCTGTATTTACTCTGGGGGTCTGGTCTTGTCTCTGTAGGGAGTCTGTATTTACTCTGGGGGTCTGGTCTTGTCTCTGTAGGGGATCTGTATTTACTCTGGGGGTCTGGTCTTGGCTCTGTAGGGGATCTGTATTTACTCTGGGGGTCTGGTCTTGTCTCTGTAGGGGATCTGTATTTACTCTGGGGGTCTGGTCTTGTCTCTGTAGGGGATCTGTATTTACTCTGGGGGTCTGGTCTTGGCACCTTAAAGGGCCTGTATTTATTTATTTAGGGGGTCTGGTCTTGGATCTGTAGGGGGTCTGTATTTATTTTGGGGGTCTAGTCTTGGCTCTGTATTTACTCTGGGGGTCTGGTCTTGGCTCTGTAGGGGATCTGTATTTACTCTGGGGGTCTGGTCTTGGCTCTGTAGGGGGTCTGTATTTATTTAGGGGGTCTTTATTTATTCTGGGGGTCTAGTCTGGGGCTCTGTGTTTATTAAGGGAGTCTGTATTTATTTAGGGGTCTAGTCTCGGTTCTGTATTTATTTCGGGGGTCTGTATTTATTCTGGGGGTCTGTATTTATTCTGGGGGTCTAGTCTTGGCTCTGTATTTATTTAGGTGTCCGTATTTATTTAGGAAGTTTAGTATGGGGTGTGTATTAGCTTACTAGGTCTGTACTTATTTAGGGGGTCTTTATTTGTGCACATCAAAGGGTCTGTATTTGTTCTGGGGTGTATATTTCAGGGAAATGGTTTGGGGTCTGTATTTATTTAGGGGGTGTGTGTTTTTTCAATGGGGTCTGGGAGTCTATGGATGATTTGGGGTCTGTGGATGTATAGGGGATCTGTATTCGTTGTGATGTGTGATGAGGGGGGTCATATACACTATTTGTGATTTAAATGCTGTGGAATTAGGCAAGCATTTGAAAAATGGGTGGAACAATATTCCAAAAACTTTACAGGACTGTGTGCCCCCTTCTCTGATGTCCCTTCCTAAAAGTTGACTCAACAGATGTGTCCACTTCCTCCTCATGCAGAGCAGAATTAATCAATCATTGCTGGATGAAATGTGAACCAGAGACACTAAAGTTACTGGCACCATCACCGCTGTGCCAGGAGGAGGCGCTCTTCCAAACAAAATGTGTATGTTACATGTCATAACAGGACATAAGAACCACTGAACATAATACCTGGTCCTCGTCCCCTGCCTGCTTCTTCACTTCCTGCTCTCTTCGCTTGCGCTCAGCCTCGATGATCTCAAAGAATTCCTTCTCAGCCTTGGCGATCAACTCCTCCATGTTCTCCTCAGGTTTATCATCCTTGGTTTCCTCCTCTTTGCTCGGCTCAGCTTTGCTCCGCTCCTTCAGACGCATCTCGCGGTGTCGAGCCTCCAAGATCTTCTCTCGTTTTGTCTCTCTTTCAAACATCTATGAATGACGGAGTGAGACTGTGCAATATGGACACTTACCAGAATGCAAAACACTAAAACAGGCACCTTCCAGACACTGAACAATCAGGGAATGCCGGGGGATTCCACCTCTGAAGCCTGCAGAATTGTGAACGCAGCAGTAACTCAGTATGTGACCGAACTTACAGCAGTGGCGATGTTCTTCTCATTTCTCTGCATTGTGCACAGTCCAGGAGACAGCTCCAGCAGAGTTGTCAGACCCATCTTAGAGCCGCAAGCTACAAACCGGCCATTATCTTGGAAGCGAAGGCTGTAGAGTGCCTCATCACAAACCTGTGGTAGGAAGACAGAATGTGGGTAAATGTCGGCCAGTTCCTTTCAAGGGTCAACATAGGTAGTAGTCCTTCCATAGAACATAAGGAAGCCTCTAACGCTCTCCAGTCCCCACTACAAACCAAGTTAGTACCTTCAGGCTCAGGGAGGGGTTGTTCTGCTTGAATAAATAGTCCCAAACATCTAAGGTCCCATCCATCTTGGTGGTAAGGAACACAGAAGGTCGTACTGGACTCCAGGCGGCATCTGTTAGGTAACTTGTGTGATACCTGGAGAAGGAAGAACAAAATCTGCTGGGTATATGCCAAGTTATATTCTGGCACGCTCAGTCAGATTTGTAGGCAGTCACAGCAACATACATTCTTATCAATTAAAAAGTCTCTGATGCTGGACAAGGACAGGAGATTATAGAAGAGAATGTGATCTGACAGGTAAGATTTCTTAGGCGTTAATACACAATTGGAATCTCAAAGCGATGGTAGGAGCGGCTAATTATTTGTCCCATGAAGACATCTTATACCCTATCCACAGGATAGAGGATAAGTGTCTGATCAGTGGGGATCTAACTGCTGGGTCCCTGATGATCACGAGAACGGGAACCCATGCTCCCCATTTGCATGATGCAGAAGTCATGCATGCGTGTCTGCCGCAACACTGAACTCTATAGGACTGCCGGAGTACAAGCGCTATCTCCAGCAGCACCGCAGAGCTTAATGGAGCGGCAGCACACGTGTGACCGCCCCTGTTCTCGCGATCAGCGGGGGTCCAGCAGTTAGACCCCCACCGATCAGACACTTATGCTTTATCCTGCGGATAGGGTATTAGATGTGTTCATGGGAGATCCCCTTTAATAGACCATCTCAGACTACTGGAGGTACCATGGCTGTTACTGGAGAACTGTGGCTGATGTTTGGAGCACTGGGGCTGTTACTGGGAGCACTGTGGCATGATAGTATTATTGGGGGGGGGGGGGGGGGCTGTGGTACTGCAGACCAGTTCGTAGCAATCTGTCTGTATTTGTACAATGTATTTCTATCTATTCAGATGTTTGTCCTCACATTGTTGGACATTTTTTTTATCAGGCAGAACTGCAAAGCATTATTTTCCAGCCCCCTACACCGGCACTGGCATCCTGGCAGGAGGGCCTCCTGTGGGCACAAGCCCTGTGCATAACTCTCAGTATTACCTAGTTATAATATCTTACTTAGTCCACATGATGGAGGACTCCCGAGAGTCTTCTGACCAAATGCGAGCCGTCCAGTCTCCTACTGTCAGGAAATTTTTGGGGAAGAATGGATTCCTCTGTACTGCATAAATGGGGCCATGGTGACCGCTGTAAGTGCACACAATCTTTTCAGCAGGGGTCTTGGCCTTTCGGTTGCAGGATATCACCATGCCTTGTTCTGTCCCCACCATAAACTTGGTTGGCTATGATAAAATGAAGAACAATTTAGAAACACTCTGGGTTACAACCCAAAATCAACTTAGTCCTATGTATTCTGGTGCTGTTGTCACATAATCTCCTCCAGGCTGTTTATTAGATGATGCAAGTCTACTGACAACTAATCACTTCGGCCCCTGCTTGCCGTAGACTAGAGTTTGGAAATGGCTTGTGATGTGCATGCTGCTGCATTGGGCACAGGCTGTAGCCTCTCCTGGACCTCTTCTTAATCCAGACTCCTGAATCTTCATTAAAGTTTAGAAGAATCTACTGTATCTAACCATAGCTTCAGATAGATGTCAACTTGAACTAGCCTTGCCTTTGTCATGCCTGGGCATGGAATCATGGGACATGTAGTCGTAAGACTCCAGTAATGTATCATTCACTTACGATGGTTGGCTCAAACTCTAGGGCGATGCCACCTAAAGCCAAGTCAAGATTCCCTTTCTTTGTGATGTCCAAGATCAGCTTCTCTGTTGGCTCGCTCATCTTTCGTAAGTCCCACCATAAGACCTGTATCCAAAATTCAGAAAAAAAAAAAAACATTAATTACTTTCTAGACAAGGTATTTTTATGGCAATGCAATCCCACTAGACGGGATCGTAAAGAGATTTTCTGCAGTGCATACCCTCGTTCCATGGGGCAGATTCCCATGGTGACTACTTGATCATGGGTGCTGCTGCTATCAGGCCCAGGGGAAAGGAGGGTCCTAGTCCAGGGTTGGTCTAGGACCAGAAATGCAAAAAGGGGAAGTAGAGTCCAGAGGGTCATGCTGTTCTTCCTTCATATAATGAGAAGGGGGGGACGACGACAAAAGGACATAGCCCTTCATGCAATATAAGAGAATGATGGATGATGTGATCCACCCCCCTAAAGTTTTCCTATAACAAAAAAAAAAAAGTTCTACAGGTCACCTGTCCATCGGTGGAAGTCGAGAAACACTCTGTTCCAGTTTTTGACTGCAGCCATATGACCTTGTACACAGGATCGCGGTGACTATGTTCGATGACAGACAGCTCCACCGGTTGTCCACCTTTCCGGGTGTCCCAATAACCTGGAAAACAAGAGGACGACATTACACATTGAAGAATGGGTCCTGTACAGATCCAGACCATAGGCGTTTATTCTGTATCAGACTCCTTCTTCTGCCCAATGAGTAGAGGCAGTAATCCTGTTAAACTCCACTTTTGACTTTTAACATATTTCTCAAACTATAATATGCACTTTTTAGAAAATCCCTGCGTCTTATAGTCCAAAGTCAGGGGGTTTAGCAGCTACTAAGGACTCTATCTCAGGCTGCATAGCAGATAGAGGTGTGAGCCAGGTCATGTTTTAAAGCTAAGAATCTGAGCTGTGCTAAACTTTAGAAACCAGGTCAGGAGTGACATCTGCATTCCTTTAGATACTCCAGGTCTTAGATTCTTAGCATCTCTAGCTGCTGTACAGCCTGAGATAGACCTTGTTGAAGTAGGACCCTCCCTTCAGGTGGCTCTCATGTCAGCCAGCATGGGAGACATGCTGACAGGCTGCAGAGAGATTAGATTAGGAGAGGCATAGATAATCCTCTCCCTGTGTAACTGTACATGATCCCAGGGGGTGGGATAACATGGACTTCTGTGAATGCTATCAACTCCCCCCATCATTCAGAGGGCGTACACTTGCAGACAAACACACAACTATCAATAAATTTTATATTTTACCCCGTCCCCATCCAATCTTTAGCATATAATACGAGGATCACTTCTCTAGCGATACCCGTTACTTGCTACAGTAATAGCTATAATGATTATCACTAGAAAGTAATATCTAAAATAATGAAAAAGATTTTCCTTAGTCATAAAAGACATTTTCGCTCACTGACTGTTGCCATAAATAATAGTTTTCAATTAGCTTCACCAACAAAAAAAAACAATCATAAAGTCGTACGTCGTACCACAAAATAGTACCAAAGAATCATCAACTTACCGCACGGAAAACAAGCCCTCATGAAGCTCCACTGACGCAAAAATAAAAAACCCAGACATATTTGGTATCGCCATAATCTTACTAACCCATGGAATAAATGTAAGGTGTTAGTTATGCTGATCTAGTGTGAAATAATTTTTCCATCTTTTTGTTGTTTAAAACCTGGAGGTGTCCTTTAGTCAAGTGCATCTTATAGTCTGAAAAATACTGTACCTTTCCTATGTAGTCAGTTAATTCAGCTTTGTAACATTACTGCATTACGTTGCTATCAGGTGGAAACCATCAACAAGCAGGTTAACTGTTGCTTTTGGGCTTTATCTAGTTTTTGCGCAGTATTAATCGGGCATTCAAGGTGTCAATGAACTCATTAGAGCCACAGACTATTCACAGCTGCAGATCATTATGCTCTCAAAGTTATACATACAGATCCATCTGCTTGATGATGGTTTCCACCTTTTTTTCTACATTGCAAATTAAACTTCATTAGATTAAGGGTTCGTTCACACGACCGTATGTCTTTTTCAGTGTTTTGCGGTCCATTTTTCCCGGATCCGTTTTTCTTTTTTTTTTTCAGTAGTGTTTCCAGTTCTGTTCTGATTTTCCGTTCCGTTTTTCCGTATGGCATATACAGTATACAGTAAATACATAGAAAAAATTGGGCTGGGCATAACATTTTCAATAGATGGTTCCGCAAAAACGGAACGGATACGGAAGACATATGGAGTACATTCCGTATGTGTTTTTTGTGGACCCATTGACTTGAATGGAGTCACGGAACGCGATTTGCGGGCAAAAATAGGACATGTTCTATCTTTCAAAGGAATGGAAAAATGGAAATATGGAAACGGAATGTATACGTAGTACATTCCTTTTTTTTTTGCGGAACCATTGAAATGAATGGTTCCGTATACGGAACGCAAAAAACGTTTGTGTGAACGAGCCCCAATGAAGAGATATTACAACTGATTACAGAGCTAGTGTTACTCAGAGGTGAGCTACACTTTAAGATCTGATTTAGGCCTCCTGCACACGACCGTTTTTTTTAAGGCCCGCAAAAACGGGGTCCGTAGGTCCGTGATCCGTGACCGTTTTTTCGTCCGTGGGTCTTTCTTGATTTTTGGAGGATCCACGGACATGAAAAATGAAAAAAAAATCTAAGTCAAGTTTGCCATTGAAATGATAAGAAAAAACGGACACGGATCATGAACACGGATCACGAACGCGGATGAAAATCTTGTGTGCATCCGTGATTTTTCACGGACCCATTGACTTGAATGGGTCCGCGAACCGTTGACCGTGAAAAAGGAAACACGGATCACGGATGCGGCTGCCAAACGGTGCATTTTCCGATTTTTCCACGGACCCATTGAAAGTCAATGGAGCCGCGAAAAAAAACCTGAAAACGGAACCACGGACGCGGATGCACACAACGGTCGTGTGCATGAGGCCTTGCGCCCCGTGGCCGTGCTGCGGCCCGCAAAATGCAGCTGCCACCGTGGGGCAGCCGCAGCGGATCGCGGACCCATTCACTTTAATGGGTCCGCAATCCGGCCGTTACACAAAAAGACAGGACATGTTCTATCCTTTTTGCGGAACGGAAGTACGGGACGGAACCCCCCTCGGAAGCACTCCGTAGTGCTTCCGTAGGGTTCCGTTCCGTGCTTCCGTTCCGCATCTCCATTGAAGTGAATGGATCTGCATCCGTGATGCGGAATGCACGCGGAACGGTGCCCGTGTATTGCGGATCTGCAAATGCAGTCCGCATTACGGCAACGGGAAGCACACGTTCGTGTGCAGGAGGCCTTAGACGACCGTCCCGATTTTACGCTCCCACCCATGCACTTGAATGTATGAGTCTTGAACGGTAATCAGACAAGAACAGTGCATTTTGCAAGTCTCTCCGCACAGACTGAATACTGAATGCCCCTAGCTAGTAAAGGACTAGGAAGGAGCACATCATCTTTGATATGATTCTCTACAGCAGACATCCTCAAACTGCGGCCCTACAGCTGTTGTAGAACTACAACTCCCACAATGCCCTGCTGTAGGCTGATACCTGTAGGCTGTTCGGGCATGCTGGGAGTTGTAGTTTTGCAACAGCTGGAGGGCCGCAGTTTGAGGATGCCTGCTCTACAGCCCTGGATTATATGTAAGTGATGGAACAGTCTTCTGCAAACGTTTGGGCATCTCTTGGTACATTGAAGGGTCACAAAATACACTGTCCAATTAAAGTAAAGCGCTGCGTAATATGTTGGCGCTATATAACTAAAGATTATTATTATTAATATATTATCATGAAATTATATCTGACTTGAAGCAAGCCTTCCACCACTAGAGGGCAGCAGTCACATGGTCAATGTCGCACTTACTGATCTGTCCATTGTAGCATCCTCCGACCAGGATGTGCGAGTCCTTGGGGTTGTATTCCAAGCTGACCAGAGGCGACACAGGCTTTAGGGTCAGCTCCGGCTTGTTTGGATTCTCTGCGTAACAGGGGGGGGGGGGGGGGGAAGCACGAATAGATATTAAAACTGTGTTTAGTTGGCATCACAAGTGGTGGACTCTCTCAATTGCATCTAGACTGTAAAAAATTAACTTTCCTCACCAATGTCCCAGATATAAGAGTCATAGCTCATGTCTTTGGGGGCCCTCTGGAACTCCAGACAGGAATATGCCACTGCCAGCTTCCTGCCACCATCAGGGTGCCAGGAGAGATGCGTGGCTGTGCGCTTGATCTCATTGGGGTCTCTGTTGGAAGAAGAGTGATACTGTATACATATAGGGGTATATATGGAATAACGCTGATCTAGAACAGTGATACTGTACACATGCGTATACAGTATATGGAGTATTGGTGATCTAGAACAGTGATAGTGTATACATATAGGGGTATATATGGAATAACGCTGATCTAGAACAGTGATACTGTACACATGCGTATACAGTATATGGAGTATTGGTGATCTAGAACAGTGATAGTGTATACATATAGGGGTATATATGGAATAACGCTGATCTAGTACAGTGATACTGTATACATATATGTGTATATAAGGCATGATAGTGATCTAGAACAGTGATAATGTAAACATGGGGTATATATGGAGTAATGGTGATCTAGTACAGTGATAATGGAAACATATATGTGTATATAAGGCATGATGGTGATCTAGAACAGTGATACTGTATACATATATGTGTATATAAGGCATGATGATGATCTAGAACAGTGATACTGCATACATATATGCGTGTATATGGCGTAATGGTGATCTAGAACAGTGATAGTGTATACATATGAGTATATATGGAAGGATGCTGATATAGAACAGCAATAGTGTATACATACAGTATATGTTTATATAAGGCATAATGATGATCTAGAACAGTGATATATATAGTGAAATGGTGATCTAGAACAGTGATACTGTATACATATATGTGTGTATATGGAGTAATGGTGATCTAGAACAGTGATAGCGTATACATACAGTATATGTGTATATAAGTCATAATGATGATCTAGGTATATGTGTATATATGGAATAATAGTGATTTAGAACAGTGATACTATATACATATATGTATATACAGTACAGTGATCTAGAACACTGATAGTGTATATATGACATTCAGATGATGTAGAACAGTGATATGATGTACTGTACATACATGTCTATATATGACATAAGGATGATCTAGAGCAGGAACCTAACTGCAGGCCTAGAACATCATTTCTCTTTAATCCAGAGGCAAGTTTATACTGTAGAGGGTAGTGTCCGGGCACTATTTACTAGAAAGTCTGGTGGGGGCTTCATCTTCCAGTCAATGAGCGGCACTGGTTCCCTGCCAGTATCATCTGGTGCCAGGAGACATGGTTTGTCCTAGCTCTGTATACTTGTCCTGTATGTAGACATGGATGGACACCAAAGCACAAGTACTTACCTGGTACCCTGCAAACGAAGACAAACCAAAACTCTTCAAGGGGTAAGACTTTCTTGTCTCAACCCCGTACTGATACAGAGCGGGCTGCCTCCCTACTGCGTCACGTAAACCATCTTGTCTATTAGCTGCGAGAAAGTCCTACGCGTTACCTGAACACGTTAATGGTCTTGGCAGAAGGCGCCTCGTCCATTCCTTCCAGCTCCTCCTCTTCTTCAAAGTACTCCTCGTAAATATTGATGGAGTTGTTCTGCTTGATGCAGTGCTCCATCACCTGGGATGACAAGATAACACAAAGCAGGCTGTAAATCAGGGGCCATCGCGCTCCTCTCCGCCTTTCTCCTCACTCTGTGGTTTCCAGGAGCGATGATTAGAGGACGATGTATTTCCTGCTATGTCAGCTACAATTCACCTAACAGGAGTGGTTTCGGGAAACCTAACAAGCTTCTACCATAACTATTCCTACAGCATCAGCTTCTATAGGGACCAAGAAAACCAAGACGTCAACTGGTGGAACAAGAGCTAAGGATAAATTTGAGACATGGTTGTCTAAAAGTCGACAACCCCATAAAAGAAGACCATCCTCAGGACCAGTTCTCCGTAAAGAAGGCCATCTTATAATCAGCTGCTGATTTTGGCATGGCCAGCCAATCATCTAACATGTATGAAGGTGTACTAACTCTCCTCGATGGCACATGTTGGGTGTAATAAGGATCAGGCTGTTGGATATCAACATGACCAGTCCTTTTGTGTTCAGGGGAAACAAGCTGCCGCCAGAGGTACTGGCTTACTGCCCTCTCCCATTCAGAACACATGCACACTTGGGTGACCCAAAAATGCATGTGTATGGAGGGAATGGAGGGATAGCTGTTGGTCGAACCAACACTGAAGATCACAAGAAGATCCTTGACCACATCATCCTAAACATTCCATTGGAAAAATATATGGACATCCTAGAGAAGACCCAACTCTTTGGATAAGACAATTAAAGAGCCTCTGTCAGCATGATCAACCCTATACAAACAGACACATTGCCTGGTAGGGTTGATCATGCTGAGTAAATGCTATATTTCTTTTTTCTTTAGGGTGAAGAATTGTGGAGATATATAACTTTTTATATTTATGCTAATGACCTATTTGGAGCACCAAGGGGCTGGCTGTAGCACTAGGACCACTGTCCACAGTCTCTGTGTACTCCTTTTGATTGACAGGGCTAGACATCTTGTCTAGCCCTGTGTTCTTGCTCCAGCCCCGAGTTGGCTTAGTGCCTGCATAGTAGTTCAGATGAACGCTGCTTTTCGAGCTTGGGAAGCAGAAGATCCATTGAGTAAGTGCCAGTTCGGCTTAGTGACTCAGTGCCTGCGCAGTGGATCAGATGAGACCTGCTCTCTGAACTCATCAGATCTACTGCGCAGGGGCCGAATCACTGAGCCAACTTGATGCTTGCACAATAGATCTGCTGCTTCCCAAGCTCAGAAAGCAGCGCTCATCTGATCCACTGCACAGGCGCCAAGCCTCTAAGCCGACTTGGCACTGGTGCGAGAAAACGTCTAGACGAGATGGCGAGCCCTGTCAATCAAAGGGGAGGGAGGAATACACTGGGCACAGGGGCGGTGCTCCTAGTGCTATGGCCAGCCCCACATAGGTCATAAATATGAAAAGTTATATATATATATATATCTACAACTATTCAAGAAAAATAGATAGTTTTGCTCAGCATGATCAACTCCTTCAGGCAATTTGCCTGGTTTAATAGGGTTGATGATGATGACAGATGCTCTTTATGCTAAGATAGGTAGGTGGAGAACCAGCAACAAGATGGACAGAGACAATCACAAAGATGATGGACATGATATTGAGAAGCTTAAATATTCAAGCAGAAGATGAGATAATCTGTAGAAACACTGGTAATCACCAAGGTTGGATATTGACGTGGAGGCCTATAATTCCATCAGACATTTGATACCTCAGAAGTTCTGATTGGTGATGGTCTGGGCGCTGAGAACCTGAAATGAAGGGAAGGAAGTGTCTAGCCGAGCTGAGCGCTGTACCCATTTGTCTTCGATTGGCTCTCCTTGTATGGATCCATAGAAAGTATGTGAGTCCAGACACCAAACACTTTGCTCTCTGAGGAGACCTAATCAAAGCCAAAAGGGCATATGGCTCAGCTGAGCACTTTTGCCCTTTCTTTTCAGTAATCAGTGGTGGTCTCAGCACCTGGACCATCATTAATTGCAAATTCTGACATGTAAAACGTTTGATAAAACAACAGTTAAATAAATGTAATGCAATGTGTAGTCGCTTTGGCCATTGACTCCCAGCAGCACATCCTTACATTGCCGAGCTGAGTGATGGTGGTGATATAATGGTCGTCCTTCTCCACTTTCTTCCTGTAACGAGAGGTTTGTTCCATTTCTTGTGGGCTAATGTCTTTCGGCCAGCCGCCTTCCACGTGGTTTATTCCTCGCACCTCCATTGCGAACCTTTCTGTGTTCACCTATAGAGGAAAACAGAAGGTTAGTCTGCAAATCCATACTTTAGATCCATTATAAACCTCTCAAGGTGAAGGTCCTTGTCTTCTAGCAGATATCACGAATGAGGATCCTTGAGTGAAAAGACCTTGAAACAACCAAGACGCTATGGTGCTCCTCTACGCCACTGATTTAATTGGTAGACTCATCAACCTTACTCAAGAAGCAAGCAGGTAGCACCCACCAGGAGCATCGCCTGAAAGACTCCCTTCTAGCTGGATCTCCACAAGGAGAATCTGGACCTCCTGAGAGCCCATAGAAAGATGAAGAACATTTCTATGGATCATGCAGCTTCATGAAATCCTTTGCTATCAGGGTTGGGCTGGTGCATCAAAGGTTCTAATGGGCCTATGAGGTCCAGCAGAAGACAATGGCTTCATGTTGGGGTTTGTCTTCAAATAATCTCATATCCATTATCATAGGAGGCCAAGAATGTGTTTGAACAGGGGAAGAACCCAAAGAATCTGAAGGAAAGCCATGCCAACAGGGAAAGAACATGCAAACCCCCTGCAGATGTTGCCCCTGGTTGGGTTTAGGTCCATGGACCCAGCTCTACAGGGCAAAAGACCAAACCAATCAGCTGTTGCATATACAATAGCAGCTCAAACCGCTTTGGCACGTGCCATGGAAGCGACTACACTGTGCCCCATAAATCTCAGCTCGGGTAAACAGAAAACCGATTGCTCTGAGATTTCTGCCAACTAACAAAACTCTCTGTAGCGTAATTAGCAGTAACTACTTAATGGCCGGGACATGATTAACTTATTAACATCACTAATTAGGATTTAGTGGAATTGCATTTTGCCAATCAATTACAGAGTCCTTGGCGTGATTTATACCCGTCTTGCTGTAATCTCGTCCCCCTGGCATTAGATAAACTAAGGCTGCCAGCTGCTCGTAGTGGCATCCAGAAGTGACATGATGTGAGGTATCATGACAGGGAACAGCTATATACCCTGTTAGCTGTGAGATATAGGAATAATAGAGGTTCCTATGAGATCTCAGTATGTCTCCCCCTACTGGCTGACCCTGGTATAACACTGGTGCACATATAGCACGGCTCTACCACTATAGTAGTAATCCTGTTCTTCCTTTGTCAAATTCGTCCCCGTCACACGAGAGGAGCCACTGATTGGTGGAATCGGGACTTCCTGTCAATAGGGAGTGGACATGGGAACATGGGGTGTTATATTAGGTAGCATGGCTAACACTAATATATATGGGCACTATTACTGACACGGGCATCACAAGGCTGCCACTGAGGCTAGTACGATTACATGGGCACTGTGGTTGCCACTGTTCTATAGGCAGTGTTATACAAGGCTGGCACTATTGTATGGGCATGTAGACTAGCAGTATTGTATGGGCGCTAGGGCTGACACTTTAATATGGCCGTTATAGCGGCAATATTGTACTGGCACTATGGCTTCGGCTATTAAAAGGGTATTAGGACTGGCAGAATTATATGGGCGTTATTATTTGGTACAACAGCAAGCACTATTATACAGGCATGTGGGCAGGCCGTATTATATGGACACTATGGCTGCCACTATTATATAGGCATTAGGGCTGGTCATTTTACGTGGGACCCATGACTGGCATTATTATTGTATAGGGGGCACTAGGTACAAATGTACTAGTGTATGGGCACTAGGGCTGTCGTGATTATAAGAGCATTAGGACTGGCAATATCATATGGGTACCGTGGCTGGTGCAATTATACAACAATATGAGATGGACACCATGGCTGACACTATTATGTGGCAATATGATACGGGCACCATGGCTGGTACTAATATATGGCAATATTTTATGGGCACTACAGCTGGTGCTATTATATGTCAATATTTTATGGGCACTATGGCTGGTATTATTATATGTCAATATGACATGGGCACTACGGCATGTACTATTATACAGCAATATGACATGGGCACTATGGCTGACACTTGTTATATCAGCATTAGGGTAAAAATACTGCATGGGTACTAAAGGTGGCACTAGTGTATGGGTGTCACCCCTTCTTTAAGTCGGTTCTCTGAGATTCGGTAAACCTTCCCTTCTCTATGGACGGGACATATCCCCGGAGAAGCCTGGATGCAGCAGCCATCACCAGTGCCACCTGCAGGTCTGTAAGAGTATGACACCACATAATATAAAAACGCTCATGGTCTCTGGCTCATACCTCGTGCTCGGACATGTTGTGGGCGCACTGGATGCCAATGTCACAGGGGTTCCTCTCTATGAAGTTCAGTGCCTGGGAGGGGTCGGGCAGTATGTCCACGTGCAGCTCTGCTGGGCGATCCGAAAAGTTGCATTGTCGCCCAAATTCGCTGCGTTTCCGCGTGTAGACGTAGACGATCTCCATGGTGCCTGGAGGGAAGGAGAGCAGGTAGACACTTGTGAGATCCTTGGGTCGCCCTCTTCTGTCAAACCAATTCATCCACCCAGCTTCTCTGGGATCCTGAATGACATATCGACCTCGCTATTTAGCACTGCATCCCCCTACTCTCACGTCACTACATAACTGGGCAAATTTGCCATTCTGGGGTCTAGGAAAGCTGAGTGACAACCTCTGTGGAAGCTGAGTGGGTTGTCACTCAGCATTTTTTGGAGATGCCAGTCAGTATTGTAGGAAAGCTGGGTGACAACATATGTGGGAGCTGCAATGGAGGCCGGGCCGTTCTAGATAAGTCAGCTTACAGCAACAGGAACATATTAAATCTACTACAGGGGATGTCACCCAGCTTTTCTGGACTCCTGAATGACATATCACTGTACCCCTGCATCCCCTACTCTCATATCACTACATCATTTGACCAGTTTGCCATTCAGGAGAGTAGGAAAGTCGGGTGACAACCTCCCTGGAACTGTAATGGAAGCCAGTCACTCAGCTTTCCCAAGATCCAGATACATTGGCTTACTTATGCAGCAATACAGAAACATTATACCGTATATACTACAGGGGGTGTCACCCAGCTTTTCTGGACTCCTGAATGACACATCACCGCATCCCCTACTCTCATGTCACTACATAATTGGATCAATTTGCCACTCAGGACTCTAGAAAAGTCGGGTGACTACTTCTGCGGAGCTGTAATGGAGGCCGGGCACTCAGCTTTCCCAAGATCCAGATAAAATGGCTTACTTATGGAGCAATACAGAAACATTATACCGTATATACTACAGGGGGTGTCACCCAGCTTTTCTAGACACCTGAATGACATATCTGCCTAAAGGCTCGTTCACACGACTGTTGCCCCTCCGTGCCCGTGCTGTGGACCGCAAATTGCGGTCCGCAATGCACGGGCACCGACCGTGGGCCAGCTGCATACGGATCGCGGACCCATTCGCTTGAATAGGTCCGCGATCCGTCCGTTCCGCAAAAAGATAGAGCAAATAGAGCACGGAACGGAACCCCAGGAAGCACCCCGTAGTCTTCCATTCCGTTCCTCATCTCCAGATTTGCGGACCCATTCAAGTGAATGGGGTCAGCATCCGTGATGCAGAATGCACACGGCCGGTGCCCCGTGTATTGCAGACCCGCCGTTTGCGAGTCGCAATTTGGCAGCGGAGGGGCAACGATCGTGTGAACGAGTCCTAAGTATGTATCACTACATTCCCTACTCTCATGTCACTACATAATTAGGCTGATTTGCCATTCCGGAGTCTAGGAAAGTAGGGTGACAACCTCTGTGGAGCTGCAATGGAGGCCAGGCACTCAGCTTTCCCAAGCTCCAGATACATTAGCTTAAATATGCAGCAATAAAGAAACATATATATCAAAGATAGAGTTCACCCAGCTTTTCTGGAGCCCTGAATGACATATCTGCCTAAGCATGTATCACTGCACAGCTGCAATGGAGGCCAGGCACTCAGCTTTCCAAAGATCCAGATAAATCTGCTTACTCATGATTTCACCCAGCTTTTCTGGACTTCTGAATGGCACATCACCGCACCCCCTACTCTCATGTCACTACATAATTGGACCAATTTGCCACTCAGGACTCTAGGAAAGTAGGGTGACTACCTCTGTGGAGCTGTAATGGAGGCCAGGCACTCAGCTTTCCCGAGATCCATATAAATTGGCTTATTCATGCAGCAATAAAGAAACATATATACTACAGGGAGATGTCACCCAGCTTTTCTGGACTCCTGAATGACATATCTTCCATGTACTTCCCAGTATAGCTGCATAATTGGGCCGATTTGCCACTCAGTGGTCTAGGAAAGTAGGACGACAACCTCCCCGGAGCTGTAATGGAGGTCAGGCACTCAGCTTTCCCAAAGGCGTAAAAAAAGCGTTTTTCAAAAACAAATCCTTGAGTCGTCGTCCTGCTGTTGGAAAAGCTGGGTGGCGACCAGCATGGCCGCCAGTACCGCTTCTACCTCTTATCACCCAGCTTTCCTGAAGAGTGCACGGACATAGCTACACAGGGACTGCACAGATTTGCCACGGAGAACTCTGGAAAAGCTGGGTGACGCCCCATGAGGGGCTGCAGCGGCCATTCAGGAGTCTGGGAAAGCTGGGTGACCACCAGAAATGATGAAAATCAGGACCTTTAGGTAAACCCCCCCCCTAACGACTACAATCACAGCACCACCGGAGCCATGCGGTGGCGGTGATTTACGAATGGCGGTACTGGTCATTGCTCTGGTAGGTGCCCCCTTTTTACCCCATATGCCCATATCACATGTCCCTCCTACCACAAGAGGGAAGCCAAGGATAAGAACTACAACTCCCAGCAGAGGGCTTGCTGAGACTTATAGTTCCACAGTGTAAGATGTCTATACCACCAGCCACGGAGGCTCAGGGGTTCCTGGAAATGATATTGACCCGCCAAACGTGCAGCTAAATACATAAACGAGTCATTAATATCCCGCGATCGCCATTACCTCTGCTGTGGTCGGTATTTTGTTCATAGGATGACCCACTAGAGTTGTGTACGGTATCCTAGCAACGCAAACGCCGGAAATGCCTGGGAACTCTAATGCGCATGCTCACTTAGCACTTCGGCTCCCTTACGCGCCATTTTAAGTGGTGGCGTTCCTCCAGAAACGTTAAAAATAAAAAAACGCACAATATAATCCGTAGGATTGCCAGTCAGTGGAGGCGTTTTTTTAATGGATGTTACGCCATATGATTTTGACGCTAATTTATTGAGCTCGTACGAAGGGTCTAGTTTTGTGGGTGTAGTTCTAGAGCACGCCGCTGGGTGGCAGTGTGTCCCCGCTAATCGTTGGGATTACCTTGAAAATGGAAGGATTATCAGGTTGGGGGACAGGTTTATTTTGGGATCAGATTTACATATGTGGATGGATTTTGGAGAATTTTTTAGGACTAGTAGAAGAGAAGATTATTCAGTGTCTCACTGCAAGCGCTTTAATATGAGCAATAGCATGACAGATCTCAAAATGTCTCTAATACTAAAAGAGAAGCGCAGGGGACGTGACAAGGGCTTCACATTTGTTCATTGACATGAGACCTTTTCTTCTGATGTCGTGATAGATGCAAAAATCTTAAATTCCAAAAATTCCCGCCAAGGAATGTGACAAAACCACAATAAGGACTCATGCACACAACCGTATGTAGTTTGCGGTCCACGAAAAAAACAGATCCGCAAAAAATACGGATGACGTCCGTGTGCATTCCATATATTGCGGAACGCAACAGCTGGCCCCTAATAGAACAGTCCTATCCTTGTCCATAATGCGGACAATAATAGGTAGGACAGGTTCTATTTTTGTGCGGAACGGACATACGGAAAAGGAATGCACAAGGAGTAACTTCCGTTTTTTTTTCTCAGAACCATTGAAATGAATGGTTTCGCATACAGTGTGCAAAAAAACAAAACGGAACAGACACGGAAAGAAAATACGTTTGTGTACATGAGCCCTAAGTCTCATAAAGGTGGCGTCATTGGCCTCCTCTGAATCTGGGTGACTGCCTTATGGATATGGACCAAACACGGGCAGTATTACCCGCTACCAACCGGTTCTGATACATTTCACTGTCAGAGGTGGGCATGAAATGGGCATTTTCTTGGTGCGTTTTTGTGGCCGTCATTGTTCTGGAGGAACTTGAGCTGTCACTAAGACGGGGACACTGTGGCTAGCAATGCCAGATGGGGGTGATGGTACTGTTGTGGGGGCACTGTAGCTGTCACTGACTGGGACATTGTGGCTAGCAATGCTATGGGGGTGATGGTACTGTTTTGGGGGCACTGGAAATAGCAATGCCATGGGGGTGATGGCACTGTAACTAGCAATGCTATGAGGGTGATGGTACTGTTGTGGGGGCACTGTAGCTGTCACTGACTGGAACATTGTGGCTAGCAATGCTATGGGGGTGATGGTACTGTTGTGGGGGCACTGTGGCTAGCAATGCTATGCTTTGTACCTACTTTAAAAGTTGGTAATAAATTTCAATAGTGCCCCCCACAAAGGAAAGTGCACCCCAACATTTATCTGCTCCATGACGAGCGGACGTCCTGCCACAACAGAAGAGCCTTTCCCCATGGCGAGCACCCCCTGGCACCGGGCTCCTGGGTTTCCGTCTCACACTCCAAAGACATACTGGTCGGTAGTAGGGAAATTAGGTGTAGTAGTTCTCAAATCTGTCCAGTCAGTTTATGGTAAAGCTGGGTGACAACTAATACAGACACCAGTACAAGTCACCCGCCTTCCCTAAAGTCACAGGCATGGAAAGGTGGGTGGCAGCCATCGTCATTGAGGCTATACTGGTTGTCACCCAGTCCAGAATGACAAATCTGCAGCAAAAAAAAAGAATGGTTACACAGGAGCGGCTCTATATCAGGACTACAGGAAAGCTGGGTGGCCAGAAATCACCATTGCACATCACCTTAGATTTCCTGCATGATATAATCATAATTCTTTGATTGCATCTTGTACTCCATTCACATCCAAAATTATGCTAGATTCCAAGGCCACATGACTCCACTGGGTCAGAGTCTATACCGAGCATGCTCTGCATTGCTGCAGACAGAAGAAAAGCGTGTTTCCCACAATGCATTGCAACGGGGTGCAGTTTTTTTTCTAGGATAGATCAAGATGAATAATTAAAAGTGACAGCTTTGGATGTGATTGGAGTATGTGTGTGTCTGTTTAGGCTTGGGTCTGCTTGTCCCCTGGGTTTCATGTAGGCTGCATTCACAGAGTTCTGCTCTTGAGCAATGACCTAGAAAGTATTATCATTCCAGAGTACCCCCTAATTTATTCTGATGACAGGGCAGCACTATTCTGCAGACCCCCAGGATTCCTATGGGGTGGGAGTTGGGGGTAATAGATTGGCGCCACCTGCTAATATACTCCGTGATACCAGCTGATGGTGGGGAGGTCTCACTGGTAGCATCCACTAGATTAGGCATTTGTGACCAGGGAACTGCAATGGTTATTTTTTTAATTTTCAACAGCGCCCCTACAGGAAAGATGAAGTATTGAATGGCATCTCTTGGAAAACGTGAATGGCCATGCCACCAGCGCTGGTTTACGATTCTCTACTGCTGCTTAGTAGAGGGAACAAGTTGGCCTTAAAGGGCAACTCCTAAATATTCTACCTAGTTCTGCTATATATTCCTGTCCATAGGGGGTAGTATTACATTAGTTAATAGCGGGATACAGCGGCTAAATGGTCTTAAAGGGGTATTCCAGTTGTTACAAGTTATCCCCTATTCACAGGACAGGGGATAACTATTAGATCCACTGGGACCTCCATCGATCACCAGAACAGGGGCCCCTTGCACCCTGCAGTCCTCCTGAAATGAATGGAGCGGCTGGCTGGGCATGTGCATGGCCGCTCAATTCCTTTTATATGGGAATATCGGGGATAACTGAGTAATGTACTCGGCTATCTCCGGAACTCCCATAAAAATAAATAGAGCGGCATCACGCATGTGCGAACAGCCGCTTAGTTCATTTCAGAGGGGGCTGCAAGGGTACGGGGGCCCCTGTTTACATGATCGGTGGAGATCCCAGCGGTATGGACCCCCACCCATTTAATAGTTATCCCCTATCCTGTGGACAACCGAAATACCCCTTTATATACAGTTGCAAGAAAAAGTATGTGAACCCTTTGGAATGATATGGATTTCTGCACAAATTGGTCATAAAATGTGATCTGATCTTCATCTAAGTCACAACAATAGACAATCACAGTCTGCCTAAACTAAAAACACACAAAGAGTTAAATGTTACCATGTTTTTATTGAACACACCATGTAAACATTCACAGTGCAGGTGGGAAAAAGTATGTGAACCCCTAGACTAATGACATCTCCTAGAGCTAATTGGAGTGAGGTGTCAGCCAACTGGAGTCCAATCAATGAGATGAGATTGGAGGTGTTGGTTACAGCTGCCCTGCCCTATAAAAACACACACACCAGTTCTGGGTTTGCTTTCATTGCCTGATGTGAATGATGCCTCGCACAAAAGAGCTCTCAGAAGACCTACGATTAAGAATTGTTGATTTGCATAAAGCTGGAAAGGGTTATAAAAGTATCTCCAAAAGCCTTGCTGTTCATCAGTCCACGGTAAGACAAATTGTCTATAAATGGAGAAAGTTCAGCACTGCTGCTACTCTCCCTAGGAGTGGCCGTCCTGTAAAGATAACTGCAAGAGCACAGCGCAGACTGCTCAATGAGGTGAAGAAGAATCCTAGAGTGTCAGCTAAAGACTTACAATCCCTGTTAGCGAATCTACCTCCAAACATAGTTATTACTTTACATTCCCCATATGTCTACTTCATGTTTGGATCATTTTGGGAATGATATTTTATATTTTGGGGATGTTACAAGGCTTAGAAGTTTGGAAGCAAATCCTTGACATTTTTCAGAAATTTTCAAAAACCCAATTTTTAGGGACCAGTTCAGGTCTGAAGTCACTTTGTGAGGCTTATATAATAGAAACCACCCCAAAATGACCCCATTCTAGAAACTACACCCCTCGAGGTAGTCAAAACTGATTTTACAAACTTTGTTAACCCTTTAGGTGTTGCACAAGAGTTATTGGCAAATGGGGATGAAATTTGAAAATTTCTTTTTTTTGCCTAATTTTCCATTTTAACCCATTTTTTCCACTAACAAAGCAAGGGTTAACAGCCAAACAAGACTATCTTTATCGCCCTGACTCTCCCGTTTACAGTAACACCCCATATGTGTCCGCACACTACTGTACGGCCACAAAGCGGGGCGTAGAGGGAAAGGTGCGCCGTTTGGTTTTTGGAGGGATGATTTTTATGGACCGGTTTATTTACACCGTGTCCTGTTTCAACCCCCCTGATGCACCCCTGGAGTAGAAACTCCCTAAAAGTGACCCCATTTTGGAAACTACAGGATAAGGTGGCGGTTTTGTTAGGATTATTTTTAGGGTACATATGATTTTTGGTTGCTCTAGATTACATTTTTGTGAGGCATGGTTACCAAAAATTGAAATTCTGAAATTTGATCTCCATTTGCCATTAAATGTTGAGGAACACCTAAAGGGTTAATAAAGTTTGTAAAATTAGTTTTGAATACCTTGAGGGGTGTAGTTTCTTAGATGGGGTCACTTTTGTGGAGTTTTTACTATAGGGGGGCATCAGGGACATGGTGTCAATAAAAAAAGGACGTGGATCTGGCGGCGAGGGACTGGAACAAGGGGATACTGGTATAAAAGTTATCCACGCAAAGGTGGTAACCCTTATCCAGCAGTGGGTACATAAGGTCCCACACGAGTTTCCCGGTAACACCCAGAGTGGGGGGGACATTCTGGGGGTTGAATACGGGAATCTCGCCCCTCGTATACACCAAACTTGTAAGTGTACCCTGAGGTACTCTCACAAAGTTTGTACAGCTTCACGCCATACCTCGCCCGCTTTGTGGGAATATATTGGCGGAAAATGAGTCTCCCCTTGAACGCAATGAGAGACTCATCAATCGCGACCTCACTTCCAGGTACATAGGCCTGTACAAATCTGTCCCCAAAATGATCGATGACCGGCCGTATCTTATACAGACGGTCATAGGCAGGATCACCTCGGGGTGGACATGCTGCATTATCTGAATAATGCAGACATTTCCGGATGGCCTCAAACCGGGAGCGTGTCATGGCTGTACTGTAAAGTGGGGTCTGGTATAGGATGTCCCCACTCCAGTACAGCCTTACACTAGGTTTCTTGACCAGACCCATATGCAGCACGAGGCCCCAAAATGTCCTTATCTCGGCTGCACTGACCGGCGTCCAGACACCGGGCCTAGCCAAAAAGGAGCCTGGGTGTTGAGCGACGAACTGTTGGGCGTACAGGTTTGTCTGCTCCACCATTAGATTTACCAGTGGGTCACTGAAAAAATGACTAAAAAAAGTCATATTCAGTGAAGCCCACTGTGGAAATCTGGATTACTGGTTTGCCTACAAAATCAGGAATCACGGGCTCGTATCGCTCTGGGGTACACCAGACAGGTTCACCGGCAGGGGGCTCCGGTAGATTTAACTGGTGGGCCGGAAAACTAGTACGAGCCCCAGAGCTGCTCGTACTAGGGTGGGCCACAGGGTCCCTATCATGGCTGTCCCCTTGCTCCGCCTGGTGGCGTCTCCGCCGCCTTGGGGGCTCATCATCATCACTAGATGATGAGGAGGATGTAGATGACAACAGGAAAGTGGGGTCATCCTCGTCCTCACTGGGACTCTCGGAGTCGGAGGCAAGCTGGGCGTATGCATCCTCAGCCGAGAACGTCTGGCGGGCCATAGGGGAGTGTGTGTCTGCGTGTGTATGTGCGTGCGTGTAAATCTTTATTTGGTGTGCGTGTGTGTGGGGGCACGGGTGTTCACGTACTTATCCCTAAAACTAACAGAAAAAAAAAAGACTAACTAAAAAAAAAGGGGGAAAAATGTGATAAAAAAGTAAAAAAAAAATTCAGACCGTCCGAAGTTGATCAGCAGTGGGGTGTGCGATGCGCTAACAGTGGCCGGACGCTAAGAGTGCAGTCAGCGTATGCACAAAAAATAAATAAAAAAAATGACTGCCCCCCAAAAAAGTTGTGGGGGGAGGGGGGCAAAGCAGCAGCCCCCCTAGGGGGGTCTAGGGTCACACAGCTGTGCTGTGGACCCCAGACACCTTACTTAGGGTGATGCAACCAAACTTTTTTTTCCCACTAACTTTCCCTTTTATATCCCTGCCTAGCCCAACCTTTCCCTATACTTTCCCTAATTACCTGATAAAGATGGGGGTGCTGGGGCACAGATTCGGTCCTGGGGGCAAGGATGGGTGATGGGGCACAGATCGCACGTGCAGCAGCAACGCTCCTCTCTCCTCGGGCTCTGGACACAAAAGGAGGAGGAGAGGAGCGCTGCTATCATTTGAAACTGCCGCCGGCCCGCCCTCCTACCAATCAGAAGCGATCCTGAGAGGTGATGTCACCATCACCACTCAGGATCGCAGGATGGTGATTGGTGGGGTAAAATCACACCACCGATCACCATCCTGTGAGACCCGAATAACCCGGAAACGCAGGTCTGAATTGACCTGCGGTTTTCTGCGATCGCATACACGGGGGGGTCACAGGACCCCCCAGCGCATTTGCCCCAGGTGCCTGCTCAATGATTTGAGCAGGCACCGGGTTCCGATCACCGCCCGCCGGTGATCGAAAATACACACCTGTACGTGTACGCCCTATGTCCGGAAGAGGTTAAAAGGTGTTGGCGACTTTCACCCAGAAACAGCGCCACTGTGATTAACAGGCCATGTCTGGTACTACAACTCAGATTTTTTTTGACCCCCCTCCCCTTCTAATAAAATACCATAGACAATATTACAGCGTGTCCTTAAGATGTTTATTTCCAGGGACTGGAAGAAAGACAAGTCACACGTAATAAAAAATAAAGCAAACGCCCCCAAAAAATCGGGCAGCAATTTTTTTTTTTAAACAAGTAAAAACAATACAAGTAGTCACCATATATCAGTCTATATAGCTTCACCACCCTTGCTGTCAGCGGGCGATAATCGTGTACATAGAAAACATTACATACGCTTAGGATACATCAGTTTCACATCTGGTGGGGTTTCCTGAGCCCCTGCAATACTGATATGAGTTTAGAGAAAAATAAAAATAAAAATCAGTTGAGTGGTTGTTACCCCAGTCTTCCAGCAGGTGGCTCCATAGAGCCAAACCGTTAGACCTCAGCCACTTTTTATCCACTATTTTAGGGCAAGGTGCATATACAGACCTGCAAGGAGCAGTGGTATTCCTGTTCTAGTATTCTCCGTCATATAAATATTGCAACGGGACAATATTTGAGAGATTGGGAAGCCATTATTCCCAACTCATGCCCCTCCCCCCCCAATAAAAATCTCATACACCCTTAAAATTGCTATATTGCATTTCTTCTTTCCAAGTCATGTCCATAGTGTGACCATAGTCCAGTCCACTGTAAGATGGGATTTTCCTGCGGCCTGAAAGGCTTGCAAGCCATTACTCCCCTATATCAACCAAAAATGACAGACTCTTCTCCATTAGCTCTTGGCAGGAGGGGAGGCCTCCACAGGCTGCGCCGTCAGCTGGCAGATAAGGGTGAGGGAGGGGGGGGTCTAAGCTGGATACTCATTGCCATAAATATTGGATGGCTCTTCAGTGACTGAAAGGTAGGTCGCCCTCATACTTGGGGAATACTAAAAAAAAATAAAAAATCAAATTAGGTAAAATCACGATAGAATATATAAGCACGCATCATACACAAGACATACGACGGAGCATAAACAGACCATGAGGGGTCAGGGAAACAGACACCATCGAGCTCCACAGAATAACTTAAAGTTAATGCCCGACTTGATAATTAGTGAAATTCTGACTACATGAAGCTACCACTAGGGGGAGCTCATTAGTATTGACTTCAATGGGCGCTATATAAATCTGTAAGCTATGAGCTCCACCTAGTGGTGGCTCTTGGTATAAGGATTGTGTGCCAAGCTTCTATGGGTGCTAATGGGTATGCAAATTAAAATTAAGGTATGGGGGGGTTGGGGTTGGGTGATTTCCATCAGATATAAAGCAATGCTAACTAAAGATGTTTGGAGATCACACAAACCTGCATTTCACCCAATGACCCTTACACCACGGACAAAATCTTCATGTCTTACATTCGTATTTTGATTTTACAACAGATTTGTCAGTGGCGGAAAATTTTACGAATCCAGGATGGACGACCCTGCCAGGCCGGTGATGGCGGGCTGCACAAGTAACATCCCTCCTTATTACACCAGCCTCAGCTCCGGAGGATATATTAATGCTGTAGTGTGGGGGAGGGGTTGATTGGTTTAGGGTTTAGACCTTGGTAAGTACTTGCTGATCTATCAGTCAGACCTGTGTACACTACATACTACTCCGCTGTGTAATGCTGTCCTTAACCCCAGGAAAACCGCAGCACTTAAACGTCCTATATATTTAATGGAGCGGCTAATGAACAGGAGGCGGTGGGAAGGAAGTCCTGTGCAATCAGAGAAAACAGCCAAGGCCACAGGAAGAGCTCAGTAATCATCTTCAGAACATCGGACCCAGGGTGACGTCAGCTTTTTAGCTGCAGCCCCATGTAAAATCAGTGGTTGCTGTATTTGCTGAATGCACAGCCTCTATACCTTCCTATAGGTAAAGCATAAAGGTGTGTATCTAAGGCTACACGCAAAAATTGAAGTGTTGTGCTGCCACATTGATGATGAATGTGTTTGCGATGCGACCTGCAAGTTTCCGCGACATCCGGCAGAAATCCAAATTTGTCGGGTTTCTGCATCACCAGTTTCACTATCATTAGTTGAAATATTTGCCTATTCTCTCCACTAGGGGGAGCTGATGTGTGTGTATTCATGCTGCTCCCAAATATGCAGGGAGCTCCCCCTAGTGGCGGCAGAACTTGATCATTTCTCTCTCCATCGATCAATGTAGCAGAAGAATTAAGTTGTGTATCACGAAAAATGAATCCTATATATCTGCTGGCCCTGTTTTTGTGGGGGCACTCTCCTGGCAGTGTTGTTTATGGCACTGTGTATGGAGGGGGGCCACTCTATTAATGGAGCTCAAGAGGGTCAGGCCTTTATTGATGACCTATAATCAGGATAGGTCATCAATATCAGATTGGCGGGGGTCTGACTTGCAGGACCCCCGCCGATCAACTGTTTAAGAAGGCTGCAGCACTCCCGTGGGTGCCGCGGCCTCCTTGCAGCATACCAACACAGCACCGTACACTGGATAGCGCCTATGTTTGGTATTGCAGCCCAGCCCCATTCACTTGAATGGAGCCATGTGACGCCACAGGCCTAGGCCTCTTCCTACAGCTGATCAAAGGGGGTCCTGAGGGCAGGTCAACAATATGTAAATCCCGGAGAATGTGCACTTTAATGGGACTTTTTTAAATGATAAATCTGGTATATTATATACACATATACAGTGAGGAGCAGAAGTATTTAAACACCCTGTGATTTTGCAAGTTCTCCCACTTAGAAATCATGGAGGGGTCTGAATTTTACATTGTAGGTGCCTTCCCACTCTGAGAGGCAGAATTATTATTTTTTATTCAGGAAATCACATTGTATGATTTGTAAAGAATGTATTTGTCTTGCACGGCTGAACATAAGTATTTGAACACCTGAGAAAATCTGTGTTAATATTTGGTCCAGAAGCCTTTGTTTGCAATTACAGAGGTCAGACGTTTCCTGTAGTTCTTGACCAGGTTTACTCACACTGCAGCAGGGATTTTGGCCCACTCCTCCACACAGATCTCCTCTAGATCTGTCAGGTTTCGGGGCTGTCTCTGAGCAACACAGAGTTTCAGCTCCCTCTAAAGATGTTCTATTGGATTTAGGTCTGGAGACTGGCTAGGCCACTCCAGAACCTTGATATGCTTCTTACGGAGCCACTCCATGGTTATCTTGGCTGTGTGCTTCGGGTCGTTGTCATGTTGGAAGACCTAGCCACGACCCATCTTCAATGCTCTGACTGAGGGAAGGAGGTTGTTGCCCAAAATCTCACAATAAATGGCCCCATTCATCCTCTCCTTAATACAGTACAGTGGCCCTGTCCCCTTCGCAGAAAAGCACCCCCAAAGCATGATGTTACACCCCCCCCCTTCCCCATGCTTCACAGTAGTGACGGTGTTCTTGGGATGCAACTCATCCTTCTTTTTCCTCCAAACACGACGAGTGAAGTTTAGACCAAAAAGTTCTACTTTGGTCTCATCTGACCACATGACTTTCTCCCATGCCTCCTCTGGATCATACAGATGGTCATTGGCAAACTTCAGACGGGCCTGGACATGTGATGACTGGAGCAGGGGAACCTTCCGTGCAATGCATGATTTGAAACCATGATGTCGTAGTGTTCTACCGACAGTGACCTTTGAAACTGTGGTCCCAGCTCTCTTCATGTCATTGACCAGCATCTCCATTGTAGTTGTGGGCTGATTCCTCACCTATCTTATCAGTGATACCCCACGAGGTGAGATCTTGCATGGAGCCCCAGTCCGAGGGAGACTGACAGTCGTCTTTAGTCTCTATCATTTTCTAACAATTGCTCCAACAGTTGATCTATTTTCACCAAGCTGCTTGGCAGTTGCCCCGTAGCCCTTTCCAGCCTTGTGGAGGTCCACAATTTTGTCTCTGGTGTCTTTTGACAGGTCTTTGGTCTTGCCCATGGTAGTAGTTGGCGTCTGACTGACTGTGGGGTGGACAGGTGTCTTTAAAGAGCTCAGACAGGTGCTACTAAGTTAGATTAATGAGTGGAGTAGAGGTGGACTTTTTAAAGGCACAGTAACAGGTCTTTAAGCACCAGAATTCTTGCTGTTTCTCAGGTGTTCAAATACTTATGTTCAGCCGTGGAAGACAAATACATTCTTTACAAATCATACAATGTGATTTCCTGAATTTTTTTTAAAAAAATTCTGTCTCTCTGTGTGGGAATGCACCTACAATGTGAATTTCAGACCCCTCCATGATTTCTATGTGGGAGAAATTGCAAAATGACAGGGTGTTTAAATACTTCTGTTCCTCACTGTATAAATATATATATATATATTTTTTTGGAGCGGGAACCTACCCCAATCCCATAAATGGGGATGTTCTACACAGGGAAGTGGCACACCCATAAGGATTGGATTGGTTGGGGAAGGGAGGTCTCCGCAGACAGACTGATATAACATATATACTCTGACCCTATGACACTAGTGGGTGGGTGGACACTGGACATTACAGACAGTGATACAACTTACGTTTTACATTACAAAGCTCCAAAACAAGCATGCAGAAACAAAAGATGGATTAGCAGGCAGTATACATGTGAACAAGTGACGAGCAAAATTACTCCAAAAATGCAGCATATTACTAAAAACACCATTTACCTGTTAAAATGTATATTCAGTGCCTACATTACACATCCATGGTTGAATGCTGACCACCAAGTGGATTATCTTTGGGGTCTTAACAGATTCTCTCCATAAATTTGTTTCTTTTTTTTTGAAAAATCGGATTAATAATGCCGGATAACGTGGAATGTCACGGCGTGGCTGCCTGACTATGTAAACGGAGACAGAGGCACTGCCTGACAAGTACAGACGCTTACAGGAGGTTGTTGGGGGGCCACATCCCTAGCAACCAATATGTTATACATGTTAGATAGCTGTCAACCAAACACTCATTCGCAGACACGTGTGCGTTCAGTTTGACTGAGAGCGCATGCGTTTTCGATATGAAGAGGGGAGTAAGCCTGTGTCAGACTCCTCTGGCAGCAAAAGGATTGAGCATGTTGAGCTCCAACATGCCTGATCCTTCTTTCTTTATCTGGGCAGAGTCAGGACATCCCCATACACATCAGTTTGTCTCCCATCCTGCCAAAATTGTCCGATACACATCTAATGTAATATGGCCACCTTAAGAGCAGGCTTGGCAGGACACAAGCCACATTTTTCCTATTACTGCCGTAGTAATCAGATTTTTATAAGGAGTCATACCTCTTTCATTAATCTATGGCTTTTTTTTTTTATGAGACCACTGTACTCTAAATTCCTTTTGAAGACCCATGGGGTCAAAAAGAGGCACAAGGGTGAGGGGGGTCTTGTCATTACTCACACGTTGGGCAACCATGGGAGTCACATATCCAAGATCAAAATACCTAATTACCTAATAACATTGGTGAGCAGTCATGGAGGAGGACAAATTAATTTATAATAGTACTAGGAGAGGCACGAGGCTTCATCATCATATCTACAGTGCCATATAGCTGGTGATTGAAGCCTAGGTGGCGCCAAGGCACCACCCTTTTCTTAATTCACACTCCTCATGATATGGCAGACACGTTAAGGTATCATTGGTAAACCATGCCACCCTTCTCCACAGGTTGTTTGTGGTATTGCAGCACAGACTGATTCACCTGTATTTGCCCCGAGCTGAAATACCAGCCCATGGACAAAGGTGGCGCTGTTTTTGGAAGGAAGCAGCCATGTTTTTTTTCTGATCTCATACAAGTAGCTGTTGATAATAATTTAGTTTATTGGAAATATTGGGAAAATACCATCAGTGGCATAGAGTGTCAAGTCAGGTGTTGGGTGCATCAAAAACCCCCGCTGCCAGGTATTTAGATATAGGACTAGGACAGTGAAGCCCTGACACACTATCCTGTATTGCTTTAAATGACCGCAGTACAAGCTGTCAGCAGGCGGCTACAAGAAGGATTTGGATTCAGAGGCCCAGCGTACCGTGGGTGGGGGCGATCCTCTCCCGATCAGTGGAACGTTTTCGTAGCGAGGATTACCACCAAAAAGCGCTGCTTGGTTCCTTTAAGAGAAAGCAGAAGAGACGCGGATTTAGTCGTGCAGAAACTGTAGGGCCAGTAGCATTCAGTGCAATGTGATAAATCAGGCATCCTCAAACTGCGGCCCTCCAGCTGTTGTAAAACTACAACTCCCACAATGCCCTGCTGTAGACTGATAGCTGTAGGCTGTTCGGGCATGCTGGGAGTTGTAGTTTTGCAACAGCTGGAGGGCCGCAGTTTGAGGATGCCTGTGATAAATGGTCAAATGAATTAAAAAACATTCCAGAACATGGCTGCTTTCTTCCAAAAAACAGTTCAACCTGTGGCCCTCCAGCTGTTGCAAAACTACAACTCCCAGCATCCCTGAACAGCCTACTGCAGGGAATGGTGGAAGTTGTAGTTTTACAACAGTTGGAGGGCCACAGGTTGAGCATGCCTGACCTAGAGCGATTGTCTTCAGCTCTGGAGGACCTGGCCGATCCTGCATTACTCAGGCTGTTTATTAATTTTACTAGGAAGAGTGTAATGCTTTATTTCTCCTGTGGTGGCACTGCAGGGGAACTGAACACTTGCTGACAGTTACTACCATAGATTACAGCTGATCGCTGGGGGTGTTTAGAGCTGTATATCTAGATGGCAAACTGGAAGATGAAACCTACAGATGTAGCAGAGCTGAATTTCCATCTGAGTTTAGTCTTTGGTTTAGTTCAGGCATGCTCAACCTGCTGCCCTCCAGCTGTTGCAAAACTACAACTCCCAGCATGCCCTAATAGCTGTAGGCTGTCCAAGCGTGCTGGTAGTTGTAGTTTTGCAACAGCTGGAGGGCCGCAGGTTGGTCATCCCTGGTTTAGGCGATTCTAAATCAAGTACCACTTCCCAACAAATCATGAAAATACAACCCTTAGCATGTTCCATTGACTTTTATGGGAGTTCCTGCAACAGCGAGCAAGTGTGCATGCTGGGAGTTGAAGTTTTATAACAGCTGAAGTGGCGGAGGTTGCTGACACCTACCTACATGATATCTACCCCTTGAACCTATGCTATAGAGAACCACCTTTAGGTGATGGTTGTACGAGATAACAAACACAGCTCTTCTACACGGATATCTCTAGCAACTACTACTTACATGTATTCGGCCATGGGAGCGTTGGAGATGGTTTGACCTGGCGGCTGCAGACTGGCCTGGCTGCCCAGACTGCTGCTGTAACTGCAGAAGCTCCTCAGCTGCCCCCGGTTGGGGTTGTGCACCGCTATGCGACGGGCCTGAGGGTTAAAGGGATCTTCCTCATCGATGTCGTTGTAATCTCGGTCTCTGAAAAACAAACGCCCGGGAGTAAATCACACATCCCTCAGCGGATAGCGTCACGGCACGTTCATTAGAGGCATCACCATGGGGGAGGGGGACTTAATAATTGACGGCAGTGTTTATGGTCAGCTGTGCCATAGGTTGGCGTGTACACTCTGCTATAAACAGCGCCTATATTCTGACTACACTTCTCCATTACCTACCCTCCTAATGGAAATCAATTAGACAACTGCTCGAAATGCAATTCCCTTACGACCCACAGGTGATCCTCTGTTTTTAAGAGGGAGCACATACCATCTGCCCTTTCATGTGCTGCCCCCTGGAGTACGATCATGGCATAACAGCCGATCTAGAAATCTCACCTTGCCACCAGATGCTTCCAGGCTTGTGGTACGGCACATACCATGGAGGTGAAGGCAAATGCTGCCAGGAGAGAGAAGAGGCCGAGATAAAGAAGTCCTTCCACTCCGTCGTAGCAGATGCCGATAAGGGCCTCCAAGTAATCCTGAGAAGATGTTTGCCGGATTACCAGATATTCCGGATAATTGGAAGTGTAGGGTTTTATAAAAATGGCACAATCTGAAAATGGCTCCGTCGCCCCTCCCCCGTACCTTATGGAGTCCTCGGCAGTCCAGCAGAGCGGTGAGCTGGTGCAGGTTAGACTCGGACGTGTTCAGCAGCAGTTGGATGCCCTGGAGATCTTTCTGGAAGAAGCACAAGGTACGGCATTGTGGTTTTAAGATTTTTACACTAAATGGATGGGGTCAGTATATATGTTTATACTTCATGCAGATATAATTATGGTGGAGAACAATGCAGGATGATTGTAGAGGACAAAATACAGCATGCGGTCCATTCACTGCCACGAGTAACAAATCCCCAGCTGTGCCCAGGCAGAAAAGACACACTGTGCTGTAGATTATAAGCATTAGCTGAAAATAGAAGAAAATGCCTTTGAAATATCACTGGTCACCACTAGGGGCAGCAAACTACATGCGGATTTATACAGCTCTAAGGCGATGACTCCCATAATCAACACTAATAATCAGTCTGATCAGTGGGGCCTGACCACGGGGACCCCCACTGATCACAATAACAGGGGTTATGTGTCCCCTGTTTGAATGGATTGGTGGAAGAGAATGTGCTCCATTCAAAGTCTACTAGACTGACTCATATAGAGTACAGCGCTCAGCTGTCTTGGTCAGTCCCATAGACTTTGACTGAAGCCTCACCGTGCATACTCAGAGGACACGAGACCTCAGTTCTTCTTATCAGTGGGACTCCTAGCTGTCAGACACTCATCACCTATTCTGTGGTCAGATGGATTGTGGATTATGAGATAATCACGTTAATAATAAATCTGTATTCAGCAAGATCGTAAGCTCCCCCTAGTGGTTGTTGCAGGAAGGCAGAATTTTATCTTTAAAGGGGTAATACCATCTTAGACATTTATGGCATTTTGATAGGACATGCCATAAATGTCCGACAGGTGTGGGACCTGCTTCTGTCTCTAGAACAGGGTCCCTCCATGTCCTCTTCTTTCTCCTTGGCTATTTTTAGAAGTCCCATACCAGTACATGGAGAAAGCCAAGCCTGCATCCATTCCCTTTAAGGCCCCGTTCTTCAAATAGGAGTGGGTCCCAGAGACGGGCCCCGCAGCTATCAGACTTTTAAGGCATATCCTATCACCATGCCATAAAAGTCACAGAAGAAACTACTCCTTAAAGGGACAGGGACTATAAAACTGAGGGCCCATCCTTAGTGTGACTTGTTGGACCAAACCACAAAATGAAGGTGTCGCTCGTCCACTCACTGTGCTGCCCGGTGGGGATCTTGGAGGTCAAGCACTGACGGATCGGCAATCAATTTTTTTTGTATAGAAAGCCCCCTGAAATATTTATGGCCTTGTGAAGACTGACCATGCTCCTACTGCGGGGTCCATGGTGAAAAAGCTCTCCTGCTTGCTGGGACATTTCTACAGCTGCCACAAGAGGGCGCCCGCTGCACACAGATTTATCCAGTTCCCACTGAGTTTAATACTAGCTGTATAACTCCCTACACTGTTAGCTCCCCCTAGTGGTGACTGTACACAGATTTATTTTGGTGCAGAACTATTTTACATCAGTCCTACCTGGGCAGTAGGAAATATGGGCACGGCAAACTGAAGTAAGCCTTGTATCTGGATTTGCATGGTGGTCAGCGACTTCTGGAAGACGTTCAGGGTCTGATAAGGGGGAGAGGATTAGTGTCAGATTTTGGCAGATTCACAGTGACATACGGTCTGGGGTCTCCTCCGTGTACCTGCTGGAAGGGGTTCTTCAGACTCTGGCTGCAGTACAAGTAATAATGGACGACTTCTGCAAAGACAAGCACAAGCTATGGTTACTGGGCATCATCAGTGGCATCCTCCCAGCCAAGTGTCCATCTATGGCGGAGATTACCTGCACTGATGTGATCTTGTGTCATGTTCATGATGAATTTGTCAGGTGCCACGCAGAAATCACTGGTGCCCTGCAAGACATGGTATCATTTATAGCATTTTCCTTTAAAATACAGATGTCCCTTTAATTATCATTGACCTGGTGTCCGGCCACCATTACATTCTCCACATGGCTTTTGCCGCCCAGCTTTCCTAGTGTCCTGATCTGCAAACCTGCCACAGACCGCAGTTGTGTGAGGCTCTATTCACACTACTGGGGTCGTCATCTGACTTTCCAAAATTTTCTACCCTCGAAGGAACCAACTCAGGTCAACAGGGTCCATCAGGAATCAGAATCGGATCCTCAGCCGGCTTTCTCAGACAACAGGGCTAAAGGTCACGTAAAGAGGACCTCTTCTCCATGAAACAACAATTCTGGAGCATCTTCCTCTGTTATTCCTCCTGGAAATATAGACACAAATCGACAACTGGGTGTAACCGTTCTCAGCCGCCAATGGGGTGGGTCCCAACAGACCACAGAATTTGCAGGGGCAGGACCCACTTACAAGGGAAATGGCATCTCCCCCAGTTGTCAATTTATTCATACATTTCCAAGAGGAATAACTGAGTTCTAAGTGCAGAGTACTCCAAAACGGTTTTATTAAATGCGTTCTACATAAAATAATTCTACTTCTTGCTGTTCCTCTGAACACTTTGACAATTGGGTGATACCATTCTACTTGTCAAAGGGGCGTGACCTTCACACTATTCAATAAGTGCAGGCAAGTATACGTGTGTGTTGGGATGTGAGACGAAGAGAATGTTATCGCCCACAGACATTTCCAGGTGGAATAATAGAGGAATGACGCAACATGGATTTCTAGGAAAAAATATCCGGATTTTGACATATCAGGAGAGCGGACCGATGCTCTTCAACAATTCTTTTGAAAAAGGTGGCGAGGCCCCTTTAACAGAACCCAAACTAGATGATTCTTCCCACAGAGCAGACCGTGCATGGTGCCCTCCTCTACATGGCACAGAATGCCATCTCGCCCTGTGGCCAGTGAAGGGCACCTCTCTCTAATGAGAATCAATGTCACTATTTATCTCTCTGCCGATACCTGCCTCATCACCGTGGCGGAAAGAATATAATGTGCAAATCAGGCGAAGCCGGAGCTCGAGAAAACGGAGAAATCCAATTAGCAACGACTGGAGGAATCAGAAGGACAAAAAGCTGAGATCAGACCCCAGGGGAATCCAAGAACACAACCTGTATCTCTGAGATATTAGATTCCCAGAGGGGAGCCGCAACCAAGGCCAGATATATCAGAGCTGGGTGTCAAGTTCTGGATACGTAATGTGATAAATCTGAGTCTGCAGATCTGCACTTGACCTGATCTTCAAGGAAATCTTCCAGATAAACATACAAAAAAAAAAAGCCCTTTGGCGTACATTAAAAACGTGAAAACAGTTTCTTAATCTCTTATTCCTATGCTGAGATATGATCAAATGAAGATACAGGTTCAAAGCCTGAGGCTGCACTACTGAAAGATTTTGATAACACGTCCCCTCCTGATTGTTATCAGGTGCAGCGTCTGAGACCAGGATAAACTGTGTGGATTCAGCTCACTATCCAAAGAAAGTCTCCACGATAACTTAGCACCTGACAGAGACCAGAAGAGAGAGTTAGAATGTCTCAGTAGTGCAGCCTCAGACTTCAGGCCTGTAACTTCCAGTGATTATATCTCAGGCTAGAAGCAAGATATTTAAAAACGGTTTTCACATTTTTAAGGCACACAAAAGGGGCTTTCTTGAATTTTTTGGAGGAAAAGCCTCTTCTAGGGGGCGATGCATGGAATGAAAACTATCCAGGCAGGCATAACCTCTATATACACCAGAAAGGGCGATTTTAAGGGATGGCAAATTGAGCAAACCCCCCCCTACCCCCGCAATTAAATAAAACCACTCATAATTTGGGAATTCACTTGTAGTATTATATGGGAACTATATAGCTGTGTTATGTGGATATTATTTAAATTCTGCACATCCTTTGGGCCCTATATGGCTGTATTATTACGTGGCTGTATTATGTAGGTATTACCTGGTAGCTACATACCATTTGGGCACTATAGGGTTGTATTATGGGGGCTGTACGTGGCAGTATTGTAGCACTATATGGTTGTATTATGTGACTATTTGGATGCTGAATATCACTTGGGAACTACATAGTTGTATTAGGACTGTTTATGGCAGTATTATTTTTGGCATATTGTTGCCAGTATCATTTGGGCACTATATGGTAATATTACATGAGCTGTATTCTTTTGGCACTATATGGCTGTATTAGGTCGGTATTATTTGGACACTATTTGTATTATAAGGACTGCATAGGGAGGTATTGTTTAAGCACTATATAGCCGTATTATATGGGTATTTTATGGATGCTGTATATCGTTTGGGCACTATATGGATGTTTTATAAGAGCTTTGTACAGCAGTATTTTTTGGCACTATATGGCCATATTTTGCTGCATTTTATTTGGGTACTATATGGTTGTATTATGAGGACTGTATATTGCAGTATTGTTTATATGGCAGTATCGTGGATATTTTGTGCATGCTCTATTTTTTGGCACTGTATGACCATATTATGTGGGTATTATTTAGATGCTGCATATCAATATGGCTGTATTATGAGGGCTGTATAGAACAGTATTGTTGTCACTATATGACCGTATCATGTAGGTATTTTTTGGATGCTGTATATGTTTTTTGGCACTATAGGACCACATTATGTGGCTATTTTT